>NC_044355.1:39568478-39882982 GCF_007364275.1 Archocentrus centrarchus
CACATTTTCCACCGTGCTGTAACCATCTTTATTTCCCTACTTAGCTTCTTCTGTTTGTTCCTGTGTGTGTGTCAGTGTGAGTGTGTGTCATTGTGACTGTGTGCGTGTGTCAGTGTGACTGTGTGTGAGTGAGATCCTGAGCTGACATTTTGCAACATTTTGGATGGATTTGGTGAGGATTGTGTGTGTGTGTGTGTGTGTGTGTGTGTGTGGTGTTGTGTGCGCTGAGGTAATTATAGGAGATTTTGCCCTCAGTGAGTGAGGAGCAAGTGTCTAAGGAATCCCATTTTCTCACTTTCACTCTTTCCTGATCTTTGCTGTTCACCTTTTTCCTTTTTCTTTCACCACATATTGCACTCTCTCCTCCCTCTCGCTCTCCTGCCCTTTGACCCTTCATGTCACCCTTGTTTTGGAGGTTTTCATGTCATTAGATCATATCAGTTCATTTTTATAACCTTTGCTGAGAGTTTTATATGCTCATAAACACAAACTAAATAGTTAATACTAAATCCACTTTCCTTCACTGCACGTTTACTACAGTATAAACTGGGTGTGGGCCCAGTGTATGTGCTTCACTCAGAGTCAGAGTGTCCTGGGTTTGAGCCCATGCAGGGCTCTTCTGTGTGCCCTCACAAAAGAGATCCTTAATCTCTAGAGCTTCACTTCCTGGTTTAAAAAGGTGATAATATATGATCCAGCTGGTTAGAACTGTAGGAACCTGGTCATTTTCTGTAGCCCTGGGGGAAAACTCCTCTTCCTCCCCTATTTGTTGTAGTGTGTCACGGTGGGGGCTGCGTGGAGAGGGAAAGGACCCAAATGCAGGACGCAACACGGACTTTAACTAAAACGGCTTTATTTTCAGGTACTCGAATACTACAAAAACACAAAAAACTCAAAATCTCAACCTAGGCAAAAACAAACTGGAAGCCTGGGAGAGAAGAGAAAAACACAACTCTAAACTAGAAAACACACAGCAAAGAGGGGAAACAATGACTAGGACGCAACAAAGAACAGAGGAAAAACTAAGGGCTTAAATACACACAAGGAAATCAGGGAGAGTGGAAACAACAGGGAACAACAGGTGAAACAAATGAACCTAATGATAAAGGGGAAGCAAAACTAAAGACAAAACACAGGGAACACGAGACTGTCAAAATAAAACAGGAAGTGACTCAAGGGAACAGAGATGCAGACCTGACACTGAACACTGGGAAACACATAAACAAACCCCACAACAAAAGAAAAACCCCAGAACAGACAAATTAAGACCAAACCAAAAACACACAGGGTCCAACGGACCCCGGACCATGACAGTGGTGTGCCTCAGGGGTCCATTTTGGATCCAGTCTTGTTTTCATTATATATGCTACCTTTGGGAGGGATATTTAGGAAGTACAATGTTCCCTTTCATTGTTATGCAGACGACATCCAAATTTATCTCCCTTTTAAATTGGATGCTTCTGTCCCACTGCAGCTTCTGTTTGACTGTCTTCGTGATTTTAAGGACTGTTTAACACAGAACTTTCCTACCTAAAATGAAAACAGTACAGAAACTCTTGTGTTTGGAAGTCGTATCCCTGTGGATAAGCTGACTGATATCCTTGGCCCTCTTGCGTCTTACTGCTCCTCAACTGTCAGAAACCTTTGCGTGTGTTTTGATAGTTCCGTTTAATTTGAAAAGCAAGTGAACACAGTTGTAAAGACAAGTTTCTATCAGTTACGGCTAATTGCCAAAGCTAAATCTTATCTTGCTCCAAAGGACCTCAAAAAACATATTCATGCTTTCATCATCTCTAGATTGGACTACTGTAATTCTCTGTATTTGGGTCTTGAACAGTCATCTCTCCATTATTTGTAGGTAGTCCAAAATGCTGCTACATGTCTTCTGATGGGTACTAGAAAGCATGAACACATCAATCCAGTTTTAGCAGGTTTACATTGGCTCCCCATTCAATTTTGTATGATTTTAAAATTCTTTTAATTAGTTTTAAAGTCTTAAATGGGGTGTACATAAATCACGTAGCAGGATTGACTTTGTTTTCACTCCTAAAGCTTTATTAAGTAATGTTAAGAGCTGTAGCACTGGAGATATTATTATATCGGATCATGCACCTATTTATATTACTCTAATTAACGTAAATGCTGGATGTAAAAATCATCCGTGGAGATACAGTGCATTTTTGAACCAGGACGCAAAATTTGAAAAATTCTTTAAAGTGCAGCTAGATTATTTTTTTAAGGAGAATAAGGCTCCTGATGTGTCTCGTGGCCTGCTTTGGGATACCATGAAAGCTTATGCTCGTGGGCTGATAATATCTTACACTGCTGGATTTAAGAGGAATAGTATGGCAGAACAAAGAAAACTCGAATTAGAACTGCATGAACTTCAGACCAAATACAACTCATCTCCATCAGAAGAATTAGGCAATGAAATACAAATTGTTAAGACTGCTCTGGAGGCTTTACTGATGAAGAAGGCTGAAAAATCCATATTTTTCATGAGGCAAAAGATGTATGAGTTTGCTAATAAGCCCTATCAGTATTTGGCAAATCTTCTTAGAAACAAGGCCCCAACTCAGAATATCTCATATATTAAAGATTCATCCCGTACACCCAATTATAACAATAAAGTAATCAATGACACTTTAAAATCATTTTACAAGCAGTTATATACCTCACAGTTTAGCTCATCTTCTGAGCACGATATGACTGATTTCTTCACTAATGTGGAGATCCCTAAAATTTCAGCTGAGGAAAGGGAAAACCTGTGCAAACCATTGACTCTGAGTGAAATTAGGAATTGTATCCAATTACTTCCCAATAACAAAGTCCCAGGCCCTGACAGTTTTAATGCTGAATTTTACAAAAAGTTTAATTCCATTTTAATCAACCCTTTATTTGATATGCTAAACACCTCATTTCTGGATGGGGCTCCCCCTCCATCCCTTATGGAGGCTAATATTTCCCTGGTGCTGAAAAAGGGGAAACCACCTGAAGAATGCTCTTCATACAGACCTATCTCGGTTCTAAATGTAGATCTGAAGCTTTTAGCAAAGATCCTGGCTTTGCAGTTGGAAAAGGTTCTCCCCTCGGTCATCGCCACTGACCAAACCAGTTTCATACGTGGAAGGTTCTCTTCACACAATATGAGGCGCCTACTCAACATTATTTAGCATTCTTCGATGTATCAGGCAGAAGCCCTGGTCATCTCGCTTGATGCGGAGAAGGCATTTGATAGGCTGGAATGGCCCTATCTTCTCTACACACTCCAAAAATTCGGCCTGGGAGAAGCTTTTATTAAATGGATTTGGATTTTGTACACATCGCCTCTCTCAGCCGTGATCACAAATGGGCTCAGATCTAGTAATTTTAAAATTGAACAAGGTACTAGATAAGGCTGTCCCTTGAGCCCATTGCTAATTGCACTAACGATGGAACCTTTAGCTTCTGCCATTAGACAAGATGTTAATATTGAAGGAATCTCTCTAAATAATTGCGAGCATAAGATTTCGCTGTACGCGGATGATGTTTTGATCTTTTTAAACTCTCCTGCACACTCTATCCCTAAATTGATAAAACTAATTGTTAGTTTTGGCTCCTTTTCTGGTTACAAAATTAATTTTTCTAAAAGTGAGGCCATGCCATTCTGCCATTCACAAACCCTGGATTCAAACATTTCACACCCCTTCCATTGGTCTCCATTAGGATTCTTATATCTGGGTATAAAAATCACATCAAACTTGGTGGCTGTAGCTCAGTAGGTAGAGCAGGTCACCTACTGATTGGAAGGTCAGTGGTTCAATTCCTGGCTACTGCAGGCTGCGTGCCAATGTATCCTTGGGCAAGATACTTAACCCCAAGTTGCTCTCCGACCGTTCTGTCGGAGTATGAATGTGAGTGAATGTTAGACGATTAAAGCACTT
Organism: Archocentrus centrarchus; assembly: GCF_007364275.1. NCBI lineage: Eukaryota > Metazoa > Chordata > Actinopteri > Cichliformes > Cichlidae > Archocentrus > Archocentrus centrarchus. The sequence continues at coordinate 39,572,402 of NC_044355.1, forward strand.
AGCTTAATTAATTAATCATGGAAGTGCTTGTATGAATGCGTGTGCATGGGGTAAATGTGAACGTGTTGTGTAAGCGCTTTGAGTGCTCATATCTGAGTAGAAAAGCGCTATATAAGAACTAGTCCATTTGAATGATCTATACAAATTAAATGTGGTACCTCTCATACAAACCATAAAATGGGACCTCGATAGGTGATGTGGCTTGCCCCTGTCTCTTCTGGGTCGTAACCATCTGATCAAGATGAACATTCTCCCCCACCTCCTGTATTATTTTCAGATGTTGCCAATTTGGTTGTCAAGAAAGGCCATTGCAACTTTAAATAGTTCTATTATATCCTTTATTTGGCGTAATAAAAAACCCAGATTAAGATACAGCTTTCTCTGTTTACCAGTTAAAAGTGGGGGTTTAGCTGCGCTTTCATTTCCTCTTTACCTATGGGCTGCACAGTGTAGGTTTCTTCTGGAATGGTTCATAGATGACCCTGACTCTACATGGCTCAGTTGTAAGTCAGCCTCCTTAGACAGGATGCCCCTGCGGAATTTGTTATATGTCTCCCCTGATAGGGCTGCAGCATTAGTAAAAGACAATGTGCTTTTGAAGAATATGTTAAATATCTGGCGTAAAGTCAGGAAATCAGAAGCATATAACTGTTGTTTTTCCTCGCTAACTCCTATTCATGAGAACCCTGACTTTCAACCTGGACTCCAATCTGGGTTTGCAGACTGGGAGTGCAAAGGTGTAAAAGTTGTAGGTGACATCATTCAGGATGGCTCAATTCTCACATTCCAACAAATTAAAATTAAATATGGCATCCTCAATAAAGACTTCATTAAATTCTTGCAAGTCAGAAACTTTATTCAGTGTAAATTGAAAAAGTTCATGGACGGTGTAGCCAATAGAATCTCTGCTAGCGAATAATACGCAACTTAAATCCTTCACTCAGAAAGTGTATAGGGCCCTCAGTGACCTCAATGTAGATAATTCTGTCAAAGTAAAAGGCAAGTGGGAAACTGATGTTGGTATAATAGCGGCTGAGGACTGGGAGGCCCTGTGCAGCCGACCCTCAAAGGTTCTGGTTTCTAATTCCTTTTGGGAGAGACAATTCAAGATCTTGCACAGGCTATATATTACTCCTGAGGCCAGACACAGGATGAACCCAACACTGTCGGAACTCTGTATTGAATGTCAATCTACTATTGGATCATGTATCCACTGTTTCTGGTCTTTCCCCGATATCCAACAGTTTAGGGGTGTCATAGTTCAATAGTTGGAAAAAAATTTTCAGCGCAATTTGCTTCTGAGCGCAAGGACTTGCTTGTTGGGCCTGACTGAGGAACTTCCCGCTGACCTTCACAACAACAGGCTTTTACATATTCTACTTCACTGTGCTCAGAGATGCATACTGGCCGTTTGGATCAGCCATAAATTCCCCACCCTCAATCAGTGGAAACAGACTGTGGTTGGTATCATTCCATATGAAGCGTTTTCTACAGCATTGAAGGATAAGTCCTTTTAATTTTATCAGACCTGGGATCCATTCCTTACCTACCTAGGGGCCACTACATCCGGCAGGATGAGATCAGGTCTTATAGACCTGGCCTGGGATAAAAATGCAGACCTATAGTTTGATATAAACTTTACTATATTTGCATATATGGCTGTTCTTTCCTAGTCTCCCTGAGCTATTCTGTCCAAATAATTTACTTTACACTCATACACTGGGTTTTTTGTTTTGTTTGTTTTTGTTTTGTTGTTTGGTAATGCAGCTGCCAGCTTACTCACTTATATATGATATTTTATTTTGTTTTGTGCTGCTAGGTTTGTCTGTATTCTGTACACTGTTGCTTGTATTTGTACTGTATTGTACTTTGTCTTACCTGCTTTGCAAAAATGTTCAATAAATATATGTTTAAAAAAAAAAAAAAGTCTTAAATGGAATGGCACCCAGCTATTTAGCTGCTCAAACTAGCCAGATGCTGTTAGTCCAGCCAAGGTCTCGTTTTAAGCATAGAGGGGATCGGGCTTTTGCAGTGGCAGCCCCCAGACTGTGGAATAATTTGCCACTTTATATTCATACTGCAGAGTCCATACAGTTTAAATCCTCACTAAAAACTCACCTTTTTACCTTGGCTTTTAATTGAAGTTCAGTTTGAGTCCCATCAGGTTTTACATTGTGGTGTCTCTTGCTTTAGTGTGTTGTTAGTCATTTTTTATTGCATTGTTTATTTCTTTGTTTTTAGAATAGAATAGCTTCATTGTCATTATACAGAATGTACAATGAGATTGGAAGGCCACTCCTGTTCAGTGCCATGCTTTAGAAAGTCAAACTCTCTAGAATATAAAATAGAACTTCTAAAAATATACAGAAAATAAAATAGACTGTATAAAAATATATGCACTGTAAAAAATAAAATAAGTGTATACATATAATATGGGGGATACATATGGGGGAGTGGTGGCCTAGGGGAGAAGAAGAGGGTTCATCACTGAGAGGACCCTGGTTCAAATCCTCGGGCTGGCATCACTGTGGGTCCCTGAGCAAGCCCACCCCCCCAGGTTGCTCCCCGGGCGCCCCTTGGCTGCCCCCTGCTCCATGCTGTGCTGTGTGTACTACATACTCCATGTGTGTGATGGGTTAAATGCAGAGAATGAATCTCACTGCATGTATATGTATGTGACAAATAAAGCTCTTTCTCTTTTCTCTACTTTATAATAATGAAGATGGTGAATATTGCACTAATGAATGAATACTGGATATTACACAATATAGGAGTGATAGATATTGTTCAGTATGAATAATATAATTTTGCACAGAGATGTGGGTGCTGCACAGTTACAGTGGGTGAGTGTGTGAGTTCAGGGTGGTGATTGCTCTGGTGAAGAAACTGTTCCTGAGTCTGTTTGTTCTGGCTTTGATGCTCCTGTAGCTCCTGCCAGAGGGCAGCAGGTCAAACAGGTCAAAGCCAGGGTGTGAGCTGTCCTTGATGATGTTCCTGCTCTGCTGATGCAGCGGGAGGTGTAGATGTCCATCAGGGAGGGGAGAGGGCAGCCAACGATTCTCTGTGCTGTCTTGACTACCCTCTGAAGCCTCCCCCTGTCTGCCTCAGTGCAGCTGCCGTACCATACTGTGATACAGTACGTCAGCAGGCTCTCAATGAATGAGCCGTAGAAGGTCAGCAGCAGGTTTGAGTCCAAGTTGTTCTTCCTGAGGACCCTCACGAAGTGAAGTCGCTGCTGAGCCTTCTTGATAAGAGCTGTGATGTTATCTGACCAAGAGAGATCAGCAGAGATGAGGACACCAAGAAACCTGAAGGTGTGGACCCTCTCCACACGCTCGCTGTTTATGTAGAGGGGGGCTGGGTCAGTCCTGTGCTTCCTGAAGTCAATGATGATCTCTTTGGTTTTCATGGTGTTCAGTACCAGGTTGTTCTCTGAACACCAGGCTGTCAGCTTCAGGACCTCCTCTCTGTAAGCTGCCTCATCTCCCCTTGAGATGAGTCTGACCGCTGTGGTGTCGTCAGCAAATTCGACGATGAGGTTGTAATTGTGGGCCGGACTGCAGTCATGGGTGTAGAGGCAGTACAGGAGGGGGCTCAGCACACAGCCCTGTGGGGAGCCAGTGCTCAGTGTGCGGGTGGAGGAGAGATGGGGGCCAAGTCTCACAGTCTGGGGCCGGTTGGTTAAGAAGTCCTTTATCCAAGAACATGTAGGGGGGGATGATGGTGTTGAATGCTGAGCTGTAATCCACAAAGAGCATGCGAGCGTAGCTCTGCTGCTGCTCCAAGTGGCTCAACACAGAGTGGAGAGCTACAGTGATGGCGTCCTCTGTGGATCTGTTTGCACGATATGCAAACTGGTGGGTGTCGAAAGTGGGGGGGAGATGGTCCTTGATGTGCTGGAGAACCAGCCTCTCAAAGCACTTCATGATTACCGGAGTGAGGGCCACAGGGTGGTAATCATTTAGGCTGGTGATGGAAGACCTTTTTCTGCACTGGGATGATTGTGGCTGTTTTTAGGCGGGAAGGGGGGGGTGACTGCTTGGGCCAGGGAGAGGTTGAAAATCCTGGTGAGAATCAGGGTGAGCTGGTTGGCACACGCTCTGATCACCTTGCCAGGTACTCCGTCTGGTCCGGCAGCCTTCCTGGGGTTCACTGTTATTGCTGGACAGATGGGACTCTGTTCTCCTCCTGTAGTCCGTCTTGGCTTTTTTAATTCCTCTTTTCAGGTCAGCTCGAGCAGCACTGTACAGAGCTCTGTCACCTGACCTGAAGGCAGCATCACGGGTTTTGAGGAGTGTACGGACCTGGCTGTTCATCCAGGGTTTCTGGTTAGGGAAACCCCGGATGTTTTTGCTAACAGTCACATTACCGATAGAGAACTTAATGTAGTCCAGTACCGTCCCTGTGAATGTTTCTAGGTCCTTGTGTTCAAATAAGTCCCAGTCTGTGTATGTGAAGCAGTCCTGTCTGTCGGAGAATGCGTTTTCAGGCCAGGTTGTAATGGTTTTTACAGTAGGCCTGGCTCTCCGTCTGAGGGGGGTGTATGCTGGGGTGAGTAGCAGGGAAAGATGGTCGGACTGGCCGAGGTGGGGGAGGGGTTTGGCTCTGTAAGCGTGCTTAATGTTGGAGTAAACATGGTCAAGAGTGTTCTCCCCTCTTGTGGAACATTTGACATGTTGATGGAATTTCGGGAGTACAGTCTTTAAGTTGGCCTTGTTAAAGTCTCCCGCGATAATAAGAACACCGTCAGGGTGGACCCGCTGCTGTTCGTTAATGGTGTTCAGCAGGAGAGAGAGCACCATGCTAACATTAGCATCGGGAGCTATATACACAGCTGTGACGATCACTTCTGTTAGCTCTCTAGGCAGAACAAAAGGCCGACATCTTACAGACATGTACTCGGGGTCTGGGGAACAATGTTTGTCTATGATTGTTCCGTTGTTACACCAGTCCTCATACATGTAAATACAGAGACCCCCTCCCCTCCTCTTACTGGAGTCCTTTGTCCGATACCAGCGTAGCAGAGTAGCTGCACACTAGCATTGGTGACCTGTGGGTTAAGCCAGGTCTCGGTGCACTGGTCAACAACAAATTTGTTGTCTGCGTTTTTTCAGCTGATTTAGGACGTATCTGATGTGCTGAATCCAAAAATCACATTGGTTTTGCTCAATCAGGTCAAGTTTTTGAGCTATGGCCACATGTCGTTTTTTACGTTTTTGTTCATATGTACGCATGTGTGGAGCATTTTAGAAGAAGTTGGTGGGGTAAAATGCGATGTCGAATAATTGTTTTGATTGGAAATGATTATTTTAATGACAAGAAGTATTCAGGTTCGATAGTTCTGGGTGATTATGTCGAAAAGGGATCAGTTTGAAGTCATAAAACCTCAAAGTCTTCCAAAAATTAAAGTTGGTGGATCAAAACTAAAGTTAATGGGGCAGCCGCCCCACGAAGTGTATAGGAAAGTTTGCCTCTGTACCCATCGCTCACTCGACTACACTGAAGGAGAAGTATGAAGCGATGAAGTATGTGCTGGAGAAAATTGGTTATGATCAGCATAAGTGGTTTATTTGTGTTGACCTGAAGATGGTGAACTTTTTGTTGGGACAACAGTCTGGCTTCACCAAGTACCCATGTTTTCTGTGCATGTGGGATAGTAGGGACCATGCTCAGCATTACACGAAGGAGGACTGGCCTGTGCGGGAGGAATTGGTGCCTTGCAAAGAAAGGAACATCATCAACGACCCTCTGGTGGACAGAGACAGAATACTCTTCCCACCGCTGCACATCAAGCTCGGCTTAATGAAGCAGTTCACCAAGGCTCTGGACAAGGATGGTGACTGTTTCACTTACTTGTGCCAGGCTTTTCCAGGATTGATCATGGAGAAGTTGAAAGCTGGCATCTTTGACGGTCCTCAGATCCGTCAGCTCACCAGAGATCCAGAGTTCGAAAACTTAATGAATGAAGTGGAACTGGAAGTGTGGAAGGCATTTGTTGTGGTAGTGAAGAACTTTCTTGGCAATAATAAGGCCAGAAACTACGCAGAACTTGTCAACAACATGGTGACTGCTTTCAGAAACCTGGACTGCAACATGAGCGTCAAGATGCACTACCTATTTTCACATATTCAAGAAGAAGACTTTATTGTCATTATATGTAAACATATAATGAAATTTGCATTCCAGAACACCAATCCAAGAGAAATACAAACACAGAAACAAACAGGGGGAGACAGGTGTCTGAGGTCATGCAGCCATTTTACCGGCGCTACCTTTAGCAGAAAAACAGAAAGAGATACACTGGGATAGGTAGGTTAAAAAAATCATCTCGTACTGTGTTCATTATGAACACCTTACGAGGTTCCAAAAAAACACCTCAGCAAAGCAGCAGCACATTTAAAGCCTGGAGAACACTAGGGTGGGTAGGGGAGGGGCTGCCAGTGGAGACGAGCAGGATTCCACCATACACAGCTTCCAGACCAGCAGTTCATGATAATGTTCATGATATGATGGTATAGTCAGCCTTGGTTGCCAGGATACCAGTTCATACAGGTCACAACACGGGGCAGGGTGAAGAGCAACTGTTTACATAACATCTCCAAGAGGCAATTTAGACAGACAGCATCCAAGGCCGTCTGGGAGCCAAATTCCAAATAGTGCAATTGTTTTGGTTCAGGCCGTCATAACTATTTGCTGACAGACCTTACAGTTTTCTGGTTACCTCTCAGAAGTCCAATAATCTGAATTTGGTTCTACTCCGCCATGCAGAACAGAGACTCCAACACTCCTCCAGATGTAATCCATTTCGATTCAGCTCTACCGAGTCTGATTGAGTTCGTACTGTTTCTGCATCCCTCATAGGCAGCCTTACTAGAGCCTGAACAGCTGACCGGATACCAGGTATCCCCAGGTCCAATTCGGGAAAAGAAATCCTGGTATCAATATATATGCTGCGTCCACACAGTGCAGCCAGGAACGTTATTTTCCATCCCCACAGGAATCCATAACATAGTGTAGTCGGACCAGAGGAAAGAGGGTTCCCCTTCTCCCAATCTCCTCGTGATGAGAATTTGACCATCAATAGTGTTGAGAGACCAGCTGACCAGATCCATAATTTAATTTCCAGTTCGGGGATGTGTGAAGAGACGATCTAAGCAGCGAAGCAGCAAAAAGCAGGGGTAGATAGGGAAGGCTGGGGAGAAGAGAAAAATGCGTCCGTCTCCACCGAGAGCAGGAAGAAAAAAAAAAAAAAAACGGTTTCCTGAGAACCGGTTTCCTGAGAACCTGTGTTCAATGAGTGATGAGCAGGGGGAAAGATTCCATCAGGACATGAAAGAGATGGAGACCAGGTATCAGGGTTGCTGGGACGCAGTCATGATGGCTGACTACTGTTGGACTCTGAAGAGAGACCTCCCTGCCACTGGGCATTCCAGGAGTTCGAAGAAATGGAAGTTCAAGTCCTGAAATTTGAACAATGGTGAAGCAACATGCAATTTACGTGTACTTACCTTTATCATTGCCCACATTCAGTTTACAGTAATTGATGTTTCTATCAGGTAATCAATATATGTTGTTGGAAAAACATTTTTTTCTCTTAAAACCATATTTAGGATGATATGTGTTGACAAAAATCAGCTGATAATGCCACAAAAAATGTAATCGATTTTGTCACAAGATCTGATTTTTTTTCAAATCAACTTAGCACAAAAACCTAACCTGATGGAGAAAAAATGCCATTTCCTGATTCAGCAGTGCAAAAATACCCTAAATCAGTTGTAGAAATCTAGACAACATTCAAAAAGTAAAAATCATTACACAACAGTCACGAACACAGTGATTTCCAGTCAGCTGTAACTCTAGGTCGTACATTTTATTTACCATGGATCTGGCTTTGGAGAGATACAGGCTCGGCCTGTGTGGTTGGAGTTTTAGCTTCAGCATGAGGCCGGACCTGCAGCCCCGCTTCTGCTTCCTCTCCCTCCGCCGTCGGCGGCGCTTTCCAGACCTGATAACAACCCACAAAGCACCCGGCGGTCTCGCTATGTCGTCTGGGATGTTGTGAGTGTAGTGAAAATCACTCAGTACTGATATCCAATGTACACAAGATCCTGGCATGTGTAGCAGTCGTTCACGGAGACGAACCAACAAAAACTGGCAAATATAAAATACAAAAAGTACAAAAAAGAGCACCAAGAGGAAGAGCCGTGAGATGCTGCGTCTGTGTGTGCCGCCATCTTGGAGCTCTTTTATGTTCTGTGCTTTATTCTATTCTATTGACCTATGGAGTTATCTTGCTTATTTTTTTAGTTAATCTTGTAAAGCACTTTGGTCAACTTTATTGTCTTTAAATGTGCTACAGAAATAAAATTGACATTGACACTGACCAAACAATTGACAAGAATCAGCCCTCAGATGAGTGCTTTCCTTTGATATTTCTACTTCAGATGAGCTCTTTGTTCGACTTGTGATTGATTAACTTCTGATTGGTTTAGCCTCAAAAACAGAAGGTTTAAAAAGCAGGTGGGTGGGGCCTCTATCCCTTCTGAAAATCCCAGATACTGATAAAGTGCTCAGAGCAGCCAGAGCATTAGACTCACAGGGATTACTCAGATATTCACTGACCTCATTATCAGAAACTTTGAGCATGGAACATAAATTATTATTATTTTTTAATCCTGTAATAATCTTACATCATAGTACTGTAACATAAGCATGCATATTAGAAGGATGCTGGCCTGCAGCAGTGCAGTCTCTGTGTTGTTTTCCATGTTGAAGACAAACAGCTTTGCATTAGCACTCAGATGGCTGTATTGACTCACACTGAAGTGCACCCACTCTCACCGTGCTTCTCTCCGTTAACTTCAGTTTCTTTTATAGCTGTATGTACAAACACATCCGCTTTTCCCATTTCAAACCCACAACAGGAAGTTCCTTCAACGAATAAGCTGATAAACTTGATGGGTTGTTGAGTGTGAGTCAGTTCTACTATGAGTATGTGATACCTGCAGCTTCACCTCTCTGTGCTGAACGTTTATGTTTATCCTGCAGCTGCAATGTAACACCTCAGTGCAGACAACAAGGAGAACCACAACAATGTTAAAGCTAAAATGTGCAAGTTGTGTCTTTATGTCTTCTTTCTCTCCTTTGATGTTCTGCCTCTTCAAAGATGACTCATCCCCCTCTCTGTTTTCCATCACCTTTCTCCTCTGTTGTGTCCTCCCTCTCTCCTCCATGCTTTTTATTCTTTTCTCTTCCTCATATTCTTCTCCTTCAATCTTCAGTCTTTCCTCCCCCTCTGTCACATTAATCTAATGTTCTGGTGTCTGTCCAGCAACAGCTGTTCTATTGGTTAGCAGAGGTTTTGTGTGTGTGTGTTGGGGGGTATTCTGGTAATCATCATGTTGTGGGGAAACCAATCTGTTTATACAGTCATATTATGGGGACCTCTTGCACTATGTGGATCAAAAAGAATGTCCCCACAGGGGAATGAATACTGGAGCAGATGTGAAGATGCCTGTGTGGTTTTTAACACTGGCTAATAACACACATTTTTCCAATCTCTGTGTGTGTGTGTGTGTGTGTGTGTGTGTGTGTGTGTGTGTGTGAGAGAGAGAGAGAGAGAGAGAGAGAGAGAGAGAGAGAGAGAGAGAGAGAGAGAGAGAGAGAGAGAGACGGGTGCACAATACTGCCTCCTTATAGTTTCACCCAGGACTCCTCACTTACACTTATTCCAAATATGGTGTGGGACCACCCACTTCCTGATCCCCATTTGGAAGAGTTTTTACAGGAAAACTACCTTTTTCATGTGAAAGGTGGCAGGAGACAGGACAGGAGACGGTGGACAGGAGAGAAGATTATCAGCAGGAGCTGCTAGCTAAAGAGCTATGAATTTGTACAGAATAGCAAAGGTGAAACACAACGTGGCTGAGTGTAACCCTCAAATGTTTTCAACTTGTTGCATGAATTTCATGTAACAAGTGTTAAGGAGTTTATGTAATCTAAAAAGATACTGAAGAAATTTTCAGTAGGTGTCCAGTGTTTCTGTGACATATACCAAATAAAACCTAACTGTATGGATTATGAAGAAATGTTTCTATCCGTGACACCTCATGGATTTATTATTGTAAGCTAAGAAGCTAAGGACACTCTGGAAAGTTGATTCATTTCACTTGGATGAGTGTCAAAACATTTCTCCCAGTGAAAACATTACGTTCAGATGAACAAAATTAACTTTCTGAGGCATATCCTACTTGATTTATTTGATTTTTTTTAATTGGCTTAAAAGATATAGTGTGTCATCCATCAATCCATCCATCCATTTTCTTCCACTTATGCCTGAACCACCTCAACTGGCTCCTTTCAATGTGGAGGAGCAGCAGCTCTCCTGTGACCCCCTCCCAAATGGCTGCACTCCTCACCCTATCTCTAAGGGAGAGGCCAGTCACCCTTCGGAGGAAGCTCATTTCCATTCCTTGTATCTAATATCTTGTTCTTTTCGTCACTACCCAAAGCTTGTGACCATAAGGAAGGGTAGGGATGTAGATTGAATAGGGTGTCCTGGTGCCACATGCCCCAGCAAACTCCAAGATGAGTACTCTGGACTCTCATTTGGCGCATAAGCACAAACAACAGTCAGGACCCATTCCCTGGCCTGAAGGTGCAGGGAAGTAACCCTCTTATCCACTGGTGGAAACCCCAACGTATAGGCAGAAAGCTGAGGGGACACAAGAATACCCACCCCAGCTCATTGCATCTCACCAAGGGCAACTTTAGACCAGAGCAGATGCCAACCCCTCTACAGGACACTGATTCCAGAGCCCAGGCCATGGGTTGATATTTGTATTTCCTATTTTCTTAGGGGTCCATTCTTTTAAGTACTAATGTAACTGTAGAAGATAATATCAGTCTATAGTGCAGATGGGACTCAGACTCAAATAAAAATCCATCCATCCATCCATTTTCTTCCGCTTATCCGGGGCCGGGTCGCGGGGGCAGAAGCCTAAGCAGAGAAGCCCAGGCTTCCCTCTCCCCAGCCACCTCCTCCAGCTCATCCGGAGGGACCCCAAGGCGTTCCCAGGCCAGCCGAGATACATAATCTCTCCAGCGTGTCCTGGGTCTACCACGGGGCCTCTTCCCGGTGGGACATGCCCGGAACACCTCACCCAGGAGGCGGCCAGGAGGCATCCTAATCAGATGCCCGAGCCACCTCAACTGGCTCCTTTCGATGTGGAGGAGCAGCGGCTCTACTCTGAGCCCCTCCCGGATGGCCGCACTCCTCATCTTATCTCTAAGGGAAAGGCCAGCCACCCTTCGAAGGAAACTCATTTCTGCCGCTTGTATTCACGATCTTATTCTTTCGGTCACTACCCAAAGCTCGTGACCATAGGTGAGGGTAGGAACGTAGATCGACCGGTAAATCGAGAGCCTCGCTTTTACGCTAAGCTCCCTCTTCACCACGACGGACCGGTGCAGCGTCCGCATCACTGTAGAAGCAGCCCCGATCCGCCTGTCGATCTCCCGTTCCCTTCTCCCATCACTCGTGAACAAGACCCCGAGATACTTAAACTCCTCCACTTGAGGCAAGAACTCGTTCCTGAGCCGGAGATGGCACTCCACCCTTTTCCGGCTGAGGACCATGGCCTCAGACTTAGAGGTGCTGATTCTCATGCCAGCCGCTTCACACTCGGCTGCGAACCGTTCCACTGCGAGCTGGAGGCCCCCCCCGATGAAGCCAACAGAACCGCATCATCTGCAAAAAGCAGAGATGAGACTCTGAGGCCACCAAGGAAGAAGCCTTCCGCCACCTGGCTACGCCTAGAAATTCTGTCCATAAAAATTATGAACAGAATCGGTGACAAAGGGCAGCCCTGATGGAGTCCAACACCCACAGGAAACAAATCCGACTTATTACCGGCTATACGGACCAAGCTCTCACTGTGGTTGTACAAGGACTGAATGGCCCGCAACAATGGGCCAGACACCCCATACTCCCGCAGAACCTCCCAAAGAACACCCCGAGGAACACGGTCGAATGCCTTCTCCAAGTCCACAAAGCACATGTAGACTGGTTGGGCAAACTCCCACGCACACTCGAATATCCTTGAGAGGATAAAGAGCTGGTCCAGCGTTCCACGACCAGGACGAAAACCGCATTGTTCCTCCTGAATCCGAGGTTCGACTAACGGACGCACCCTCCTTTCCAGCACCCTGGCATAGACCTTACCGGGGAGGCTGAGTAGTGTGATACCCCGAAAGTTGGAGCACACCCTCCGGTCTCCCTTCTTAAAGATGGGGACCACCACCCCGGTCTGCCAATCCAATGGCACTGCCCCAGATCTCCACGCGATGTTGCAGAGGCGTGTCAACCAAGACAGTCCTACAACATCCAGAGCCTTCAGGAACTCAGGGCGAATCTCGTCCACCCCAGGGGCTCTGCCACCAAGGAGTTGTTTAACTACCTCAGTGACCTCACCCCCAGTGATGGTCAAGTCATCCCCCTCATCCCCAGACTCTGCTTCCACTACAGAAGGCGTGTCAGTGGGATTCAGAAGGTCCTCGAAGTATTCCTTCCACCGTCCGACTATAGCCTCAGTTGAAGTCAGCAGCACCCCCCCCCGCACTATAAACAGTGTGAGTGAAGCACTGCTTTCCCCTCCTGAGTCGCCTGACGGTTTGCCAGAATCGCTTCGATGCCGTCCGAAAGTCTTTTTCCATAGCCTCACCGAACTCCTCCCACACTCGAGTTTTTGCTTTGGCCACTACCCGAGCTGCATTCTGCTTGGCCTGTCGATACCTGTCAGCTGCCTCCGGAGTCCCACAGGCTAACCAAGCCCGATAAGACTCTTTCTTCAGCTTGATGGCTCCCTTCACCTCCGGTGACCACCATCTGGTTCGGGGGTTACCACCACGACAGGCACCAACCACCTTGCAGCCACAGCTCTGAGCAGCAGCCTCAACAATGGAGGTGCGGAACATGGTCCATTCGGACTCAATGTCCTCAGCCTCCCTCGGAATGCTGTCGAAGTTCTGCCGGAGGTGGGAGTTGAAGATCTCCCGGACTGGGGCTTCTGCCAGGCGTTCCCAGCGCACCCTCACAATACGTTTAGGTGTGCCAGGTCTGTCCAGCATCTTCCCCCGCCACCTGATCCAACTCACCACCAGGTGGTGATCAGTTGACAGCTCAGCTCCTCTCTTCACCCGAGTGTCCAGAACATACGGCCGCAGATCTGATGATACGATTACAAAATCGATCATCGACCTGCGACCTAGGGTGTCCTGGTGCCATGTGCACTTATGGACATCCTTGTGTTCGAACACGGTGTTTGTTATGGACAAACTGTGGTTTGCACAGAAGTCCAATAACAAAACACCATTCGGGTTCAGATCGGGCAGGCCGTTCCTCCCAATCACGCCCCTCCAGGTCTCACTGTCATTGCCCACGTGAGCATTGAAGTCTCCCAGCAAGACTATGGAGTCACCAGATGGAGCACTCTCCAGCACCCCACCCAGCAACTCCAAAAACGGTGGGTACCCTGAACTGTCATTCGGCGCATAAGCGCAAACAACAGTCAGGACCCGTTCCCCAGCCCGAAGGCGCAGGGAAACTACCCTCTCGTCCACCGGTGAAAACTCCGACGTACAGGCAGCAAGCCGGGGGGATACAAGAATACCCACCCCAGCTCGCCGCCTCTCACCGAGGGCAACTCCAGACTGGAACAGAGTCCAGCCCTTCTCCAGGAGACTGGTTCCAGAGCCCAGGCCATGCGTTGAGGTGAGCCCAACTATATCTACAGATGCAGCCACCGAAAATTTCCGGCCGATCCGTGACGCGACCTTGGCCGGTCCTTGGCCGATTCGTGGCCGAACCTTGGCCTAAACGCGATCCCCCGCTAATGACGTAGGAATTCCGGCCACTGGTGGGAACGCCCCTAAGCAGCATTTGGGGAAAATGGTGGTAATGTCTTGTTGATCCACCAGGAGGAGCAGTAATAGTGGAAGCGCATTCATTTACAGCCCGCTGTATACTGTACCAAGGATCCTCACATCATTGAACTGTAATTGTAAGCGGAACTGCCCATTAAAAACAATAGAAAGATGAGATTAAAGCGGTCATTATAGTGGAGCAGTGAGTATTGTCTGGAGGGACGGGCTGGGCTTGAAGTTCCGCCCGGGACCTCGGACAGGCTGTGAGCGATGCACCGCCAGCGAAACTGGGTAAAAAAATAATTAAAATAATTCTGATCACCAGCCGGTTTGGCCTGGGAATGACCTGGGAAGCCTAATCCTCTCATCAGTGTCACATTGTTCTTCCAAGTCTTCACAATGTTAAGCTTTTTGTTTGTTTATATTTTCCCTTTTATTTTATAATCAAAACTGCGACCAAAATGACTCCTTCTCAAACTAATAATACTGGCAGTCGTCATTGTATGCTGAGCTAGGGTTAGGGTTAGTAATTGCATAATAAGTGGATTAATATTTACTTCTTTGACTCTCCTCCACCTGCTTCATCAAACCTCAGCAGTAAACATATATGAAGGCAGCAGCTGACACAGTAACAGTGAGCGCAGCGCACTGTGCAGTCTAAACTCTGCTCTGATTAATTATAGGAATGTACAGCGAGTCAATCAGGATTGTGAAACGTCAGCTGCAGAGCCTCCATCATCAGAGCCCTGCCCGGTTAATTTTCCATTTTATAAACAATACTTTAGAGGTTTTAGTGAAGTCACACTGTGACAGTGACGTGCATTAGTGTGTGTGTGTCATCAGTGGCTATAAAAGGCCTTTTCTTAAAGGATAAAGTGGTGTTTGAGCCACAGTTACGGCGGAGCGGCGGCTCCTTGAAATGGGACGCAGCCTTCCTGCGGCAGACAGCTAGCAGCAGGAACCGGACGCGCCAGGTTAGCCTAAGAAGCTACTGAGGCGTCCGTGACAACCACCATAGCAACAGCCTTTTAAGACCGTTTTAAAAACATCCTCAGAGTTCAAACGAGCAAAAATATATGATTTGAAACAGTTACAGCTGCAGAGCTGTGGCGGCTTCTTTAAACGTTGTTTACATAGATGATCATGAATGATACGATGTAGCTAGCAGTGTAGCTAGCAGTGAATGAGGTGACGTCATTGTGTGCGCATTTCACAGCTGTCTGTCTCAGTCTGTTGTTGATATTACTCCAATTAACATGTGTTTACTTTCTCTGGACCATCTCAGGTCCACCGTTACAATTTCAGCCTACAAAATGATTTAAATATGAACACACACTCTAACATCAGTGCGCTTTATGAAGTCCAATCCTTAAAATAAATATTATGTTTGTAAACATTCATGTCTCTGAAATAAGTACAGATGTTCATGTTTGTCATTACCATTTTATTTGTTTAGAGAATTGTGAACTTCACATTGTGTATCTAATCAGAGTCTCAGCAACCTTCAGTCAGAGACTGAGACTGGATCACAGCTTTAACCTCTGCAGAGTCACAGACAGACACAAACCTTCCAAATCACACACAAGCAGCCCAGTCTCATCATTTTTGGATGCCTCTACTGTACACTACACTGTGATCAATATATTAAAAATTATAAATGAAAAGATAACATTCACATAAAGCTGTTTGAAAGTAAAATTAATAGGTACTTTCCAATAATATTTTTAAGGATCTCTGTCAGAGACCAGACAGAGCCATGACTCTCAAGAACCAGAGACTGAAATATGGAAAGAAAAAAAAAATCCCTATGAGAAATAAATGTGCAACAGTAAATATTTTGTCCAGTGGAAAATAAACGTTTTGAATCAAAAGCTTCGGATATCATCAAACCAGAAAAATAGAACTCATTTTTTTCTTTAATAACACACCTTAGCATGCAGTAATATGACACGTTTCCAAACAACAATACATAGATTTTATTCAATGTTTTGATTGTGGCAGTGAAAACACATGTTGCTGTGCACTGAGACCATGAAGCCCACTTCTCTGAAGCAGCTTCTTCTTCTTCTTGGCATCAAAACAGAGGTGGGAGAAATCTACCAAAAGGAGAAAGAACATCTGAGGTGAAACCAGTCAGGACAAATGATTAAATTATATATAGTAGTTCAATACAGCCTCTCAGGTAGCTTTGTGCTGATTTCAGCTCACTGATCCTGTCTGTGGACCCGTGGTTTTTATGTTTGTAACCACTTAACTTCCATTCATCTATTTAACTCAGGGAGGAGAAATGTCAGGTTGGTGCAGGCTGGTGAGTTTAGGAGGGAGGTGCGTTTGGTTCTCTGTTGTCATTATCTGAAAGATTTGGTTCACCCTGTGGCTGGGCTGTATCTGGGGTTATGTTGGACCTGTCACACTTAGCAAGTTTCCCAGGTTGGTGTTTATGGTTTAGAACTTCTAGCTCTGGAGCAGCATCTGTGGCTGTGTAGGGTCCCGTTGGTTTTTGCTGTTTCTCCAGATCTGCGTTGGAAATTAGGTTATTGATCTCAGTGCATTCCTAAACAGGCTGAACAAGGTTATATATCGTCACCCTCCTAAAAAAATGGTCAAAGACATTTTTTAAATTTTATTTTTGTCCAAATTAAATTTTCAACATTCAGTTCAGTTTTTTGTGTTTTCTGAAAAGCCTGAAAAAAAATCAAGGGAGGGTGACGACATGTTTCATGGCTAAATAACATAACTGCTGCAGTCTGATGGTGTCAGCAAGATCTGAAGCAGTGGGTGACGAGGAAGAGGAGGAATACAACAATTTGAAGAGATCCCTCAGTCTACAGTCAGCACAACGGCTACATTAGTGGCTGTTTGAGTTTCCTTCCATCTGCTGTGAACCTGAAGCACGGAGAACACAAAACATCTCTTCCAAATCTGGGATCTCAATTACAAATTTGTTCTTATTAAAGGTGAAATATGTGTTGTGACCTGGCTTTTTATACACCTGGCGACCCTGGGTCATCAGTGGTAACCCATCCCCACCCCCACACCCATCCCACACACATTCCGATCTACTGGCCCCGTGTACATAACAAAAGGTGGCCTAATGAGATGTAAACTGCCATTTGGAGGCGCTTGGTAGAAAAAGGAGTAGTGTGAAAATGCTGGTAGTTCTAGTGGTCCAAGTTGTTCACCCACTCTACTCTAAGTCTCAGGTGCCGTTTACACGAAGCCGTTTTCACTGGAAACGGTGTCGTTTTGATGCGTTTCAGCCTTTCGTTTACACGATGGCGTTTCAGAAACGATCCGCGTTTACACGAGGACATGTGAAACGATGAAAACGATGTAGTTCCCATGCCAGGCCACAAGTTGGCGTTGGTTTTCTCTTTGCAGTTTGTTTACGCAAGACGCGCATGCGTGGAGTGACACAGTAGGTAGTGCGGCAAATTGTTCATTACTTACAAAACGGCCAATGTGAGAGGTTTTGTGTGGACAGATGATGAGGTTGGATCGCTGCTGCACACAACGCTGAATTACAAAACGGTAAAAACACAGGAAAAGCATAAGAAGCACTCGTGAATCCGCGAGTGCTGTTTATCAGTTTGCGCGTGCGCGAAAAACTGGCCGTCGCAACCATAGTGCGCATGTGCGAGTCGAGCGTTTTCAAATCACCCCGGTTTCAAGTGTTTACACGAAAACGCAAGCCGGTGCGTTTCTGAAACGCTCCACTCTGGACCCCGTTTCTGAAACACATCGTTTTCACTCTGTTGTCGTGTAAACAGAAGGCCGAAACGCATCAAAACGACACCGTTTCAAAATGAAAACGGTCTCGTGTAAACGGCACCTCAGAGTGGGCTTGGTTTGTGGCCTGAACTTGAGTTCAAGCTTCTCCAAACTCCACTGGTGTTGCTCTGCTGTAGCTGGTCCTCCATCTTCTTTCTGTAGGTGTGTTTTCCATCCCTGATTTTCCTTCTGAGATCCTTCTGCACAGCTCTCAGCTCCTCCTTATTTCCTGATCTAAAGGCTCTCTTCTTCTCCTTCAGGAGAGCCTTTGTTTCAGAGCCACAGTTATGTATAACAAGTAATACTCAAGTGAATGTAAACATGTATTAAAAGAAAAATGATTCAGCTCAGCTCACAAGAAACTGCTGGATACTATTCTGGAAATGCCTAATGAATACAAGGCCACTGTGAGCAATGACAAACCTTTAAACATGATAATCAAAAAGTACACATTAAGTATCATTGCTCACCTTTATTTATGAGAATGTCACTTCTCAAAATGATTGCATGCTGTCAGCTCTCATGGGTGAAGTTTGGCTTTGAGGGTTGGAGAAGAAGCTTTCCAGCACCTTTGGATTTCCAATTCAGTTCTGAAAGAGTAAAGACACAAAATACAATGATGTATGAAGCGGAAATGTTTGATTGTTGCTGCAGCACTAAACAGGTTTACAAACTGGTAGCTGATATAGCCTGAAGTATTAAAGATGAACCTCCTCTTCCACAAAAATGCCAAAAATTACTGATTCATTAATATGTAAAACATATTAATGAATCAGTAACAAAATTATGGTGTTGAAAGTAAGTAGCCTGATGCTTCTAGATTAGTGATTCCAAAGCAGGCTGAGTCAAAACCTGAGATGGAGACTGGGTTTGTTTAAAGCTGAGGACAGTGAATCAGTCCCTGCTCACTGACAGGATTCCCAGAGTCTGGAAGCTTCTCCATGATGGGAATGTAATACACTGTAAGTTTCAGCTCATTCTCAGGTGCTGGCAGGTTTCATGGATCCTCAGGTTTGTCACAGAGGATTAAAGGCAGCCAGACTTTCAGTTTTATGTGTATAGCGCCAAATCACAACAGTCACCTCAAGGCTCTTTCCACAGAAGAGCTGAAGGCTCTGCATCCCATTCTACTCTTAAGTATCATAGGAACCACAAGTAAGCCAGCAGTCTGAAGTATAAACAGACTGCTCTTTGTTTAAATAGTGAATATAAGAAACTTGCTAATATAAGGTTTGTTTACAGTGAATATAAAGAAATCACGGGAACCTCCCCAGCAGTCTAGGCCTATAGCAGCATAACTAAGAGAGGCTTCAGGGTCACCTGATCCAGCAACTGTGTTCAGACCAGTATCATTTTATTTTACATTGTGATAAGCCTGGGTCAGTTCAGTGCAGATTAAATGAAGCACTGTACTCGCAGATATTGAATATGGATGCACTGAAGTTCATCAGGATATTTATTTGGAATCTGTGGCTGAAAATAATCATTTTACTTAACTAGTAAGTCCAGAAGCTCATATTTCTGTCATAACATTGTGTAAATAGTGAACGCTTTCCTACGATATACGCTAACATTTGCACAGAAAATTTAAGCTAGCGTCTCAAAGACGGCAAAACCCGCAATAATCTCTACAAATGCATCTCAGAGTTGGGATATCAGCGCTCTCTTACACCACATTAATCTAATTCCAAGTGCTTATTGAACTCACTGCCTTAATAATATCACTATAAAAACGCTGTCCATTGAAATCCTCTTACCTGAACACTGCAGCATCCGCCGGAAGTCAGCGAGCATGGCTTCTGTAGTCCTTCGTCTGTAGTCCTTCTCTGTCAGTGATCCTCCGTTAGAACGATAACTACCTTCTCGACTGACTACGAGGTGCAGACGGCCCTTGCTGGCCCATATCTACAGGCCTGAAAACCGCTAATAAAGTCAGTAATGACCTGATAACATCCGAAGCGGGTGAACTAATGCAATTAGCTGGACAGCAACGGGAATACGCGTGACCATGGTTACGGCCGATGGGGTGATGGGTACTGTAGTTCATTTATTTATTCATCGTTGGTTCATGGATTTAACACAGAGGAAAAACGGCTTCAGACCACGGAACTCACAGAAAAAATTGGACACCGAATATAGCACTAACCATAAACACGTAAATATAAATTTAGACCTAAAAAGCCCCACAAATGTCATCGTTACAACCATAAGCAGCACCCCACATTAAATGAAACAAGGAGAAATTCATGTCAAAAGGAAAAGTGGCGCTTAAGGATCGCAATTAAAGGCATAATTCAGCTTCTGAGCTTCCAGTTCAAAAGAAAAGGGGGGAAAAAAGGGGGACAGGGGCAAAAAAAAAAAAAAACTATATTGCAGCTTAGAAGTCGTGCTCAGAGGCACGAACTTTATCCCACTGCATTTCAGGCAGGTTAGAAGTCGTGCCGAGTAACACGAAAAAAAGAGGGAATTCGTGTTCATGAGCACGAATCAATAGATTAAATTTCGTGACTACTGCACGAACTGCCGTGAGACCGGGTTGGCTCAGCGCAGCACCGCTTCTTTTTTAACCTACTGTATTTATTTACTTATTTAGTTAAAAGATGAAGTGAAACAAAGGAATCTTTTGGTGATTCGCAATGGAAATGTGTGAAAGGTCATACTGACAAAAATTTTAGGCATCTATTTTAGGTTTTCAAAACTTGATACTTCACCAAAACTTTTTTGAATCACAGAACTCAACGTTTTTGTTAAGAAGGCGCCACCTTTTGGTGACAGTCTACAATTGAGGGAAAGGGGTGTGTTCATGCTGGAAAGTAGATACGCCCAGGAGAAGGAGGGGGACTTCCAGCCCGACGACAGCCGGACGTCGGCCAGCTGGGAGCTGGACTTCAGCTGGCCGACGTCTGGCTGGATGCGGCAACATTAGGTGGCTGCATCTGTAGCTGGTATCTCTCAACCTCACGCACTAGCTCAGGCTCCTTCCCCACCAGAGAGGTGACATTCCATGTCCCAATAGCCAGTTTCGATAGCCGGGGATCGGTCCGCCAGGGCCTCCGCCCTCGGCCACCGCCCGACACACACTGCACCCGACCCCTACGACACCTCCTGCGGGTGGTGGGCCTGCAGGAGGGCGGGCCCATGTAACCTCTTCGGGCTGCGCCCGGCCAAGCACCACGGGCTAATGCCTGGCCACCAGACGCTCTCCCTCGAGCTCCCTCCCCAGGCCTGGCTCCAGGGTGGGGCCCCGGTAACCCTATCCCGGGCAGGGTAAACTGTTCCCTTGTTTTTTCACTCATAAGGGTCTTCTGAACCGCTCTTTGTCTGGACCCTCACCCAGGACCAGTTTGCCATGGGAGACCCTACCAGGGGGACAAGCCCCCAGACAACATAGCTCCTGGGATCACTGGGACACACAAACCCCTCCACCACGATAAGGTGGCGATTCACGGAGGAGTCAAATAAAAATCAAGAGGTTTATTAACAATGAAGCAAAGGCAAAATTTTGACAGAAGGATTTCCAGTAAGTGAATCTAAGGCTCCAGTATAGACAGGTTCAATTAAATTAAATTAAATTCAAATTTATTTATATAGTGCTAAATCACAGTCACCTCAAGGCACTTTATATTGTAAGGGAAAGACCCTACAATAATTACAGAGAAAACCCAACAGTCAAAACGACCCCCTATGAGCAGCACTTGGTGACAGTGGGAAGGAAAAACTCTCCTTTAACAGGAAGAAACCTCCAGCAGAACCAGGCTCAGGGAGGGGCAGTCATCTGGGGTGGCTGTAGCTCAGTAGGCAGAGCAGGTCACCTACTGATCGGAAGGTCAGCGGTTCGAATCCTGGCTACTCCAGGCTACGTGCCAATGTATCCTTGGGCAAGATACTTAACCCCAAGTTGCTCTCCGACCGTTCTGTCGGAGTATGAATGCGTGTGAATGTTAGTTAATTAAAAAGCACTTAGCTTCGTAAAAATGGAAGTGCTTGTATGAATGGGAGTGCATGGGTGAATGCACAGGTTGTATAAGCGCTTTGAGTGCTCATACTGAGTAGAAAAGCGCTATATAAGAACTAGTCCATTTACCATTTACCATCTACTGAAGGGGGGAGAGAGACAGGACAAAAGACACGCTGTGGAAGAGAGACAGAGATTAATAATAACTAATGATTAAATGCAGCGTGAAGTATAAACAGAGTGAAAAAGGGAGAATATTGCGAAACAGTACATGATGGGAACTCACAGCAGCCTAGGCCTATAGCAGCATAACTAAGGGAGGGTTCAGGGTCACCTGATCCAGCCCTAACTATAAGCTTGATCATAAAGGAAAGTTTTAAGCCTAATCTTAAAAATAGAGAGGGTGTCTGTCTCCTGAATCGAAGCTGGGAGCTGGTTCCACAGAAGAGGGGCCTGAAAGTTGAAGGCTCTGCCTCCCATTCTACTCTTAAGTATCCTAGTGTGGCAATGGTAGGGTGGATCTATCTGTATCTCACATCAAATATAGTACATAATACTCAGGTGACGATAAAAGAAAATCAGCGAATTAAAAGTGCCACATGGAGTATTATGCAGTCAGTCACGGCACACAAAAATAGATCCCACCACCAGAGGGCACCCAGATACGTTCATGGCAGCCGTCAGCTCCTAAATAAAAGAAATAAAACAAATTACAATTCAATCAAATTTAATTAAAAAATTCACCAACTAAATAGAATAACATGTATTAAAATAATACAGCAGTGTGGGTGAGGGGTGACTCACCACACACGCACATTGATAAAAACCCAGGTTCTCAAATAAAATCCCCACAACCTGCTGTTCAAAAACCGGCCGCGTGCAATAAAACAAAATAAAAGCACACCTGCGCATAACAATAGTGCTAAAACTCTCTAAGGTGCAGTATTCCTGCTGGCACAACATAGAAGTTATCGCACTAATAATAAAAAAAGGCAGCGGCCATAAATAACCAAACATAAAACACTTATATAAAAAAAAAAAAAAAAAAAAAAGAGAAAGTCAAAACAGCAGAACACTGTAGCTTTATCCTGAGGAAGCGATGGTGGCGCTGCGGTAAGCAACACACCGCCGACCCAGGCCCAAACACCCTATAACACATAGTAAATATTAAATTTACTTATTTATCCAATTAAGAGAGTTAAGCGAAATGTCAAAAAAGTAACTTAAAGGGCCAAATTGTATGTTATTTTTGACATCAATTTGCAGACCGGGAGTGGGCGGGGCTGGAAGCGGGCCGGAAATGGGCCGCAAGTTTGGACACCCTTGGAGTCAAGTGATCTTAACGCATTGTTAGTGTGTGTAGTTGTGCATATTGTAATTCATACAATTTGGAAGTGGGAGCTGAGAAGGGCTTTAGCACTTAACTCATCTGACTTATGTGATTACATTTAATTGAAATGCATTACAATGGGACCAGAATTTTCATCCAAGATAGGCAAAAATCCATCTTGTATGATGTGATTAAAGTGATGATTTTTCTTGGAATTAACGTCAGAAAAGTTGGTACCTGCAGAAGCCATCTGACTAGAGTGAAATCTAGTGTAGGGTATTTGTGCCACTTCAACTAAGGCAATTACTGTATTATGCAAATGCAAAAGAGCATATGTCCTACATATTTGTTCAACCTGTGCATTCAAGGACATACCCTGGTCAAAAATGACTCCAAGATTTCTTAGTGTTACTGAAGTATCTGGTTTGACACCATGTTTCTAAGATTTGTGAGGTCGAGTACAAGAACTTCAGTTTGATCTGAATTTAGAAGCAGGAAATTAGAGGTTATCCAGACCTGCAGTTTATCTAATTGATGTGTGTCATCTGGCTTCATTGATAGATAAAGCTGAGTATCATCTGTATAACAATGAAAATTGATGCAATGCTTTCTAATAATACTGCCTAAGGGAAGCATGTATAATGTAAATAGAACTGGTCCTAGCACAGAACCCTGTGGAACTCCATAATTAGCCTTAGTGTGTGAAGAAGACTCCCCATTTACATGAACAAATTGGAGTCTATGAGATAAATATGATTCAAACCACTGCAGTGCAGTACCTTTAATACCTATAGCAAGCTCTAATCTCTGTAATAAAATGTTATGGTCAACAGTATCAAAGCTGCACTGAGGTCCAACAGGACAAGAACAGAGATGAGTCCACTGTCAGAGGCTGTAAGAAGATCATTTGTAACCTTCACTAATGCTGTTTCTGTACTGTGATGAATTCTGAAACCTGACTGAAACTCTTCAAATAAACCGTTCCTCTGCAGATGATCAGTTAGCTGTTTTACAACTACTCTTTCAAGAATCTTTGAGAGAAAAGGAAGGTTGGAGATTGGCCTATAATTAACTAAGACAGCTGGGTCAGTGATGGCTTTTTAAGCAGAGGTTTAATTACTGCCACCTTGAAGGTCTGTGGTACATAGCCAACTAATAAAGACTGATTGATCATTTTTAAGATTGAAGCATCAATAATTGGAAAGACTTCTTTGAACAGTCTAGTAGGAATGGGATCTAACAAACATGTTGCTGGTTTGGAGGAAGTAACTATTGAAGTTAACTCTGAAAGATCAACTGGAGCAAAAGAGTCTAAACAAATACCAGCAGTGCTGAAAGCAGCCGAACATGAAGATAAATCTTTGAGATGGTTATGAATATTTTTTTCTCTAATGTCTAAAATTGTATTTGTAAAGAAATCCATGAAGTTACTACTAGTTAACGTGAAAGGAATACTCGGCTCTACAGAGCTCTGACTCTTTGTCAGCCTGGCTACAGTGCTGAAAACAAACCTGGGGTTGTTCTTATTTTCTTCAATTAATGATGAATAGTAAGATGTCCTAGCTTTACGGAGGGCTTTTTTTTATAGAGCAACAAACTCTTTTTCCAGGGTAAATGAGCATCTTCTAATTTAGTGAGACGCCATTCCCTCTCCAGCTTTCGGGTTATCTGCTTTAAGCTGTGCGTTTGTGAATATACCACGGAGTCAGGCACTTCTGATTTGAAGCTTTCCTTTTCAGAGGAGCCACAGTATCCAAAGTTATACACAGTGAGGATGTAAAACTATTAATGAGATAATCGACCTCACTGGGAGCAGAGTTTAGGTAGCTGCTCTGCACTGTGTTGGCACATGGCATCAAAGGTCAAAGAAATCCTTATTATCCCCAGGGGGAAATAGTTTTGCAGCTGGCAGTGGCAATAAAACAACAATAAAACACAACCATAATCACATATATATGAGAGTTTTTTTTAATTAATTAATTTTAAAAAATTACCTTATGTTATTCAATAAACTTTTTGTCACAGTAACAAGAGTTTTCTAACCTATTGGTACTTGACCGTGGAACCACATATCTGCGGCCTGAGGGGAGTAACCTGAAGCGGCCAATCTAGAGGGTGGCTGGAGCGGGCTTTTCTTAAAATCCTGAGTTTGTACACATCCCCCAGATTGTTCAGGGAAACCTGCGATCTTGCTGCAAAGTTTAACAATTCCCTAGAGGCGATTTCTGTTCCTGAAATTTAAAAGCCCACACCAACACATAAAAGAAAAAGTTAAAACAGATTCTATAAAACATTCTCCTAAAAGTATGGTTAACATTAAAATTTCAGAGCTTATGATAAAAATATAGTCTCTGATGTGCTTTCTTGCACCCAGCATCAACCTGTGGCTCAAACATGAGTTTATCATCAATCAGGGTACTAAGGTACTTATACTGATTAACAACCTCAGCTAATTGGTTGTTGATGGTTACAGGAGAAATGACTGGATTTTTACCAAAATTTATAATCATCTCCATTTTCATCTCCATTTTCCTGACTTTAAAATCAATGAAGGAAGACTTACACCACTGTATGACATCATCAACCACTGGGCCATGGTCAAAGTCTCCATGGCTCACCAAAGAGAGGAGCGTCATCAGCAAACTTCAGTATGTGATGCCCTGTATGCTGGCTCCAGCAACCATTTGTATATAAGACAAATAAAAGGTGATAAATCAACCTTGAGGGGATCCAGTAGATGATATAAGAGCATCTGACAAAACACCATTGACTCACACGTTGTGACCTATTTGTTAAAAAGTCCAGCAATCTCTGAATACAATTAATACTCTGAATACTTTTAATACAATTAAAAGCGGATGAAATGTAAATGAATAACAGTCGCACCAAGGCCTTAGTACCCTCCAGGTGTGACAGGGTCATATTTAGTAAGGTGCTAATAGCATCATCCCCACCCCTACCAGACCTGTTGGAGTTACGGTATAAATTCCATTGTTTATTATGAATTATCATATCTTCTGTTTGTATATTTTCTATACGTTGATTTATGTACATATGATACTGTTGTTTTTATGTTTGAAATGGAAACACGTGGTGACATTTTTTACAACGGAAGTTGTAGTTACCTGCAGGCTGTTTTCAGCCTGCAGAGAATACGTGTCTCGTATACGCCATGTTACATGCACATTCTACAGGATACTTACTACCATATATGGTAAGGAAAAAGCCAAGAATGTTGTTTATTACATGCTGTAAACTGCATTTGGTGTAACCCACGTGATCTTATTGTGAAAGTCCGAATAAAAGCGCTGCGCAGGAAGCAGTCCTTTGGGACAGATAACTTCCGCTCAGCCGCGAGCTGAGTTCAAGGAACGGATCTCTCCTCCTTGCGCAAGTTCAAAAAGAGTTGTGTGTTTGTTCTCTGAGTTATTAAAATGATCTGAACCTATCAAGACCCATAGGCAAACTGTAAGGGAGCCAGGTCAGCCTGAACTACAGTCAGTAGTGCTTCATTTACAGTCCTTTCAAATGCTTTCATAACAAGTGAAGTGAGTGCAGCTGGTCTGTAGTCATTTAGTGATCTTGGAGCATTGAAGAGCATAATAATGAAGGAATTATATCCTTAAACTAAGTTACAGAACTTATTCCCCACAGGTAAATGTCTCAACAAGGAAAACTCTCTCAGTAACTCAGAGACAGTGCTGGATTCCTGAGCAGAGGAGAACAAACAGGTGAGGCAACGGCACAGAGTGGTAGCAAGCAAACGTTCTGATAGAAGGAACCCACTTCACTAACTGTTTCCAGATTACCAATCAGGCATTGACTGAAAGTTTTCCTTCCTCTTAAATAGCAGACAGTAAGCTGGATGATTATCAACTTAGTTCATTAATTCCAGGTGTGCAGGACTGCAGGGAGCAGAGGTAGGACCATCCCCTAAAACACAAGGTGTCATTAACACAAAGACCTACACACAGAGAGAAAGAGAGAATGGGTGAGCCAGCACAGGACTGGAGGACCATAACAGATGGAGGTTTGTTTTGATCAGAAATATTTCAGAATACAGTAGTGAAAATAGCCATTTTTTAAAAATTATTATTTTGATTCACTTACAGTGCCTTGCGAAAGTATTCGGCCCCCTTGAACTTTTCAACCTTTTGCTTGGGAAATCTTTTTGTATCCAAATCCGGCTTTGAACTTCTCCACAACAGTATCTCGGACCTGCCTGGTGTGTTTCTTTGGTCTTCATGATGCTCTCTGTGCTTTGAACAGAACCCGGGACTATCACAGAGCAGGTGCATTTATACGGAGACTTGATTACACACAGGTGGATTCTATTTATCATCATCAGTCATTTGGGACAACATTGGATCATTCAGAGATCCTCACTGAACTTCTGGAGTGAGTTTGCTGCACTGAAAGTAAAGGGGCCGAATAATATTGCACGCCCCACTTTTCAGTTTTTTATTTGTTAAAAAAGTTTGACACATCCAATAAATTTCATTCCACTTCATGATTGTGTCCCACTTGTTGTTGATTCTTCACAAAAAATTAAAATTTTATATCTTTATGTTTGAAGCCTGAAATGTGGCAAAATGTTGAAAAGTTCAAGGAGGCCAAATACTTTCGCAAGGCACTGTAAAATTTAAATAGAATGAAAAATGTATTTGCAGATGGCTGAAGAAACAGCTAATGGTATAAATTTAGAGGACTTGAACTAGTCCCTCCTTTTGAAGGGTCGAATGGAGGGGCACAATGGGAAACTCAATGACAGGCATATTATGTACAACCAGAAACCAAAAGCAAGATCAAATGTTTAATTTTTTACAGTTCATTAAAAAAAAGAGCATACAATAAAATTAAGTTTAAAATGTGCATATGAAAGATGTGTTTGCATGTTATACAGTATTTGTTTTTTTTTATATTCTAAAGTATTATTATTATAACAAATAGCTTTACACATACTATAATGGTGGCTTGATGATTTCCATCAAATTTCAGTGATTGAGATGGAGGGTGCAACCTGACCAAACAATACTCCTCAATAGGCACGTTTGTGTTTATCACTTCAGAACAAATCCAGTCTCTTAAGTTTTTGTTTGTTTGTTTTTGGCATTTTTGTTGTGTTAAGCACCTAAGAGGAGCGAGAAAGTTTATTGTTATATACCAAACAGTTTAATGTAATTAATCTAGAAGGTTAGTGGTAGTGGGATATTTAGGACAGATTTTAATCGTCAAAATCCAAAAAAGTTGGGGTGCTGTGTAAAAGGCCCACATTCTGTCCATATACAGATATTGCTTGCTGACTTCATACAAACATTTCACATAGGAAACAGATAAAATGTGCAGCATCCCCTCTTCTTTTAACAACAACCTGTAAATGTCTGCGAACTGGGGAGAGCAGCTTCTGGACTCAACCTGTTCAGCAATCCTGGGTCTGCTTTGTCCTATTTTGGGGTTCCTGATGCTCTGATTGTTCTCAGCTGGTCAAAGGTCTGGACTGCAGGCCGGTTCAGCACTCGGACTCTTCTACTACAAACCTGTGCTGCAGTTTAGCCTCATGAAATATGAAGGCCTTCCCTGAAGAAGTTGTTTGGATGGGAGCACATGTTGCTCTAAAACCTGGGTATACCTTTCAGCACCTTTCCATCGGTGTCCAGTTTCACTGATGCACCTCCATACCATCAGAAATGCAGGCTTTGAAATGAGTGCTGATAACAGCCTGATTGTACCACTCCTCTTTAGTCCATGTTTGGATTCATCTGACCTGAGAGCAGTTTTCCAGTTTGCCTCAGTCCATTTTAAATCAACTTTGGCTCAGAGAAGATGGTGCTGTTTCTGGATCATGTTCACATATAGCTTCTTCATGTGGGTGGCACACTGAGCTGTGTTCACAGACGATGATTTCTGGAAGTGTTCCGGAGCCCATGCAGTGATTTCCATGACTGGATCTGGCCTGTTTTTAATGCAGTGCTGCCTGAAGGCCCACAGCTCATGGTTTTCCACCCTTGTCCCTGTGCTCAGAGTCTGAAAGGGAGAATGATGAAAGCACACTGAGATTTAAACCATGCAGAGTGGAGGCTGATTGGCTCAAAGAAGGTGGGCAAGAAGATGACTGGACTACTGTAATGATGTTGGTATTGAATTTGACAGCATGGGAAAGAGGAAGTGATGTAAAGGACAGTGTAGCAGACAAACACCTAGGAAAACAGGCAGATGAGTGATTACAAATCGTTCTTATTGGCTTAAAGCATAAGCTTCATAAAGATGTAAAATGGTGATAGTGTTGCTTTTATTTACAGATTGTGAGACAGTTCCAAAATAAAAACAAGATTTTCATACCAGCAATAACATGGATCCAAAGGTATCATAGTAAGTAGCATTTACACTGTATTATTTCATATTAGGTGGCAAAAAGAAAATAAAAACTTTCAGTGTCCTGAACTGACAGTACAATGTGAATTGTGTTTGGAGCTACAATCATCAATTTTTTCATCAATAAAACAGTGGACTATATTCCTAATGATACATCAGTTTCTTAAATTAACAGAGGCATACATTTTTTTAACCAAAGAAGTCATCAAATCATCAAATGTCTTTTGTCTGTTATTCGTTACAGCTGTACCCAATTTCTTTATTTTTCTTTCATATGAAAGACAGATCTTGGAGATTATGGTAAAGAATATGATTCTACATCAGGGAGTGTAGATGATTGCATTGCAGGCACCTACAGCATAAATAGCATGAAGACCAACTCTCTGGTTTGGCAGGTTAACATATACACCTCATTGAGGCACACTGTACACATCCTGAAGGTCTATGAAACATGTTGACTGTCATGTACTGGATGGGGGAAGGACTCACTTGCAGGACACAGAATCCAGAGAAAGCAAGCACTTTATTGTGTCTGTGTGTGTGTGTGTGTGTGGGGGGGGGGGGGGGGGGGGTGTTCCCCCCCAAGGCCTCCTCTGTACCGATTCAGAGGATCCATGGGCACACACTAAAAGTTTCCAACTTGAATGTCTCCTGGAACAGGCTGGGCCTGCACAGAAATAAAGGTTAGAGCAGGGAATCAGACCTGAATTCAAAATCACTGGGCTAGAGTTCTGCACCTTGCAGCTACAACAATCTGGCAGTGACTGAGGAGCTTCTCTCGCCATAAATAGGCTAACCCTGATGAGCCTTCTTCTGTGATAGGTGTGCGAGTCAGGTGATCACCCACAGGTGAAGCACCAGCTACAGGGAGGACATCTTCCACAGACGCATGTAACCAAGACACGCCCACAAACATCAACACAGAATGGGACGGGGAGCAGGATAAGAAAAAACAACAAAAATAAACTGGTGGCCAGCCAGGGAGCGCTCCAGGGAACATGACATTGAATGCATTCCCTACCCTTTAAAAAGCATGTAGATATTTTGCATCAGTATTTTGCTTTGAAGTGCCTGTAAAAGCAAAATTACAGTTATTTGACAACAAGCATTAAATTGTGTTTCTACTTTATTTTAATGAGGGATCTTTTGTTTTAAGGTTCATTTGACAACAACTGTTGAGTTCATTTGTGAAGTTAAAAACTTGTTAAAAGTTGAATTCTGTCATTAAAATAAGTTTCATGTTTTAAAGCTATATTTAATTGTTATAGTGGTATTGCACATCAGTATTCATAATTAGCTGATGTTTTATTGTCGTTAAAAATATGGAAACATGTGACTGTATGAGATTTAAAGGAAGAATAACCCAAACAATAAAAACTAGATGAGTGTGATGCTGTGACTTGTGGGTCTAATATGACTTGTGAAAAATCTAGATAATTATTGACTTGTTTTTTAATAAATTAAATGTAAATTAAGTCAGCCTTACAGTACCTCCTCTATTAGCACTGACTTAAATCACACCGATCAAACCTGAGAATATCAGTCACACATAAATTCAGTTATGTTGTGAAGATGTTTCTAGGGAAGAGTGATACTTTGCACCACTGCTGCCATTTTTAGGCCTCATGCTACATTCCTAAATTTCTTAAACTACTAATGTATGTTTTAATTCTGCTCATAGAGTAAACCTTTTTTTTTAACAAATGCAGTAATCCCAGGATTGACCTAATATAGATTAATATTATTTACCATTAGTAATACACACAAAGTGAAAGTGTAGATTATGTAAATAATTTGTAACTTCATCCATTCAGATGTTTGAAGTCATGTATAAACACACACACACACACACACACACTGGTTAGCGTAACTGATTTTTGTTTTTTTTAATGTGTCAAGAGCCCTTAGAAAGAGTGGCCCCCACAAATGTTTCTTAAAATTTTTGGTCTCCACACCACATAGAAACAAGTATGTGTGTGTGTGCGCGCGCGCGTGTGTGTGTGTATGTGTGTGAGAGTTTGGTAACCCTCCAACTCTGTCTCATTTGTTGTCTATGGAAGCTCGTTTCCGCCACTAAAAAAAAAAAATCGCCATCCGTAACGCAAAATTTTGAGTTATTAACTCGAAATTTCGAGAAAATAACTCGAAATTTCGAGAAAATAACTCGAAATTTCGAGTTAATAACTCAAAATTTCGAGTTATTAACTCAAAATTTCGAGAAAATAACTCGAAATTTCAAGTTATTAACTCGAAATTTCGAGTTACAGATGGCGATATTAACTTGAAATTTCGAGTTAGCACAGCCAATCAGGATGCAGGAACGGATGCAGGAACGTCATTTCCTTGTTACCGGAAGCACAGGGCACAGCCGCACTCGGGTAGAGACTGTGCTGCATTGTCGCCAGGGTTTTCAGGTAGAGATGTAGTCTAACGAGTGGTAACTATCTAAAAGGTATGTAATCAGTGCAGATTTTTTCCGTTATGCCTCACTTATATGAAATATTTTAACACCACACGCTAAGATCGGTCTGGGGGTCGATGTTGAAGTGGCGGCATGACGGCACTATGTGCACAGCTTGGCTTGGCTAGTCGCCGTGCTAACGTAGCTGCTAACGTTTCCTCGTTCCGCTGTGAAAATAAATCAGATGTTCAACGTATGTTCCGCATGACTTTTCTCCCAGGTCATTCGCATCCCACCTGTCATGACATTTCGCCCCACAATTTGAGAACCACTGATTAGTGTTTAATTGCAGGGAAGGTATATTACCCAGGAAGTTATATTACAAGCTTCTCAACTACATTAAGTACACTAGACACCGAGACTTGATGATCATATGGTGGATTCATAAGTGATCATTTGTACATACTTGTTTACAGCATGGAAGACCTGACTGACTTCTTGAGACGAAGAGAAGTCTCTGAGGAAATAATACAAACCCTGGAGAATGAGAAGGTACATAATTCTAATTTTTTTTTCTTTTAAATACTACTTTTTTCATTCAATATATAATTGTATTTTCAAATATATATATGTGTGTGTGTGTGTGTGTGTGTGAAAGTGAATTATTTTTCCCTCTGTAGATCGATGCCAGTGTTATAAATCTGATGTCAGATGAGGAGCTGAAGACTTATCTACCATCATATGGTGATCGCCTTGCAGTATTTGGATTTTGCAGACGGCAGGGCAACAGCCGAAAGTCGACGCTTTTTGAACGTCTGAAAACCAAATTGTCCAAAAGAAAAACATCTGAAGATGGCAGCAGCACAGCGCAAGAACATTCAGAACCAACCCATAAAAGAAATGCTCTGAAGACAAAGAGAAAAATAGAAATAGGATGGATGCATTATGATGAAGATGCTGATGTTTTCAAGCAGGTTAGAGCTAGACGAGGAGGAGGGACAAGAAAAATGGTAATTTGCAAGGACGCTAAGAAAAGTGACATATTACAGGTTGCAAAAGATCTGTTCTTTCCAAATGGAGGAAATGTTCGGGGGCCCTTAACAGATTTTGAATGTGATCTAAAGGATTATCAAGAGATGACAGTTGATGGTGGATTAACAGTTGGAGAAATGTACAATGTTACAAAACTAAATATCCTTAGGTTTTACCTGACCACAAAAAAACCCCAAAGCAGCCCAGGTTTGCAATCATCTTCTCAAGACCAAAACTCCTCTTCTTTTACTGTTGCTACAGTTTCTTCATTTGCTCCTTTTGAACAAGTCAGCCCTGAT
The DNA here is from genome assembly GCF_007364275.1 of Archocentrus centrarchus. Taxonomy (NCBI): domain Eukaryota; kingdom Metazoa; phylum Chordata; class Actinopteri; order Cichliformes; family Cichlidae; genus Archocentrus; species Archocentrus centrarchus. The sequence goes on from NC_044355.1 coordinate 39,605,485, forward strand.
GTGACACAAACTGTAGACACTACAGACAATAACCTTTCACTCTCTTCCATGCAGGCTGTAAGTGATAACTCTTCTTACAGCAGTGACATTGTTTTTGTTGGACCCGTCTCTGACAGTGAGTCAATAAATTTGGACGACACCCTGGTTTTAACTCCACAACCTGGCCCAACCAGTGAGAGAATGAAAAGAGTACTAGTCGTTCACAGAGGGCAGGTAATGCCAGAGCTCATTTCACATTTTAGTGCTAATGATCTCGAAGATGTTGACATTAAAATCCAGCTTGTACTGCCTGATGGAACACCTGAAAAAGCTTATGATCATGGAGGAGTTGTAAGAGACTGTCTTTCAGAATTCTGGAAGGAATTCTATGACCAGTGCACCACTGGAACTGCTTACAAAGTGCCCTTCTTAAGGCATGATTTTGGGCAGCAGGAGTGGGAGAGTGTGGGCAGAATCATTGCATTTGGATGGGCCACAGAGAAATATCTCCCTGTGAAAATTGCCCCTGCCATTCTGGAACAAGCTGCCTTTGGATATGTGAAGAGTGATATTGTGGAGAATTTTCTCAAGTTCATGCCTGAATCTGAGCGTACAGTGTTAGAGGCGTGGCAGTCAGATTTTAGCAGTGTGGACCAAGAAGAACTTGTAGACATACTTGATAACCAGAGCTGCAGAAGGATGCCAACAGCCTGCAATGCTACCGAAGTCCTAATGGAGCTTGCACACAAAACACTTGTCCAAGAGCCTGCCTATGTCATCGAACAGTGGGCGAAAACACTCAGCACTGCAGGTGAAAGCCTTTGTGATCTGTCTTCAGTATATGAAGCCCTCCAACCAAATGTGAGAAAGGTTCTCGGGTGTTTCACTTTTCCTGAAACAATGACGACCCATCAGAAGGTTATTCAGAAATACCTAACTACATATGTGAAGAATGTTGAGAAGCAACATTTGTGCTTGTTCCTTAGGTTTTGCACAGGTTCAGACTTATATCTTGGAAAGAACATCATTGTTGCATTTAACGAACTTGAAGGTTTCCAGAGGCGACCTGTGGCACACACATGTGGATGTGTACTGGAGCTGTCAATAAATTATGACAGCTATCCTGATTTTAGTTCTGAGATGAACAGAGTGTTGGAATCCAATGTGTGGGTCATGGACATTATCTAATACTTTAATTCACAAACACTGGATCTGGACCCACAGATTTGTACAAGAGATTGTATTTGAGTTGTGCACTAAAACAGAACTGTTACAATGTGAATCACATGTTTCAAAACTGATTCCTGAGAAAGTTATTGGTGAAACACTAATTGAATTCAACTTGAGGTACAAAATTAGAGACTTGAATTTATTTGTGTGTGTTCTTATTACACGGCAATATGTTTTGAAAACACTTGATTAATGCACTTCTGCAGAGGTGTCAAAGTGGCAGCCTGGAGGCCTTTTTATAAAAATTCCTATTGCCTCATTCAGCATCTGCGCATACCAAGTTAAAAATCAAAGTATCTTTACACATTTATAAATTTTTTCTATAATTTCATTAGCCATACTCAATCCAAAAAAAGAAGGAAAAACTTAATTTAAATCTGACAGTTTAGTTATCTAATGTTATAAAGTGAGATTATAGTGGCTCCTCAGAAGTTACAGTTTGAGACCCCTGCAGTAATATAGTTAATATATCTAACATGTTCTATTATAATGCACAAGTTTTAATGTTTACAAGTTCAGTTTTATATTATATGCCAGTAATTCAATAGTTATTTTTTGTGCACCTCTATTCAGCCATCTGGGTTATGGTGACTATGTTGCTAAAATGAGTGGCCATAAAGCATAATTGATATATTTTTATTTTGGACTTAAGTGAAATCAACAAGTGCTCAGCTGGGGGTTGTTTCTTGATGTATCAGGAGGGATAAAAGTCTTGTTTCTCCCTTCTTTCATTGCACTGCATGACTGATTTTTCTTATTAACTTTTTTCCCCAATATTTTTTCAGCTTTAAACCTTAATGTTTTTGGTTCATAGAATTTTAGGCCACTATGTTCTTATTTCAGAAAGTTTAGGACATCTTTGTAAAATCTTGCCATTTTACCTGTTCTTATCTTAAATTCTTTGATATTTTACAAGTTTTGCACATTTTTGATTTGTGTAGTCACTTTTTTTTTAACTTACTGCTCTGGATTAAATGTTAATTGCTAAGTGTCCCTGTTTTTGAGATTTGTGTATTATAATAAAGTATTCAAGGAGACTACAATGACAGAGCTCAGTTCATTTTTATATATATTTTTGGACAGACAATCATCACCTTGCTTAGTTAAGCTCATCTATAAGCTAGATTTTCTATATAAAAAAATCTAGACAACCAAATTAGTAATTTAACATTATCAGAAAAAAATAAAATTAAGAGACATCAAAAATGAGATACAAGTGAACAAGGATTAAAAAAAATATCTTCAGAAAGCTAAAATCATAAATCCACCATGAGACATATCACTTTACCTTAATGATCTCCAAATACCAGGTTTGACAGGCAGCATGTGTAAGATTTAAGCCTTTGTACATGAAAAAACTGGGATGTTCTCTTTGTGCAGACAACAATTACTGTAGAAATAACAACAAAAAAAAAGACTAGATTAAGATTAAGATAGTGTTTATTTGTCACATGCACAGTTATACACAGTACAATGCACAGTGAAATGTATTTTGTACCTGCAACCATATATACACACACATATAAATAAGAAGAATAAAAAAAAAAAAAAAAAAAGTAATTCACACTATACACTATACTCTATATACTATACAGTGTGAATTACTTTTTTTTTTTTAATTTTTATTCTTCTAAGCCAGAGGACTAACTGTTCCTAAGGAAGCACAAAGGTTAAAGGACATGTGCTTTCAACAGCTCTGTCAAATGCATAAATAGGTATAACCTTTAAGGCAATGTCTCCAACTGAGCAAGCATGAGCTGCCTTAGTTGTACATACAGATCCACTGTATCAAACACATCATTTGTGAAGCCCAGAGCATGTTCAGCCATCAGTTCTACACAGAGATGAAAGACATCCTCATCACATGGAAAGTCTTTGAACACACATTCTTCAAGGCAGGCTTCAACTTTCTCCATATTGACATGCTGGAGACAGTCTCTCGCTCCATAGATGTCTGGGAGGGCATACATAAAAGACGGTCGACCATGAGGACTGCGGGAGTTGTGGACTGGGCGTATTCTGTGGTCGTTCCAAGCCAAAGCAACTTCGTTTAATTCCTCCTTGATGACAAAAATACACACAAGTAACATTTTTAATTTAAACATGTACAAAAAACAACTAACTTCTGCATAAATTATGTTAGATTACGTGACACCATTATTGTACCTTTGTAATGCAAACTTTGTTCTAATTTCACTATTTTTAAGATTAAGATTAAGATAGTGTTTATTTGTCACATGCAGTTATACACAGTACAATGCACAACATGTTAATGTATATACATAGGCACAGTTGTGGCTTAGATCATGATGTATGCATTTTAATTTATTTTTAGCTAAAACTGTATATGTATAATATGGGGATTTGAATTCTTATTTATTTATTAGTTTTGGCCCACTATAAATGATCAATTTCAGAGACACATATAAACCCACATAATGAATTTGTAATATGTGTACCTTGATATTCATTTTAATATATTTATCTGAAAAAAAGAGATCAGATTTAAAACTATAATTTTCATGTGTACTTTAATGTATACAGTATTTCAGCAATATGCCAAAGGCCATGTATGCTGCTAAAACAGTCAGTTACAACAGATATCAGTAGGTAAACTCACCTGTATAATGTGAAGAAAGCAGAACTGGACCAATGATTTGTCCAAGAACGAGTCTGAGAAGTGTCCATCCTCTCTTAGTTTGTCAAACAGGTCGATCCAGTACTGGACACACTGACTTCGTAAGATTAGCCACCATCTTTCAACACGCTGATTTCCTGTACTTGCTCCAAAAGTGACATGATCAGTTTCTGAATCACTGTCTGAAAAATGTAAAAACCTTTGCATCTGGGCCACATGGACGTTTTCTGTTCCTAAATCTAATCTCACTCGATCAGGGCATCCACCATGTTGAATCACGGCATCCATGTAGTAACCAGCAATCACTCTGGGGTCATTATTTGTCTTGTAAGCTTCAAGCCATATAACGCTCCTTGAGAAGCCGTCAATACATCCACTTATTGCAATTCCAAATGGCTTAAGCTTATCGTATCCGTCGATGTGCCACACATAGTTGGGGCCTCTGCTATGATACACTCGCCTCCGCAGTCGTCTACGGGACCTTAAATCCACACCTTCACCGTCGAGTAAACGGAGCAGAAGACGAACTGTTTCTCTGTCAGTCACAATTCCATTCATCCAACACTTCTGGTGCATCCAGCGATATCCATGTGACTGACCTGAGTTTTCCAGTTGCGCTTGTATAAAAGCCGCCACCTCTTCCACCTCAGTTTTGTTCTTTCTGCGCCAAAGTCTGTTCTTGTGTAAGATCCTTTCGAGGGTGCGTTTGCTGATAATGATGCCATGTGATTCAGCTAATAACGCAAGGATTTCATCGTTTGTAAATCCTCGCTGAAAGTACTTAGCAATTTGCTCATTCATGATCGGATCTGTACTGGTAGCTTAGCTGTAGCATTGATAACTGGTGTCTTCCGGGTTTTATTTCCGTAACAAGGAAATGACGTACCATCACCACGCATCTTGATTGGCTTTGCTAACTCGAAATTTCGAGTTATTAACTCAAAATTTCGAGTTATTAACTCGAAATTTTGAGTTATTTTCTTGAAATTTCGAGTTATTAACTCAAAATTTCGAGTTAATAACTCAAAATTTTGAGTTATTTTCTTGAAATTTCGAGTTATTAACTCAAAATTTTGAGTTAATAACTCAAAATTTTGAGTTATGGATGGCGATTTTTTTTTTTTTAGTGGCGGAAACGAGCTTCCATAGTTGTCTGCCTCTCTCACCCTCTCAGTTCACTTCTTTGATGTCACGCTTTCTTTAAACACACATGCTCACAATTGCTTTCATTCTGCCTTTGCCTTTATGTGTGTGTGTGAGAGAGAATGCAGTGATACCCTGCTTCTCTCTCCACGTGACTCAGGGATTATTTCTGTCCACCAAAATAAAGCTGAGAGAGAGCAGAAAAGAGAGGCAGGTCAGGAAACAGAAGGGCTGCAGAAACACAGAGAGGGGATAGCTTTCACAGGCGAAACTTTGAAAAGAAAGACGAGTGTGATGGTGAGAGTGCTGGAGATGGAGTGGAACAGGGGACAACAGAGAAATAAAATAAAGCTTTTAAATCTGTTATTTTCAAGGTTTCATGCAGTTTGATAAAGAGCTCTGATAATTAGTTGGACATGAATGATGAGTTTGAAAGCTTTGTGCTACAGCTCTGGCTCATTTTCATTACAGAACACAGTTTCATCAGTTTTGACAGTTTCATCTTGACTTGATGGCACAGAAGCAGGAACAGCATCAGGCCTGAGGATCTATTTGCACTGCTCTCAACATTTCCCTGCAATCCCCAGAGAATTATGCTGCAGAGGATCCTGTTATTTTCACTTTGTGCACATTTCTGGTACAACTTTATGAACTTTATCTTTCCCTGATGATTAGGAACTAAGAGCACCTCCAGGAATCATTGCTGCATGTAAGTGATGTCAGGTCACGATGAGGTGATATCAGTCACAGCTGGAAACAGCAGCCTGAGTGATGCTTCTTTGATGCAGCATCGCGCTGCACAGCAAGGCCCTGCTGTCACCCAGCATTTTACACACACACACACACACACACACACACACACACACACACACACACACACACACACACACACACACACGCACACACGCACACACACACACACACAGCTCAGAGTCCCTGTGCGTGTATTTATACTGTACAGAGTGTGTATTACTAAATGTGTGTGTACACACACTGTGAACTCGCTGCTCTTTATTTTTTTATGTTACTACCTGTTAATAAGTGATGTTTTACAGAAAATCAGCAATAACCTCAAACCGATTCTCACTGACTCATATTTTCTGAACAGCTGTATTACTGTAGGCTGAATTGTTTATAAAAGTCACATCCTTATAAATGATCATTCATTAGCAGTGTCATACATAGAGTGGAACCAGAGTGGAAGCAGAGCTTGAAGCTACATGTGAGAAAAGTGCCTGAGTGCATTATTGTCTCAGGACATCAGCAGCCCTGTGCTTCTGTCTATTTAAAGCTCTCATTCTGTGGTGTAGTAGCCTGAATGTCTCACAGTCATTTATACTTAAACACAGCGAGACTGTCAACACGCAGAGTTACCAGGAGCTTCACATCATGCAAATATACCTGAACATTTAAACATCTGCACACTCTCTTCATGACTCATGGTCCTATGTTTCATGGCAGCATGTGCTCAATGCCGACTTTTGTGTAGGAAACAAAGCCTTACACAACCAGCTGCTTCACAGGAGCCGTCTGGGGAAACAGTCCCTCTGAAAATGTTTCCCTCATTCATTATCTGTCAACCCGGTCATTTACTCTACAGTTACAATCTTTAAACTCTTCCACAGTTTTTTCTTTTTACCTCATTTGACTCTCAGCCTTGATCTTTTTTTATTCCCCTGCTGGAGGCATATTTCCCTCCATGGTGCCATGTCTTTAGCCTGTAACAGCAGCTCTGCCCATGTGTACTGAAGGTCACAAAGAGCTCAGTAACTCACATGTGCCTTAATCACTTCCAAGTAAATTCCAAGGAACTGAAATGAGGAGGTTAATATTGTAATGATTTACAGTGCTGTGGCTCACAGGCTGGGAGCTTATCTGCACGGCTGGTCAGTAAATGTTCTGCCTCTTAAAGTCCAGTTTTAATTCAAACTGCTCTGATACTGAGAAGTGGGTGTGGCTGATATTGTACTGCAAATATAAACCAACAGAGGCTGGACATGCATTTTTGCAAGAGGGAACTGGACAGCTGCTTCATATATTTGTCACAGTTGGCATTCACAGTGGCACAGATGCACCCTGAAATGTAATTTGTGTAATTTGAATTTTAAAATGAGATTTTAGAGAGGTACACAAAGATGTGGTGAGAGGTGCAGCTGGCTCGGGTCAGTAATGCACCGACTCCTCTGATTCGCCTTCTTAATAACCTGAGTTTAGTCTGGAGATTTAGGCCCAACACTTTAGAAAGGCAATCTGGAACAATGTTTTGCTTTAGTTGGTTTGGGGGATTTTGCTGATATTATGTACATGAATCACAAAGAACAATGATCCAGAATGCTTTTTGTGTTAGCCCTTGGTACAATCCCCCCCTTCCCAAAGCTTAGCTTGTTCCAGTTTGAGCCTTTTACTGTAGCTTCGGAGTGAGCCATGCAGCAAAAAGCAATCAAGATCAAAGTTTAGACTTTTAGCTTTAATTCAAGTATTGCATTAACTGCGTAGGTATTACAGGCATTTTTATACATATACAAAAAAAACAACCTGTCATGGTCCGTAAACTTTTGGACCTAAATTTTTCTGCTCTGAGCACTCAAAGCACTTTTACATGAAACAGTGAGCACTTAGCTCAGAATTAAATTAAACACATGCACAGCATTGGTTTAGTTAGTTAGTTTATCTTTATCATCATATACAGGTAACAATGGCACATCACTACCTGCAATGAAATTTTTTACATTTAAAAACCCAAAGCAAACTGCACATGAACTAGCACTCAAATAAACAGAATATAAATAGAATATAAAGTAAACTATATAAAAAGACTGTAAAGAGTATATACAGACAGAATAAATATAGAAGCAAAATACCAAGTACAGAAACAGCATTAGTGAAGGTTACCAATGATCTTCTTACAGCCTCTGACAGTGGACTCATCTCTGTGCTTGTCCTGTTGGACCTCAGTGCAGCTTTGATACTGTTGACCATAACATTTTATTACAGAGATTAGAGCATACTATAGGTATTAAAGGTACTGCACTGCAGTGGTTTGAATCATATTTATCTCATAGACTCCAATTTGTTCATGTAAATGGGGAGTCTTCTTTACACACTAAGGCTAATTATGGAGTTCCACAGGGTTCTGTGATAGGACCAATTTTATTTACAATATACATGCTTCCCTTAGGCAGTATTATTAGAAAGCACTGCATCAATTTTCATTGTTATGCTGATGATACTCAGCTTTACCTATCAATGAAGCCAGATGACACACATCAATTAGTTAAACTGCAGGAATGTCTTAAAGACTCTTAAAGGCCTGGATGACCTCTAATTTCCTGCTTCTAAATTCAGATTAAACTGAAATTCTTGTACTCTTCCACAGCATGTCTTTTTTCTCTCTCCCCTCAGCCCCCCCTCACAGCAGCCTGAGCCTGGTTCTGCTGGAGGTTTCTTCCTGTTAAAGGGAGTTTTTCCTTCCCACTGTCACCAAGTGCTGCTCATAGGGGGTCGTTTTGACTGTTGGGGTTTCTCTGTAATTACTGTAGGGTCTTTACCCACAATACAAAGCGGTTTGAGGCGCTTTATATAAATTATATTATATTACAATATAGTATAATAAGGTATATTATATTGTATATTATTGTGTGTTGTGATTTGGTGCTGTAAAATTAAAACTGTTCTGGAAAAAAAAAATTATATATACATATATATATATACACATTATATATATACACATTATATATATATATATATATATATATATATATATATATATATATATATATATATATATATATATATATATATATATATATATATATATATAATTTTTTTTTTCAGATCAGTTTAAAACAGTCACTTTCAGCCTGAGGAATGATCTGGGATGTCTGCATGACTGTGCACCAGTTACCTTTATAGGGACTTTTTTTGTATCGTAACACCTGTTCTGAACTTTGTCCTGAGAAACACATGCAAAAAACAAAGAATAATGAAAGTAATAAAAGTGAAACTGAAACAAATAAGTCTGGTCTGGAAATAATCTTCTGCAATAAAAATTGTGCTGATATGACATGGATTTCACAGGTCATAGCAGACTGAGTGACACGTTATCTTTCATTGTTGTGGGGTGGCTGTAGCTCAGTAGGTAGAGCAGGTCACCTACTGATCGGAAGGTCAGCGGTTCAATTCCTGGCTGCTGCAGGCTGCATGCCAATGTATCCTTGGGCAAGATACTTAACCCCAAGTTGCTCTCCGACCGTTCCGTCGGAGTATGAATGTGAGTGAATGTTAGATAATTAAAGCACTTAGCTTAATTAATTAATCATGGAAGTGCTTGTATGAATGGGTGTGCATGGGTAAATGTAAAACGTGTTGTGTAAGCGCTTTGAGTGCTCATATCTGAGTAGAAAAGCGCTACACTCATAATGTAGCCCTACTGAGTGTCTTTCAGAGACCCTTCATTCTTATAACATTTTATTTTACATTGAACAGTAACCATGGCTGTGATCTGTGCTGGTTCCTTGTGAAACATGGAAAAGAATATGTAGTGACTGATAAAGGCAGCTGACAACCCGGAAATTGCGGCACATTGGAACAGCAGTCCAGATCTCATTGTGTTAGCTGGACCAACAGGTAATGAACCAGCAGCTGCAGAAGCCTGTGAAATTGAAGTGAATTCAGTCTGAAGATCTGCAGCATTTCAAAAAAAAGAAAAGAAAAGAAAGAAATGAAGCTGCTTGGCTCCCAAAATAAAAAGATCTGTAAGTTTGGTCAGAAACTGGAAACAGGCTTTGAAGCGTTTTCAGGGGGAAAATAGCACATCTACAATATCTCACCCACTCCGGAGCAGAAGACGCTTCATAATCCTCACAGACATATGTCATTGAGTATGCTTGCATTATATCATCGCAGCTTTCTCTGTTAATATTCTGATGAATTCAAAGCAAAGCATTAGCTCAGTCTGAAGAGATATTTGCATGAGACACAGGAAAGTGCAATAAATGTAATAAATGATTTTTTTACAAAACTGCACAATGCAGCCCCCAGAGATTCATAGATTAAAAAAAACAGCTGGGATTACAGAGGATACAAAACAACCATCTGATGTGATACACATCAAACAGCTGATCATCTGTTCATTGAAGGATCCGTAGAGTGTGTCAGAGAAGCTGTAATGAAGCATCAGCCAACGAGAGAGATTTAAAGAAGAGTCGGTGTTAAAGAAGAGTCGTGTTAAAGAAGAGTCGGTGTTAAAGAAGAGTCGGTGTTAAAGAAGAGTTGTGTTAAAGAAGAGTCGGTGTTAAAGAAGAGTCGTGTTAAAGAAGAGTCGGTGTTAAAGAAGAGTCGTGTTAAAGAAGAGTCGTGTTAAAGAAGAGTCGGTGTTAAAAAAGAGTCGTGTTAAAGAAGAGTCGGTGTTAAAAAAGAGTCGTGTTAAAAAAGAGTCGTGTTAAAGAAGAGTCGGTGTTAAAAAAGAGTCGTGTTAAAGAAGAGTCGGTGTTAAAGAAGAGTCGGTGTTAAAAAAGAGTCGTGTTAAAGAAGAGTCGGTGTTAAAGAAGAGTCGTGTTAAAGAAGAGTCGTGTTAAAGAAGAGTCGGTGTTAAAGAAGAGTCGTGTTAAAGAAGAGTCGGTGTTAAAGAAGAGTTGTGGTGCAAGCAGAAAAAATGATTTCATATCAGTTCACAAGTCTTCTTAATAAACTTAGAAACACAAAAACAAAGGCATGCTATCTATAATTTTTGTTCATTTCACTTCATTTTGTAAACTCACAATACAGTTTTAGTTATCATTTTTTCCTTTTAATTACCATTTTTATTTATTTCAGTTAACAAAAATATTTTTTCAGTATCAGTTCTCGTTATTTTGTTTGTTTTAACGATAATAACCTTGGTCCTCAGTTCGAACACATTCACTGCAAATTCAGCTTCAAACACACACCCCAACACAAATATGTCCTCCACACACACACACACACACACACACACACACACACACACACACACACGTCCTACACACACACACACACACACACACACACACACACGTCCTCCTCACACACACACACACACACACACACACACACACACACACACTGATTTCTAAGGTCAGGAACTCATGCACTTAGCCAACACGGTAACACCCTGTCACTCCCACACACTCCTCACACCACACACACACTCCAATAACAGCTGTAAATGTGCTGCACATTAATTCCCTTTTACTATATTTTCTCTGTGAGAATATATTTAAAAAAAAGATAAACTTTGGTGTTTGATAATCTGAAAGTTTTACAGTGAAAACTCTTCCTTAGTGATTGTAATCATTTTACAGACACATTTTCAGATATTCTGCTGAAAAATGTTTTAAAAGAAGCAGTGTGTGTGTGTGTGTGTGTGTGTGTGTGTGTGTGTGAGAGAGAGAGAGAGAGCTCATTTCATGTGTTAACACTGTAGGAATCTTTTTATTGTGCAATGATGATGTTTCCAGTCAAAGTGATGCATACTCTGCATAAATACTGTTTTGCAATACATGCAGTAATAATGTCCTTTAACAAACACACAGGTTTTACATATACAGCTATAAGAGTAATATTTCAGTTGTCATCTTTCTTCTGTGCATCTTTCACATTTTTTCACTGGTGTGTTGGGCCCACCTGAAAATGGCAGGTGATGTGTCAGCTCTTCATCAGTTAGAGTAGATTTTAAGTAAAAGGTGGTTCACCAGCCAATTCTTGTTTTCTTAAAATATTCTTTATTTCCAAAGGTGAAGGTGGGGTGTTGGGGTTACGGTTCACGACAGGCTGGTGACCTGTTCAGGTGTTTCCCACCTCTCTGGGATAGACTCTGGCCACCCAACAACCCTGACAAAAAATGGAAGAATTTTTTATTTTTATGCATAAAAGTGTCTATATAAGCCAACCATGAGGCCGCACATTTCCTACATTATAATCAGAAACAATCACACAAAAGCAACAGTAAAATGATCACAACAGGCAGCATGAACAAAACAGGTTTGACGTTCAGCTTTGGGAGCTTCACTAAGAGAACTAATTTCTCTTTCAGACTGCCCTCCCTCCCCCACAGCGCTGACAGTTTCAGCTCCTTCTGTGAATCATTCAGCATATTTTAAACCTTTTTCCTAATTCTGTTCAGAGTCTGAGCACAAACCTGCATAAAGTCCTGTGAGAGTGAAGGCCCTCTGCCTATGGTTTTTATTGCTGCATGGGCACAGATAAGAAGGATCTGGCTCAAAGATTAGCAGCATATAACAAAAGTGTGCATGATTTCCACAACCAGTAATAAAATGCAGATTATAGGCAATGGAACAGAGCAGATGGGAATCTAATAAACGCAGAGAAAAAGAAACTTAACTCAATGGATTCATGAAATCTTCTGAGTTTTAATCAATTTGGCCACAAATGATGATGAATACGCAAAAGCAGCTTCATCAGACTGAAGGAATGATGATTTGTGCACAGCTGCTGTCAGTCACAGAGAATATCAGAGGTTTTAAACTCCCACATGGACCTGAAGGCTCACTGACTGAGCCTCATGTGATCGCTGCAGTTATTCCTATCACACTACACACTACCTAATGAAAGTAATCAGAGTAAAACGATGCTCTAATGAAGCTGCTTTAATGAGTGTAGCCCCAGTTTAAATTCTCATGGCAGCACTACATTTACTAAAAATTGGGTCCCGGACTTAATAGGATTTTAAAAGCTTGGTAACAGTTAATAGGAGAGGGTTTAACGAGGCTCTCGCCCCCAGGACAGTCGTTTCTTTTAAAGAAAATTTTAGGGGGAAAGGTCAGGGAGGCCCCTACAAATTAAAGGTCAAAATATTTTTCTGTGCAAGACGTCTAAGGTTTAACTGTTTCTGTGGACTCACTGCATTCCTTTGAATTTTTCTGCTTCCAGTAAATAAATGTGAATCCATTATTATAAAGTGAAAATAAAGCTGCGGTTTATAGTTTTTCTTGCTGTGGCTTCTCTGCTCATTTATCTTTCTCACTTATGTTCAGCTCTATCTTTGTGTGTCTGTCTGCATGTGCGTGCAGGTGTGTGGTAACTCAATCAGTATTCCTTCTTGTCTGAGTACGAGCAGCACCATTCAGCTCACGTCTCTAACAGCCGTGACAAAGCAAACAGCAGAATATGGATCAGTACCTGCTGCAGACCATGCTGCGCTCACTAAAACGCTCATTTAGGGTCCTGTGCTTTACGTTCATTTTGTGCAGAAACACGCAATGAATGTCGCACAATCCGTGCGACTCACGCCTGCTGTCACGGACCACCTCATGTTCTCCTCGTGCAGGAATAAAAACAAAGAGACAACGAGACGCCAGCCGGGCTCGCTGTTTATCATGAGAATCACTGCAGCAGCTAAATATTTAGCTTGAGACAGTTATGACCGCAGGGTGCACAAAAACAAACCATCTCTGAGGTCAGGTAGGAGGCACTCTGATTTTGCATGGAGCAGCCCACACGTCGGGTAAACCACGACTTTAATTAAAATGATCTGGTGTGCAACGCTCTGTCGTCCTGGTTTTTACCTTAAACATCAGGCTTAACATATTAAAGTCAGACATGAAAGTCTGTCACTCCAAATCAATTCTAGTTCTCCATCCCAGCTCCAAGCACTCTGCTAATAACAGCAGCTCCATGTTTCATTCGGCCTGTGACAGGTTAAATGGAGTTTTGGTCAGCTGCCTGTCAGGAGGGCAATAACAGCACTGTCCTCATGTCATTTGTTCTTATTAAACTGCACCGCTGAGTCAAGAAACTAAAACACAAACTTCACGATACGTGTTATTACGATCCTGAATCACCAGAATTATAAGATTACGTACCCAGAATACAGTTTACCAGAAGGAAAAATATATACTGAAAGCTTTAATAGTACAGTAGCAGTCAATAAAAGTACAGCCTCACAGTCCACAGGAAACCTGCTGCAGTGGAGATCATGAACACATCTATAAACACCTTTCACACTGCATGCTGGGAACTCTTATTTTACAATCAAATGGAGCAGAAACCCCTCTCCTCACTGACCTCTCCTCACACAGTCCTCTCCTCACAGACCTCTCCTCACTTACCTCTCCTCACTTACCTCTCCTCAATGACCTCTCCTCACTGACCTCTCCTCACACAGTCCTCTCCTCACAGACCTCTCCTCACTTACCTCTCCTCACCGACCTCTCCTCAATGACCTCTCCTCACCGACCTCTCCTCACTGACCTCTCCTCACTGACCTCTCCTCACACAGTCCTCTCCTCACAGACCTCTCCTCACTTACCTCTCCTCAATGACCTCTCCTCACCGACCTCTCCTCACTGACCTCTCCTCAATGACCTCTCCTCACTGACCTCTCCTCACAGACCTCTCCTCACAGACCTCTCCTCACTTACCTCTCCTCACTGACCTCTCCTCAATGACCTCTCCTCACCGACCTCTCCTCACTGACCTCTCCTCACTGACCTCTCCTCACACAGTCCTCTCCTCACAGACCTCTCCTCACTTACCTCTCCTCACAGACCTCTCCTCACTGACCTCTCCTCACACAGTCCTCTCCTCACAGACCTCTCCTCACAGTCCTCTCCTCACTGACCTCTCCTCACCGACCTCTCCTCACTGACCTCTCCTCACTGACCTCTCCTCACACAGTCCTCTCCTCACAGACCTCTCCTCACAGTCCTCTCCTCACTGACCTCTCCTCACCGACCTCTCCTCACTGACCTCTCCTCACACAGACCTCTCCTCACTGACCTCTCCTCACAGTCCTCTCTTCACTGACCTCTCCTCACTGACCTCTCTTCACAGACCTCTCCTCACACAGACCTCTCCTCACTTACCTCTCCTCACAGTCCTCTCTTCACTGACCTCTCCTCACTTACCTCTCTTCACAGACCTCTCCTCACACAGTCCTCTCCTCACTGACCTCTCCTCACTGACCTCTCCTCACTGACCTCTCCTCACTGAGACACAAATGCTTTTCTGTCCTCTCTGCTGGAGTCAAGTCCCTGGTCTGCTTTTTTGAACTGGTCTCTCTCATTTCCCTTCTCCTCAGTCATCATCCTGGGTCCTTTGCCCAGTGTTTTTGGTTTGTGGTTTTTCTGTTATTGTCTAGTTCTTCAGAAATGTTCTTAGTAGGGTCATTATAGGTTTTGCAGTTTTGTATTTTCAGGCCTTCTTAGTTTAGTTATCAGAGTCATGTTCTTGGTTCTATTTTATTTATCTTAGATTCCCTGTTTTCCTGTGCTCCCAGCTTGCTGTCCCTCCCCTTGCTGTGTCAAGTCTGCATTTCTATTTCCATGTCTTCTTCCTGTTTTATTTTGACCGTCCTTTGTTCCATGTGTTTGTTCCTGTGTTCTTCTCCACATTTCCAGTGTTCCCTTCTTTCCCTCACACACTCCACACCTACTGCTGACCTTGGCATCCTCTCTGTCCCTTCATCCAACCATCCCCTTCTTTTCCCCTTGTTCCCACCTTCAACTTCCTTTTCCATGATAAGCCATAATGTTGACATATTGTTTTTCAGGTCAGCAATGAGCAGGATGGATTTTAGATACCACACTACAGCAGGCAGCACGCCTCAGCCCTGTGCTACTCCACCAGAAAGGAAAAGTCCCGTTTATTCACTGCAGCCTGCTTTATTACGGAGCTGCATTAATTGTGTTGTGTGCATTTTATCTCTCAGCTGTGTAAAAATGTTGGTTTGTGCATTCAGAATTGTGTTTTTCTGCCTTATTTTTCAGCTCATCATTAATCATCATTTTTGTTGCTAGTTTTTTTTTTTCTTTCTTCAGGCTGTTTGGTTAAATCAGCCTCCAGGACTGACAACAGAAGCCAACCCTGAGGCACCAAATGCTGCAGTTCCGCTGCAGTCCAGCAGAGGCGCCACAGTGAGTCAGTCCCCATAGACTCCCATGTTAAAGCTTTCCAGCAGAAATAAACATGTCTACAGCCTGATGCAGAATCTGCTTTGTCTCTGGATAATTTGCCCCTTCATCACAGCTGTATGGGAGGAGAATGTTTCTATATCTCACCTGTTTAAAGTTTTATTATTAGTGTGGCCTCTTTGACTAACAAGGGGCTATAGCTGCTAACTGTCTGCTAGGCTTCACCTCAGTTAATTTAAGTTTAAATGTGAAGATTTGAATATTGAGGGATCAAAGTCAATGCCAGTGTGTTCATCAATGTAGTTCTCTGATTTTAAATGAGCTGTTTTCTGTTTCTGAGGCGTTCAAAACATGAAAATTCATCTAATTTCTGAGAAATCATTGAAAATCTGTGAGAGAACATAGGGCAGCAAACAGAGGCTAGAGATGTGAGAAGAAAGGAGGAAGGACAAGTCAGAAGCACAGGGAGGTGTGAGAGAGAGAAGGGGGAGCTGTGGAGACATGAATGGAGAGAGAGGGGGGGATGCAGAGGGAAAAGAGGAAAGTGGAGCAGAGCAGAATGAAGAGAGTGAGGGGGAAGCCGGAGCATCAACAGAGAGATCAGAGCAGAGAGAGGACTGAGTCACGTGACAGAGCCGCACGTGTCAGCCTGCAGTATCAACTCTTCCTCGCTTTCCTTCCACTTAGATACAAGAGGCCCTCTTAACCAATCACAGCGCTCGTCTTTGTAGCACACATGCCTCTGTCTGTGATTCTCTCTCCCTGTGACACACTCTGCTTTTCATCCAGCTCTCCTCGCCAGTGCCAGAATCACAAGAAACTTGATCATGTTTAACTTCTCAGCACTGATTCTTTTTCTTTGGATGACTCAAACCAGACTCCTTGTTCCTGTGCATCACTTTATGAGCCCATCTCTCCAAATTTGACCCGGCATAAGAAGTGTGACCAAAGTGTTTGATGTCTCCATTCATTAAAGGACAACCATGATTTCATTTCGTCCAATCTCTCCTCCAGTGTCACCTCCTCATTGCCTTCTGGACCTCCTCCAGCTGCAAAGATCAGCTTCAGTGGAGGACACTCGGTGTCCTGCAGTACACCGATCGGGCATAACGTGATGACCACCTGCCTAATATTGTGTTGGTCCACTTTTGCTGCCAAAACAGCCCTGACCCATCCAGGCATGGACTCCACTAGACCCTGAAGCTGTGCTGTGGTATCTGCACCAACATGTTAGCAAAAGTTCCCTTAAATCCTGAAAGCTGTGAGGTGGGGCCTCCATAGACCAGACTTGTCTGTCCAGCACATCCCACAGATGCTTGATTGGACTGAGATCTGGGAAATTTGGAGGCCAAGTCAACACCTCAAACTCATTGCACTCCTCAAACCATTCCTGAACCATTTCTACTTTGTGGCAGGGAGCATTATCCTGGTGAAAGAGGCCACAGCCATCAGGGAATACTGTGTCCATGAGTGGGTGTACATAACCTGCAACAATGCTGAGGTAGGTGATACGTGTCAAAGTAACATCCACATGGATGGCAGGACCCGAGGTTTCCCAGCAGAACATTGCCCAACCATTGTACTGCCTCTGCGGCTTGCCTTCTTTGCATAGTGCATCCTGGTGCCAGGTGTTCCCCAGGTAAGTGGCGCACACACACCTGACCATCCAAGAAAGTGTAATTTATCAGAGCAGACCACCTTCTTCCTTTTCTGTGGGGTCTAGTTCTGATGCTCGTGCCTTAGGTGGTTGTAGCTCAGAAGAGCAGTAGAGCCTGGTTCTGCTGGAAGTTTGTTCCTGTTAAAGGGAGTTTTTCCTTCCCACTGTCACCAAGTGCTGCTCATAGGGGGTCGTTTTGACTGTTGGGTTTTCTCTGTATTATTGTAGGGTCTTTACCTACAATATAAAGCAGCTTGAGGTCACTGTTTGTTGTGATTTGGTGCTATATAAATAAAATAAAATTGAATTGACTTGTCGGCGCTTCGGTGGGTGACCACTGAGCACCCTGACTGGTTCTATCAGAACACTTTGAGCTACAGTAGGTCATCTGTTGAATCGAACCACACGTGCATCAGTGAGCCTTGACCCTGTTGCTGGTCCACCACTGTTCCTTCCTTGGACCCAGCTTGATAGATGCTGACCACTGCAGACCAGGAACACCCGACTGGATCTGCAGGTTTGAATATATTCTGACTGAGACCCTCATCAGTCTCACTCAAATCCTCATGCTTGGCCATTTTTCCTGCTTCCAACACATCAGCTTAGAGGACAAAATGTTCACTTGTTACCAAACTACAGGTGCTGGTCATAAAATTACAATATCATGAAAAAGTTGATTTATTTCAGTAATTGCATTCAAAAAGTGAAACTTGTATATTATATTCATTCATTACACACAGACTGATATAATTCAAAAGCTTGTTTCTTTTAATTTTGATGATTATAACTGACAACTAATGAAAACCCCAAATTCAGTATCTTAGAAAATTAGAATATTAATTCAATTCAATTCAATTTTATTTATAGAGCACCAAATCACAACAAACTGTCGCCTCAAGGCGCTTTGTATTGTGGGTAAAGACCCTACAATAATACAGAGAAAACCCAACAGTCAAAACGACCCCCTATGAGCAGCACTTGGTGACAGTGGGAAGGAAAAACTCCCTTTTAACAGGAAGAAACCTCCAGCAGAACCAGGCTCAGGGAGGGGGGTCATCTGCTGAGAGGGGGGGAGACAGAGATTAATAATAACTAATGATTAAATGCAGAGTGGAGTATAAACAGAGTAAATAAGGTGAATCAAAAGAAACAGTGCATTATGGGAACCCCGAGCAGCCTAGGCCTATAGCAGCATAACTAAGGGAGTGTTGGAGTTATGGTATAAATTCCATTCTGTTTATTATAAATTATCATATCTTCTGTTTGTATATTTTCTATAAGTTTTATGTACATATGATACTGTTTTTTTTATGTTTGAAATGGAAACACGTGGTGACATTTTTTACAAAGGAAGTTGTAGTTACCTACAGGCTGTTTTCAGCCTGCAGAGAATACACACATAGGATACGTGTCTCGTATACGCCATGTTACATGCGCACATGTCACAGTATGCTTACGACCATATATGGTAAGAAAAAAGCCAAGAATGTTGTTTATTACATGCTGTAAACTGCGTTTGGTGTAACCCACGTGATCTTATTGTGAAAGTCTGAATAAAAGCGCTGCGCAGGAAGCGGTCCTTTGGGACAGATAACTTCCGCTCAGCCGCGAGCTGAGTTCAAGGAACGGATCTCTCCTCCTTGCGCAAGTTCAAAAAGAGTTGTGTGTTTGTTCTCTGAGTTATTAAAATGATCTGAACCTATCAGGGATGGTTCAGGGTCACCTGATCCAGCCCTAACTATAAGCTTGATCATAAAGGAAAGTTTTAAGCCTAATCTTAAAAATAGAGAGGGTGTCTGTCTCCTGAATCCAAGCTGGAAGCTGGTTCCACAGAAGAGGCGCCTGAAAGCTGAAGGCTCTGCCTCCCATTCTACTCTTAAGTATCCTAGGAACCACAAGTAAGCCAGCAGTCTGAGAGAGAAGTGCTCTGTTGGGGTGATATGGTACTATGAGGTCTTTGAGATAAGATGGTGCCTGATTATTCAAGACCTTGTAGGTGAGGAGAAGGATTTTAAATTCTATTGTAGATTTAACAGGGAGCCAATGAAGAGAAGCCAATATGGGAGAAATCTGCTCTCTCTTTCTAGTCCCTGTCAGTACTCTAGCTGCAGCATTTTGGATCAGCTGAAGGCTTTTCAGGGAGCTTTTAGGACAGCCTGATAATAATGAATTACAATAGTCCACCCTAGAAGTAATAAATGCATGAATGAGCTTTTCAGCATCACTCTGAGAAAGGATGTTTCTAATTTTAGAAATATTGTGCAAATGCAAAAAAGTGGTCCTACATAATTGTTTAATATGTGCATTGAAGGACATATCCTGGTCAAAAATGCCTCCAAGATTTCTCACAGTGTTACTGGAGGCCAAAGTAATGCCATCCAGAGTAAGTATCTGGTTAGACACCATGTTTCTAAGATTTGTGGGGCCGAGTACAAGAACTTCAGTTTGATCTGAATTTAGAAGCAGGAAATTAGAGGTCATCCAGGCCTTAATGTCTTTAAGACATTCCTGCAGTTTAATTAATTGTTGTGTGTCATCTGGCTTCATTGATAGATAAAGCTGAGTATCATCTGCATAACAATGAAAATTGATGCAGTGCTTTTTAATAATACTGCCTAAGGGAAGCATGTATAATGTAAATAAAATTGGTCCTAGCACAGAACCCTGTGGAACTCCATAGTTAACCTTAGTGTGTGAAGAAGACTCCCCATTTACATGAACAAACTGGAGTCTATTAGATAAATTATTGTGTCTATTGTGGATTACAGCTCAGCATTCAACACAATCATCCCGGACATTCTCACCACCAAACTGCACACCCTGGGCCTCCCCCCTCTCACATATTCCTGGATCAAGGACTTCTTAACCAACCGGCCCCAGACTGTGAGACTTGGCCCCCATCTTTCCTCCACCCGCACACTGAGCACTGGCTCCCCACAGGGCTGTGTGCTGAGCCCCCTCCTGTACTGCCTCTACACCCATGACTGCAGTCCGGGCCACAATAACAACCTCATCGTCAAAATTGTTGACGACACCACAGTGGTCGGACTCATCTCAAAGGGAGATGAGGCAGCTTACAGAGAGGAGGTCCTGAATGACAGCCTGGTGTTCAGAGAACAACCTGCACTGAACACCATGAAAACCAAAGAGATCATCATTGACTTCAGGAAGCACAGGACTGACCCAGCCCCCCCCTCTACATCAACGGCGAGCGTGTGGAGAGGGTCCACACCTTCAGGTTTCTCGGTGTCCTCATCTCTGCTGATCTCTCTTGGTCAGATAACATCACAGCTGTTATCAAGAAGGCTCAGCAGCGACTTCACTTCCTGAGGGTCCTCAGGAAGAACAACTTGGACTCAAACCTGCTGCTGACCTTCTACCGCTCATCCATTGAGAGCCTGCTGATGTAATGTATCACAGTATGGTACGGCAGCTGCACTGAGGCAGACAGGGTCAGGCTTCAGAAGGTAGTCAAGACAGCACAAAGAATCGTTGGCTGCCCTCTCCCCTCCCTGATGGACATCTACACCTCCCGCTGCATCAGCAGATCCAGGAACATCATCAAGGACAGCTCACACCCTGGCTTTCACCTGTTTGACCTGCTGCCCTCTGGCAGGAGCTACAGGTGCATCAAAGCCAGAACAAACAGACTCAGGAACAGTTTCTTCGCCAGAGCAATCACCACCCTGAACTCTCACACTCACCCACCGTAACTGTGCAACACCCACATCTCTGTGCAATATTAGATTATTCATACTGAACAATATCTATCACTCCTATATTGTGTAATATCCAGTATTCATTCACTAGTGCAATATTCATTCACCAAGTGCAATATTCATCATCTTCATTATTATATGTATACACGCATTTACTTTCCTACAATGTACAGATGCACCAATGTAGGTATGTATGTATATATTTTTATACATTCTATTTTTTGTATATTTTACACATTGTTTATTTTCTGTATATCTCTCGATCATATTGATTATACTAGATTATAATATTTTTATAATATTTATATTTTCATTTTAGAGAGCTTGATTTTCTGTTACATGGCACTGAACAGGAGTGGCCCTCCAATCTCATTGTACATCCTGTATAATGACAATAAAGGCATGCTATCTTCTATCTATCTATCTAAATATGACTCAAACCACTGCAGTGCAGTACCTTCAATACCTATAGTATGCTCTAATCTCTGTAATAAAATGTTATGGTCAACAGTATCAAAGCTGCACTGAGGTCCAACAGGACAAGAACAGAGATGAGTCCACTGTCAGAGGCTGTAAGAAGATCATTTGTAACCTTCACTAATGCTGTTTCTGTACTGTGATGAATTCTGAAACCTGACTGAAACTCTTCAAATAAACCGTTCCTCTGCAGATGATCAGTTAGCTGTTTTACAACTACTCTTTCAAGAGTCTTTGAGAGAAGAATCAAACATTTGAAATATATCAGTCTGTGTGTAATGAATGAATATAATATACAAGTTTCCTGTTTTGAATGGAATTACTGAAATAAATAAACTTTTTCATGATATTCTAATTTTATGACCAACACCTGGATATCCCACCCACTAACAGGTGCCATAATGACTCTTGTTTCTCAGGTTCTTGTGTACTTTAAGAGGATCTCAGCAGTCTCAGATTACACTCTTTCTCCTGAAGCACTCTTTTATGACACAATTCACACACTATGTACAATTTCAGCCCATGTGCCACCACAACCTGGCAGCATTAAAGGTTGATTCAGGGGCGTGCTTGCTGATCTCTGTGCAGTTAGATGCTGATTGAATTAGCTCATTGCCTCAGCTCATGTTCTCCTCTTCAGAGAGACTTTTAAAAGAAAATGACAAGCAAGTCGAGACGTGTGAGTTATTGAGTTCAGTGCAGCCGGAGATTCACTGATTTGAGCTTCCCAAATCAATAACTCAATCTAAATGTAGTAAAAACACAAACAGTGCAGACAGTGATCCCTGCAGACAGCTGCACACAGTTACACACATTAGTCCAAGAAGTGTCACAAAATTACTTCTCACATCATGTCGCTCGCCTCCTGTCAGTTATGCTACAGCGCTTTGATTTAAAGAAAAAATATTTGGAGGAAATTTAATTGAAAAAATAATTGATCAAATTCACTGTTACACCATGTCAGTGAGATCACTTCACACATCAAAATGTTTGGAGAACGAAGGCTTTTAATCCCTAAACTCTGGCAGCTCCGGTTGATGGGAAGTTATCCAGAGCTGCTGCGTGTGTCATCGTTCTCCTGCTCACAGTGCACTGAAAGCATTATTGGCAGGTTATTGAAGTATTGAAGCTAATGCTGACCTGCACCCATCATTCAGACTGCTGCTGAGAATGCTAAAAGTGTAACAGGTGCACAGACCTAAAAACAGGAACGATAACCGACACGTCCTCAGGTCTGTGTGCTGCTACAGACATCCTTCATCTGAATGTAACAGACGCTGCTGATGGATGGATTCATGTCTGAGGAATAAATACTCCAGCATCTCTGTGCTGCACAAGATAAATACATAATAACTACAGTGTGGGAGCAGAAGTAATGCTGGATGAAGCAATAAGCAATAAGCTTTAGTTTGAATAAACTTTATGTACATATGCTGGGTGGTCTGTGTAACTCACACAGCTGATCCTAAACCAAAGAAACCCACTGATCTGCAGCCCCTCTCGTGGAACTGTTAAATGTGGATGTTTCACCCTGCGTAACATCAGCAGGTAGAAGACATTTTGTTCGCCGTTCATGAGTGTGATGTAATGAGCAGATATTTCTCCTGATAATTACTGGCTGCTTCAATCTGGATAGATTTTCTCTTTCCATCTGCCGCTTTTCCTGCCTTTAATATTGTGTGGGGTTATTAGTCGTGGCTGATGAGCCAACACACACTCATACACGTTAGGTTGACTGGGTTAAATGCAACTCATGCTAAGCCTGTGTGTCAGCATGCAGCAGATGGAAGAAGAGAGAGAGAGAGAGATAATGAATGCAGGTGTTTCTATTGGACGATCTGAGAAGCCTTCAGTGCGTCTGCATGCAGAGAGTGTGTGTGTGTGTGTGTGTGTGTGTGTGTGTGTGTGTGTGTGTGTGTGTGTGTGTGTGTGTGTGTTTACATGCGTATTGTTTGAACAAGTCTAACCAGTTTGGGTTGATCAATACACTCACATACAATTGATTTACTACACAATGTTATGAGGGCAAACACGAGGTAATGCATGTGTGTGTGTGTGTGTGTGTGTGTGTGTGTGAGGGCTGCCAGATGTGACAGATGTGACTGTGCAGCCTAATGATTATGTTGAATGTAAACACCATAAGCCTTATCTGAGACGGTGCTCGGAGGGTTTTCATTTATTCCACCAGATTGACCAGACTTTTCTCCCCAGTTTTTTTTTTTTTTAGCCTGTCATGTCTGGCATTTTTCACAATTGGAATGATGATCCGAATGCACTGATGTACCAAACATATTTGCTGTTACAAGAACAGCTCTATAGGCTATTCTCGTTAATGTTTGTGTTTATATTTATTTATCTTTTTATTTAGTTATTTATTCCAGGTCTGACAGGCAACAAGGAAACTGCAACCATGCCCCCTGCAATCCAGAGGCGAATAGGGAAGGACCCAGGGGACCCAGGCCATCCACAGCCCAGGTGCTCAGGAGACCTGTGGCCACACATGTGCAAACATGTGCACATCCCAGAGGAGGAAGGAGGGAGACCACATACGGAGCCCCCACGGCCAAAGGGCAAGAGTCCAGAGAACCAGAGGTGATGAGCAGCCCACACCCCAAGCAGGCCGGCACCCCCAGCACGAGCCGAGCACGTGGCCCCCGAGGCCCCAAGCGCCCGAGAACAGCCCGACACCTGGCAGAGCCCCCCTGCGTGCCAAAGAGGCCCAAGCCACCCCCCAGGCCATAGCCGCCAAGGGAGCAGGTCAAAAACCACGCCAAGACATCCGGCCACGCACCCTGGGACCCACGGGCACCCACATCCCAGGGGCGGCAGTGACGATCAGTGGGGAGCAGCATGAAGCGGTAGGGAGGGGTAACTCCCGCCCTCTGCAGCCGCGTCCCACAGGTGCCAAGGCTCGGCAAGCCACAGACCCGGGCCTAGCTGTCTACACACACACACACACACACACACACACACACACACACACACACACACACTCACACACGCGCGCACACACACACATACGCACGCGCGCACACACACACACACACACACACACACACACACACACACACATCCACACGCACCAGTAACACACATTCATGCACACACACGCGTAATGTACATGGACACCTAGTGTGGGAGAGCGGGTACCAGCACAGAGCGAGCGGCAACCCTGGGAAGCAGCCCTGAACAACGAGCCAGTCCCCATCAGACACCCGAATCTCCCGGCCCACAACCAGCTACCTGCCGGGTACGCTGCGAGACAAGACCACAGCTGATCACCCCCATCATGTGATGGAGCTGATCAATAGGGACCAGAGGGATTCAAATTTGGCCAATTGGTTTTTAGAGGTGGCAGACATTCTTTCCAAACTAATGTGCTGTAAAAGTAGATTCTTATAGTAAGTAATGCATAAATCATTTTTTGATTTCCAATTCATGAGGATAGTTTTCTTAGCGATGCATAAGGTAGTAAGAACTATGTGTGATATATTTGTTTCCATGTTTAATTCACTTAAATCACCTAGAATGCACAGTTTTGGTGAAGCTGGGATACCGCAATTAAAACATGTGGATAGGTCTTCACATATCCTCTGCCAGAACCTCTGAACAGGTGTACAAGACCACATAACATGCATATACTTCTCAGCATGGTTGCCTGAACAGTGGGTGCATATATTTGTGTCTCTGAGGCCCATTTGGAACATCCTGTGTCCTGTATAGTGTATTCTATAGAGAGGTTTGTGTTGTATGAGTTGTAAATTTGGACTTTTAGTCATTTTGAAAGTATTTAAACATATCTGTGACCAGAAGATTTCATCTGGGTTGATGGAAAGATCTCGCTCCCATTTTGTAGTTGGGAGGGATATTGTATCATTAATTTTTAATAATAACTTATATATTTTTGATAACAGTTTAAGGGTATAAAGATTTAGAAAATCTGTTACCAATACAGGGGTTTCTAATTTTAGATTATTTAAGTTAAACCTTGCCTGTATGATGGACCTCAATTGCTGATATTCAAGAAATTTGCTATTGCTAATTTTATATTTTGAAATAAGTTCTTCAAATGAAGTTAAGGTCCCATCGTGAATAACTTGTTCTAAATTCTTTATTCCTTTCTCTTGCCATGTTGAAAAATTCAGTACTTTTTTTGTCTGACATATATCTGGATTGTTCCAAATGAGTGTCAGTTTACATGGGATAAGTGAAGACTTAGTTATCTTTAAAAATTCCCACCAGGCTGTCAAAGAGGTGTTTATGTTAAGATTTTTAAAGCAGTTATGATGTTTAATACTGGAGCTAATGAAAGGTAAGTCAGAGATTTTCACTCTTCCACAGAGTGTTGTTCTAAATCCAGCCATGGGCTGTCTAAAGGGCTTGATTTGATCCACCTTGAAACATACTGTAATCTATTGGCTAAGAAATAGTGATAAAAGTTTGGGAGTTCTAGACCACCACTGCATTTTAGCTTTTGTAAAGTTTTTAAACTTATTCTTGAGGTTTTATTTTTCCACAAAAATTTTGAAATGTTTGAGTCTAGAGATTTAAACCAGGCAACAGAAGGTTTATTAGGGATCAGTGAAAACAAATAATTGATTTTAGGCAAAATCATCATTTTTACTGTGGCAACTCTCCCCATGATAGATATAGGTAGAGAGTTCCAACGTGTGAGATCATCCTCTACTGTTTTTAATAGAGGAATATGATTCAACCGTACCAGGTCTGACAGCCTGGGGGAAAAAATAACACCTAAATATCTAATGTTGCCAGATTGTAGTGAGGTAGTGATGGTGTTCTGAAAGTTACAATTCAGAGGTAAAACGTTTGATTTACTGCAATTGATGGAGTAGTCTGATATAGATGAGAAATTATCTGTGATTGCCTTCAGAAGAGAGGTTTGTGGGTTCCCAAGGAAAAGTAATACATCATCAGCATAAAGGCTTATCTTATGGTCTGTGTTTTCTGTTTGAATTCCTTTAATATCTACAGTTTGTCGGATTGTTGCTGCTAGTGGCTCAATGAAAATGACAAAAAGTGAAGGAGAGAGTGGGCAGCCCTGCCTGGTGCCTCTCTGCAGACTGAAGCTTTGGGAAACAAGATCGTTTGTTCTAACGTGCATTTGGAGAGCTGTATAATGTTCTGATCCAGTTTATGAAGGATGGACCAAATCCAAATTTATGTAGAACTGCTAACAGAAATTTCCAATTTACCCGATCAAATGTCTTCTCTGCATCTAAAGAGACATCTGTGGTTTCTAATTTATTAATAATAATGCATTAGTCTTATATAGCACTTTTCTAGACACCCAAAGACGCTTTACAATTTCACACACTATTCATTCACACCTCAATCATACCTGGTGGTGGTAAGCTACTAATGTAGCCACAGCTGCCCTGGGGCAGTCTGACAGAGGTGTGGCTGCCAATTTGCGCCTATGGCCCCTCCGACCACCACCAAACACACAACCACATTCACACTTAGGCAATGTGGGTTAAGTGTCTTGCCCAGGGACACAATGACAGCATGCGCCACTAATAGAACAGTAATCTATTACATTTATCAGTCTGTATTATTGGCTGAGTGCTGACCCTTGATAAGACCTGTTTGGTCCAGATGTATAATAGATGGAATGATTTTTTCCTAACCTTCTGGCAAGGACTTTGCAAATTATTTTAAGGCCTACATTAATAAGTGTCATGTCGGGCGGTGTGACGAGCAGAGATGGACCCAGATGCAGGACTCCGGATACTGATGTAACTTAAAAGGTGTTTATTGGGATGGATAAGAAACAAAATTCTACAGGGAGTCAGACAAAGCGCTGAACACAAAAAGGAGGCTAGGAAGACCAGAAGGCACAGCCACATCAATGACACGACAACAAGCAGAGAAAACACAGGACTTAAATACATCACGGGATAACAAGGGAAAGTGGAAACAGCAGGTAACACAGCTGAACACAATGACACTGATGAGACAAGGGGAAGCAAAACTAAACACACTACACAAGAAACAAGACATACCAAAATAAAACAGGAAGTGGGACAAGGGCACAGAGACGAAGACTTGACACCAAACATAACTAGAAATGAACCACAGACCAAAACAAAAGAACAAGAAAACATTGGGCCACTGGCCCAGGACCGTGACAATAAGAGAGATTGGCCTGTAGCTGGATGGGAGTGTGGGGTCGTTGCCTGGTTTAAGAAGCAGACTAATGTTAGCAGAGTTCATGTTTGGAGAGACTGTGTGATTTCTCTGAATTTGAGCCACCATTCTGAGAAAAGAGGGTTTTAGCTCAGACCAAAATTCTTTATAAAACTCTGCTGGAAAACCATTTGGGCCTGGGGCTTTATTATTTGGGAGATGCTGTACTGCTTCATAAAATTCAGATGATGTTATTCTGAAAACTGTAAACAGTGAAATATTCAACGGTCACAACAGACAGGTACTTTATATTGTAAGGTGCAGACCCTACAATAACACAGAGCAAATCAGTGGGAAAGAAAATCTTGGCAGCCTGACACCTGGACAGGTCATCAGTCGTGTTCTGGAGATGATCATGTTATGAAGACATGACCTCCCTCTCAGAAACTTTGACCATGTTCATTATGAACATAAATGACCAGAAACACAGACTGGAGCCCTTTGGAAGTGCATGTGTGTGTGTGTGTGTGTGTGTGTGTGTGTGTGTGTGTGTGAGCATAGTGTTGCACCTCGTGCTTCTTGGTGGGTGTCTGAGATGATGCAGGGCCTGTTTTTAGTTCAGTGTAGAAAATCAAAAACTGGGAGGAGGAGGAGATGCAAATGAAATATTTAGCTATTGATCAAGAAAGCTCATTAAAAGAAGAAAGAAATCACATTAGACACAGTTGCACTTGTATAACTATAAGTCAACAGTGACAATGCCATGTTTACATCCCTGCAGACAGCCCCCTGATTTACAGCTGCAGGCTGCACGGAGCTGATGGAGCTAAGGCGTTCATCATTTGCTGCCATCCAGCTCAAATAGACACAAATACAGAAGTGAAGGTATGTGGGTAATGCTTATCTGAACTGTCCTCCATAAGCCTGAGGGTTCAGCATCAGTCTGTGGCCTCAGCTTGTTGGATTCTGGACAAATGAAATAATAAAGCAGTTAATTCAGTCCTCTGTGTATTTCTTCCAGCTCTCACAGCCTGATTTCAAAGAGCACAGAAACTTTTTTCATCTTCACGTAGACTGATAACACGAGCTCTTTGAGCTGTTTGTATTTTTGGCTGCTTTTTGCACATCTGTTATTTATGCATCATTTACTGTTTATCATCCCACATCTACCTTGCACATCTGTGACTCTGCCAGTGGCTGCTTCTTCATCTCAGAATATTTGTTGTGTTTGAATTCTTTGCTCCTAATTTATGATCACTGCCATTGGACACAATAACCTGATACAGATGCACAGTCAGTGTATTTGATGGAAGGATCATGTCAAATCTTTTTTAATGAAAGCTCAGTTCAGATCTCACTTGGCACAGGACAAAGTATTGCAGCTGGAAGCAGCAGTCTGGGGACGCCTGCTGAGATGCTGCTGTAGAGGCAGCTGCAGGCATCGCTGCGGACGCCCCCTGACCAAGTGGGCCTTCCAGAGCAGGACTTTGCATATTAGGGGTCTAGTCAAGGAAAATGTGGAGCTGTTTCTGCACACGAGGGAAGAATATTCACTGAAGCTGAGAGAAGCTGAGAATCAGGACCTTGTAATCCAAACCACGCAGCAGCAGATTAATGGCTGACCTCCTGCTGACCTCCTGCTGACCTCCTGCTGTGGGTGGATCATCTCAGATGCTCTCAGAGCTGAAGTTTGGTCCATTTTCAACACCTTCTTTCTGCCATATGATGGCATCCATCAGGAACCTTCAACATGAACTTTCACTGACAGCAGCTGAACCCTCATCCTCCACCTTCACTGTGCTCATGTGTTCATATTCACCTAACCACCGCACACCATCATCTGTCAGCCAGCCGACTTCACCAACGCTCCATCCTCTGCTAACCTGTAGCTCAGCTGAACCTCATACATCCTCTTTCTGATGCTTGATGTTAAACATTACCTGCTGTACCGATCATTGCTTTGGAGCTACAGACTTTTTGATAGCGCTGAGGTCTAAATTCTGAGTAAAAAAAAACATGACCTAAAGTTATTATTTTTCAGCAGCTCTAATCCGTTTCCTCTTACAAACTCACCGGCTCCTGACCAGTCAAATCTGCTGCTCCTGGGAGATCCTCAGACCTCTGTGTTTGCAGCAGGGTCTGAAGTCTTTGTGCTTCCCTGATGATCAGTAATAAATACGATTCTCAGACACAGTTTATGATCTGTAAGCATTAATATAAGATCCTCAAACGGCTGTTTGAAGATCAGATTTGAGCTTGAGTCAGCCTAAACTTCAGTTTTTAGATTTAATGTGAACCTAAACATGAGGGCAGCTCTGTGACAGCTTACATGATGACTTTGATGCCCTTCTAACAGAATGTGACTGAAACATGTTAATCCTGATGGAGGGCCTCCATCAGGATTAACATGGACGCTGTTTATCATTCAGCATAATTATTACTGTGTTGGTCTCAGAGGGAACAGCTCCGGTGTTCTTTACTTGCCTCCTTTTTTTTGCACATGTGAGATGAAGACATCAGTATTCTGGAGCTCGGAGAGCTTCCTCTGTTTTGTATGCATTAACAGATCAGTGGAGTTACATGCTGCTGCTGCTGCAGCGCGAATATAATGTTGTTTTGGTGTGAACTCAATTGCATTGTTATCACTGCTGTTTAGAGTGAGGGAACAACATCCGGTGGGAATAGAGAAAGAAACGTGGAATGAAAGAGAGCAAAAGAACGGGAATGAAACATTTAATGAGATGAGCTGGAAAATTGTGTTACCACAGTCGTGTGTGTGTGTGTGTGTGTGTGTGTGTGTGTGTGAACGTGTGTGTGTGTGTGTGGGGGGGGGGCCTCTGGCTGAGCACGTAAATTATGACCTGTGTTTGATTTGATGCAGCAGAAAGCTTTTCTATTTATGTTCCTATTAAAATGTTTGAGGAAAATTCCAGAATTCTGAGCAGAATAAAATGTGAATCGGAGAGTAGTTCCATTAACTGGATTTATGCAAATACGAGGATTTGACGAGAGAGCGTATTGAGGTGAGGAGCAGCGGGAAATATGGAAGATCTTTGCTTTTCACTGCTGCTGCACAGATGTCTCTGTGGCCAGTACAGGAAAAGAGGTGCAGTGAATATATCCGCCGGGCCGTGCTGTTTGAACCCTGACCACAGCTGTTTGCACGTTCTGCTGTTTCTTCTGTGGTGATTGAGTTGGTGTGATGCTGTGGCCTTGTGTCCACATCAGACACAGTTAATGAAAAAGGCTTTTTTGCACTTCTGCTGATCGTGAACTGAAAAAACTTCTGAGGTCATAAAGTGTGTAAATTCATAAATACACTCACACAGGAGATAGCTGGCCACCGTCAGACCAACAAAAGCTTTCACAGCAACTAGCAGCAACCAGTCCTCTCCGTCCCATCTCAGATGTGTTTGGCTGCAGGAGACAAACTTTTACTGCGACTTCTGAAAGACAAACCACCTGGATGACTGCTGGAAGTCACTTATTTTATTTTATTTTATTTTATTTTATATTTTTATGATGTAGGTAGTGGTTGTTAAAGGTGTGTGAAGCATTTAGATAACACCATGTTATCTTATGTGTTAGCGTTAGGGTTGACCCTTAAAGAATGTGCAGCTACAGGTGCAGCACGGACAGAAATGATGACATGGGTAAAGTAATAATAAGATGAAGGCTAACATCCCCGAGTGCACACGTGGGTGTGTTTAATCTACATATCTGTATATACACAGGTATTTTATTCATCCATTCATATATGACTACACAGAGCCTCAGGCAAACTAAGCTCATCCTTGGATTCACCTTTTATCATCTATCTATCTATCTATCTATCTATCTATCTATCTATCTATCTATCTATCTATCTATCTATCTATCTATCTATCTATCTATCTATCTATCTATCTATCTATCTATCTATCTATCTATCTATCTATCTATCTATCTATCTATCTATCTATCTATCTATCTATCTATCTATGGGTTAATTTTGCTTGCTCACAGCATGTTTGGCTCAGAAGGACGCTCCCATGAGAGGAATAATGAGCTGTGTGAATTATGAGTGGAGGGAGGAGTGGCTGTGAGGATGGACTGAAGGTCACCTTCTCTGTGTCTCCTCAGATGCAGGGAGCTCTGACTGCCTGCTGCAGGTGAAATGATGGGTCACAGTTGGCTGTAAGTGTAATCTGAACTGGTTTAATGTTTCCATTGTTTCTCTGACCTTACTTTGTGTTTTCACCCTCGTGTGTCAGCATGAGATTATCTGTGCTGTAATCCAGGATGCTGTGGCTGTTTCCTTCTGAGCTGAAACACGTGAAGCCCCTGCTGCATTTGCTTTGCGATGATGCTCTGGTTTTACATGGACTCACTATGCTTGGGATC
Source organism: Archocentrus centrarchus (assembly GCF_007364275.1). Classification (NCBI taxonomy): domain Eukaryota; kingdom Metazoa; phylum Chordata; class Actinopteri; order Cichliformes; family Cichlidae; genus Archocentrus; species Archocentrus centrarchus. The sequence continues at coordinate 39,637,747 of NC_044355.1, forward strand.
TGCCCACAGATATGATGTCATCACATTATAAGCTGCAACTCACTGAACTGTGAGTAGAGAGCATTTTGTAATGAGATCTCTGCATCTGACCCAGTTTTACTCATGTGTAACCCTGTTACATACTGGTGGCTCAGACCACACCCACCTGCCCCAACATCACGTTTCAGTAACACACACACACACACACACACACACACACACACACACACACACACACACACAGAGGGGTGCAGCAACCGTGGGAACATGTCCGGCAGAGTCAGGGTGGCTGATTTTCTGGCCTCAGCTCAGGTAGCTCAGGTGGGAATAGATCTTATAGCAAAGTGAATGCAAACATGAGTGAACTCATCCTAATATGAACAAATATGTTCATGTAGACATAAGTTATTCCCACGCAGGCAGGTATCGTTTGTCTTTCCCATCCAGCTGAAGCTGATGGGCCTATGAGGCGTTCGGCCCTGATGCAGCTCCTTCCTGCAGAGGAAGCGTCGACATAAAGAAGTGCATGATTCCAGGTTCTGTTATCGATGCTGAAACCCCCTCTTTACTTGGCTGCCATCTTCACTCCATGTTATCTGATTTCTTCCCAGCATCACATCATTGAAATTCAATTACCATTATAAATGTCCTTTTTCCTCGTTGTGTGTCTGCAGAGCCTTCGTGATAACACGCTCACACACTTTTCTGGCCACAGTAAAAAAACAGCGTGCTGGAAGCTTCTGCAGCTCGTCGCACCGCCTCCACCCCTGACCGGGCGTTATGTGTGTGTGTCATACCCGTTAATTCACGTCAGTCAGCTTTGTGCTGAGTGAGCTTTACTGCCATGACGTTGGGCTTTCGTTTTCACACACTGTGAAAACGGGACATTATATGAAAACAGGTGGAATCATTATTCCACCTGTTTTCATATAGATCCCGTTTGAAGCCACTCATGCAGGAGATTCATTCACCTTAACCTCTCGTGTGCTGATAAAATCCAACAACAAGCCATCTGTTTGTTGTGTCTGCTTATCACTGCACATCAGGGAGACTCTGTAGGCCAAAAACAGAGATCAGTTTGGCTGTTTCTGATCCTGTGTTGCCATCGGTGTCACCGGCATTAAAAAGCTGAGGACCAAGAGTGGTTGTGGTGTACTGAGCTTTTCTAGCCAGTTCAGCATTCACTGGGGAAAGGGTCAGAGGTTAAGCTTATAGTGAGGCAAAGAAAGCACTTGCTGCTGGAGCGGGAGGAACGAGGCTTTGGCTCAAAGCAGAGATTTCATCTGGGCTGACCACCGACCACCGGGAGACAAACATTAGACCCACAGCAGGTCTGATCGGTGGGCCTGCCTCGCTTAGAGTGTCCTCTGGTCATAGACTGTATAAAAGATGGATGCTGCTTCTAAGTGTGAACAACCCCTAACCCTAACAACAACAGTGTGTTAGACCTGCATTCTTTTCTAATGAGCTGCAGGGGGTGACTCTTCCAGCTGATTGTATAGATTGTATAGAAGTCTGTGAGAAAATGAGCCTCCTGCTCACCTGATCTGTGAGCTCCGTGAACACTTACCTGATGAGTTTATGGTCTCGGTTGCTGGTTTCGGGTCTTACTGAATAAAACATGAAGTTAATTTGGAAATGATGGTCCCATTAGAGTCACAGGGGAGGGTTTAGGGAGGAGCTACCTGTGATATTTATATAATACTCAGTTTGAGCACTTTCTTACTACAACCCTCATTCACCCAGTTACACACACATTCATACAAGTGCCCTGTCTAACAGTCACACTCACACTCTGGGGCAACTTGGGGGTCAGTATCTTGCCCTTTGACATGTGTGTTGAAAGAGCCAGGGATCAAACCACCAACCCTCCGGTTACTTGACAGCCCGCTCTACCACAGCCGCCACACAGAGCGTGCAGTGTCCTCTGGTTTCAGTCAGCTGCACCTAACTCGTCACTTCCAGCTTTAAAACAGATGTCACCGACCAGAGGGTGACGTCATGGAGGCTCCATCCACTTTGTCTGCTTGCTGGTAGGAGGCTAAGGCATTCACTGACACTGAGGTCCAGAACTCAACACATGTTTTAATGGTAGCAACATCTACTTGTCTTCAGGTGCAGTGAAAAAGTTCAGGGACTGTCCCAGTACACGTTAGCCCTGTGGCTCAGCTCGGACTGGGAATCTATCCCAGTCCCACCTCTGTCCCAGTGTCAGCTGGAGCCGGCTTCGGGCTGCTGCAGTCTCACTCAGCAGCAACTGTTGCACATGATCACAGTGGGAAGGAGGGAAGGACTAATTAGCTCAGAGAGTTGTTGAAGTGTTTGGTTGTTGAATGAAAACCTGTCTGCAATCTATGGAGGCTAATGGCAAACAGCTGGTACGTGCTGGCTCAGTTCGTGCTGCAGCTTGCGTTGTTTGTGGTGTTTTTGTAACAGGTGTGTGTGCGTGACGCGCCATCCATCAGCATCAGCTCCCAGAGAGCACCTCCCCATTCGAATTCACTGCGACTGGAAGGAGTGTGAACACAGACAGAAAGACGACAACGCTGCACACGGCAGAGGTCTTTGACAGGTCACTGTGTGAGGACCTGCACCAGCAACATCTCTTTGGTGTCTCTTCATGTTCAGAGCTTTCATGAGCTTCTCAGACTGTGATGTAACACCGCAGGAGAGCAGCTTTGCCTCCAGATCATAAATAATACCACAAATCATATTAGCATAAACAGGGGCTACATGAGAAGCCCGAAGGCTGCAGCCAGCAGGCGACGCTAAACCCAACCTCTTCACACAGTTTAGAACTCGGACACAACACCTGTGTCTACAGGTTAAACACACTCTACTGTACTCAGCAGCCACACTGAGAGCACGAGGAAGGCTTCACGTGCACTACCCCAGGCCTTTAAAATGCATCTCTATTAGTTTATGTTTTTCATAACTTACACCTTTCATGACATAAAATATGAGAGAAGGTGTTTGGGATACTGGGAGATGTGCCGGCTCATTTATAATAAGAACATGGAGAGCAGTGAGTTAGCAAAGGCAGGAACTGTTTTAATCCTGGATATGAAGGCAAAACGACTTCAGACGCAATGATGTATGAAAGAAAAAACCTCCTGCTGTAAGCTGAAAGCTGGTGCACCAGCATCAGATCCTTCTCTGTATTAAACAGTCCAGCTCGGCCTGCTGGAGGAGGGAGTGAGCACAGGTGAAGAACACAGCAGAATAAATGAACACCGTCATCGCTCTGCCCACTGTGCTTCCTGCAGCACCTGACAGTGAAATTCCCGCTGCCTTGAATCAGAACGCTCTTCCTTCAGTAACGCCCTCTGCAGATTCCTTTCAGGACCAGAACTGATTTATACTGACGACCCCCCGCTGAGTGTCCCCCAGGAAAAGGAGACAGGAAGTGATGCATCAGCGAGCTGCTGTTGCTGCCGTTTAAAATGCAGCATAAAAGCAACACATACACAAATATATTTATTCTAACATTTGAATATCTGCGGTTATATTTGCAATGCTGTCATTCTCCATCGTTACAGCTGAACTTCAGATACTCGATGCTCGGCCTGAAGCATTTACAGCCGTTCACCATGATTTCTCAGTGAACAGTGTGTTACACTGCTGCACACGTCACTTACTTTATTGTCCTGTTTCACAATAAAAGGTCTTTTACTAGCAGTGCACTGAGGCAGCATGGCGCTCAGTTAAATGACTCTTTGGCTCTCTGACAGACGACCTCTGTTTAAAGTTCACGCATACTTTTATTAGCTTTTATTCTGAGGAGCAATTAGAAAGCATTGTACCCTTTGGTATACTTGCAAAGTCACCATTGTTATTAATGTTTTTATCTTGACCTTTGTCATTCTCTTATTGTAATCATACGCTAACAATGATGACCAAGCTTCTCTACAAAGCATCAGCTGTTACCCTGTAAAGTCCCGAGCAGGAATTTTACTGGATCTGAAAATGCTTTTTTTCTTCACTTAAATATCATCACCTACTTTGGTGGATGTTTATTACCAGAGGATGAATCCTAACATATGAATTTATTTTTGTTTTCTGTAAAAGTTCTTGAATCATCAAATCTAAATGAGCATATTTTCCCATGATGCGGAATAATCCCTGCATCGTGACATTTCCTCAGAGCGTCCCAAGCTACAACTAGTTCCACACATCAGTGAGAAGGAGGTGTGCGAGCTTCCCTGCAGACCTGCAGTGAAAATGATCAACTTTACATAAAATCCTGTCATACAAAATCCATCCATCATCTTCTGCTTATCCATTTCAGGGTTGCTGGAGCCTATCCCAGGGGTCATAGGGTGAGAGGCAGGGTGCAGCCTGTCACAGGGCTACACCACTAACCTGAGGACTGTAAATAAAATGTCTAAACAGAAAATTAACATGTAAGGAAAGAAGATGGAGACACACAATGTCAAAAACCAACAAAATGAATGAGGTGTGAGAGTGAAACCGTATCTCCCTGAAAGCTGATGTGAAATCTCGGTGTCTCTGAGGCCGCCTGACTCATAGCAGAGCTGATGGTGACAGTCTGACCTCCCAGCACAGCCTTTCTCTGGATGGGTGGGTGCTTCTCGAGGAATACTGAAATGTTAACTTGGATTAGCTTCCAGTCCAGGACCTGGGTGGATTTTCGTGTTTGTGCTGGTCCACTGCAGCTCACTGGGACACTGAGGCACTGACGGGCAGCTCACAGCCTGTTTGCCATCTCGAGCTGAGTTTTCTTTTGGGTCAAGATGTGTTTGTTTTGTAACCCTGTGCAGCATTTCCTCATTTCTGTGGCGCATTTTGTGTTTACTCTTTGTAGTCAGAGATAACGAAATCTGAAAGGAGCGCTGGGCTGTTTCTGTTTTAAAGGACTGCAGTTTGGAGCGTATACTTGTTCTGTTAGGTTGGATCTCCATTTCTGCAGCTCTCTTCACTGATACGCTCTCGTGCATTTATCAGGCAGCACATCAGTGATGCTGATGACTGAAAGTTGAAGGTTGTTCTGCTGTGGCAGTCGTTCTGGATCAGAGGCCCGGCTGAAGATCAAACCTGTCATAAAATATCGTAACATAAGAAGAAGACAGCACTGGAATGCAACTTGGAAAAGTTTGCAGGCATCTCAGTGATGTTGGCTGATGCTTCTGAGGTCACCAAACAGCATGCAGACATGGCAGGTCAATAAATTATGGCTGATGCTATTTTTACCATGACGGGTGTAACGAATGTTGCTAAAATATTTTTATTCCTGCAGGAGAAAACAAGCAGGAAACAAACTGCTCTCTGAAGGAGTTTGTTACTTCCTGTCATGCTGGTTTCTTTAGTTAAACACCAAAAAACAAAGGAAGAGATTTGAGGGTGAGCAGGAAGATTATCATAGCAAATATTGCATATAAATATTTATGGACACACACTGATGAAAAACTGTAGCTGGGTCTCATGTGGAAGCTGCCACAGTGTGAAGTGCATTGCTGTTCATTTGTAGAGAGTACCTGACATCGTTCTCTGCAGTTAATGAGAATAAAGTCCAGCAAACACAACAACACAGTGTGCCAGCGTTGTGAGTCCAGGACCCAAACAAGTCCAGGACAGAGCAGCAGAGTGTGAGCGAGCTTTAAGAGCTTTGTTCAGGAAGACTGGAACAGAGCCACATAAATGCTGCTGGTTAGGTTACCACACTGATAAAGACAGGAGTTGACTCTAATTACAGCTGCCTTGTTGAACAGTCTGAGAGCAAGTCAAGAAAAATATGGAAAAGAGCCAATAAAACCATGACTATGTTTAAGCTCTGCAAATTTGATAGAAGGTCAGTACGTTCAGGGCTTAGAGGCTCCTTCAGGATCGCTGTATGTTTTCAAACTGCAGCCAGCAGGAGAAAAATGCTTCTCTAAAAATCTGACCATCACTGCACCCCGAGGTCTGAGGGAGCTTCCAGGAATGCTTTCCAGAGATCTGACTGGCCAGCAGGTGGTGGTTTCATACCTGCTGATCTCTAATCTGGAACACTACCTGGTCCAGAGCAGGTTAGGGCTGTGGTGGATCACGAGACCTGGTTGCTCTTAGTGATGCTGTTTAAACCGACAATCTGCTGGAAACATCTGGAGTTCTCACACAAATACAAAAGAAACACAAAGTGCATCTCCTGCTGCTTCTGTGTGTCCCAGTGCTGGATCTCATGCATTTGTGTTGTGGCTGCTTTAATGCGCTGTGTAGAGACAAATTCTCCTCATAAATCGCTCCATCTGATCCATCTTCACTGGTGTTTGCTGAAGTATCTCACATGACTCACACATAAATAAGATGTACAGAAATATTCACTTACTTCCTTCTTTCACAGCAGTCTGTGCATGCTTTGCATACTTCTAACAATCTCTCTCTCGTACTTTGGACTTCCTCACTGACACCGGCCGTAACCCAGCCCTTTATTCAGACATGCAAACACAGAAAAGACTGTGATTACATTAGAACTGTCAAGAAAAATGATCATTCAGACCACCGAGCAGTGCACATGTGTGTGATCAGTGCTGGGGGCTTCGAGCAGACAGGCTCAAACACCTCTTCCTGTCCTGGGGGCCGGTCTCATGAAGTCACTGCTTCTGCTTTTGGAGCTGTAGGGACGGTCTTCTGCACAACTGACAAAATGACAGATCTGGGGGGGGGGGGGGGCTCGATTCTCCTGACCAACATTAGTATGAGAGACAAAACTGAAGCAACCACATGTACAGTCACTGTGTGAGTCTGTGTGTGGAACACAAACTCAGGGCAATATCTGCACAGTCTGCATGTCGATTACACCATACTAATAATGGATCATTATGTAATGTTATGCACAAAGTGTCCTGGAGTTTGTTTAACATAATCTAATTATGTCACATTTAATAAAATGCCAACAGAATCCCATTAAAGTCGAGTGATTCTGCTCATCTCCGTGTTTTAATTCTCAGACAGAGCAGCTTTGCATGATTCACAGATCAAAGGAAGCCTTCTTTATCTCACACCTGGCTTTGGTGCAGCCCCCCCACTTCATCCTCAGTTTGAAACAAGCTGTTTTTGTTCAGAGCCAGCACTGTGCCCTCTCTGTGACATCATACAGAGCCCAGAGTAGAAAGGCTGTGACAAACGGAGTGTTTAGAGCAGCCTGAGCTTTGGGCTGTACACGCTCTGACCTCACTATTAGGTCTAGTTTAATATGAACATCCATCGGCCACTTCATTAGGTACACATTTCTAGTACTGGGTTGGACCGTCTTTTGCCTTCAGAGCTGCACGGATTCAATATGGTGCTGGAAACGTGGAGGCCATCTAGTACAGAGAACTCATTTTCATGTTCAAGAAATCAGATTGAGACGATCTGAGCTTTGTGACGTGGTGTGTTATCCTGCTGGAAGCAGCATCAGAAGATGGTTCACTGAGGTCATAAAGGGATGGACATGGGCAGCAACAATACTCAGGTAGGCTGTGGAGGCTAAATGATGCTCAGTTGGTGCTGAGGAGCCCACCCAAGAACCCACCACCACCACCACCACCACCACCACACAGCAGCAACCTGAACTGCTGAGTGGCAGCTGGTGTGGTCTTCTGCTGCTGCAGCCTGTCTGCTTCAGGGTTCAGTGTGCTGTGCATTCAGAGATGCTCTGCTGCATGCTTTGGTTGTAGTGAGTTTATTTGAGTTCCTGTTGCCTTCCTGTCAGCTCCATTCTTCTCTGACCTCTGTGACATCAACAAGGCCTTTTCTCCCAGTTTGGACTGCAGCAGGTCGTCTTCCCTGTGTGTACATGTCTAAATGCACTGAGCTGCTGCCGTGTGATTGGCTGATTAGAGCTTAGTGTAATAAGCAGATGAACAGAATAATAAAGTGGCCAGTGAGTTTATCTGTCAGGAAGTAAGTTGAAGCAGCTTTAAGGTGTAACCCACTGTACACTGCATGTCATGAAGCTGACATGAAGTTGAGCCTCTGGGATCTCAGTCAGCTCTCACAGTATTTGTGTTCTTGTTGCATGACTCAGATCAGACACACCCACGGCTTCAGCTTCAGAGCTCAGACTTTGCTAAACTAATTTGCTGCTAAACTTTCAAACACAGGGCAGCACGATTAAGACTGAATGATGTGAGGGACGTGGAGCTGCTAACAGAAAAAAGAGATCCTCATCAAATGATACAGCAGAGGAACGAGAGCTCAGCTGTAGCTGAAACGCTAAAATCACAGACGTTCACAGCAGAGCTCAGAGGAAAGCAGCAATGATCATCCATGTACGTAGACTCTGTTTGGGTCCCCTTCCCAGCCTCCAGTGACTGAGTCCCAACTTTTCAATTACTACAGAGAAACTAAATTAAAACCTGTGTTTCAACAATGTCACCCAGACCTGTGTATAAGCTGAATGACTTTAAGATGCTTCGGTCAGTTTTAGAATGAAGGCTTCTTTTAATAAAAGTCTGCATCGCCGGCTGGTTTTAACCATCTCTGCTCCAAAAGCACGTGCAGAGGTCCAGCTAGCAGCGGCCTGCATCCCTCACTGCCTCCAGATAATAGTGTCAACGCTAACTGACTGACAGAAGTTGGTTTTGCAGTTGCCTGGCAACAGTGACAGGATGCTGCCAACACTCCTGTGTGTGCTTTTCAAAACAAAGGCAGAGTTTTGGAAGTGTCCTGGGTGCACTTCCACCTGGAGGAGCAGGTTTATTCTGTGTCAGGTGATTTGTGAGCAGGTGTCTGACAGTTTGAAAGCAGAGGTGAACTCACGAGGAGGAAAGTGTGGCTCTGCAGGCCTCCGAGTGCTCGATGTGCAGAGTAAGGATGGAGGTGCTTCCTGTGGGTGTTTGGATGAAAACGAACAGGACTGAGAGCCTGAGCAGCTGTTTTCTGTGAAGTGATGATGAAATGAAAGAATGATAATCAGGACCTGCAGTAAACACTCTGTAATGTTACTGAAGGTAAAGTTTCTGGGGACTGGGGTAGACTGACCCCTGATGCTGCCACTCTGCAGACCTGCACGCCTGACGTGTGGGTAAACAGATGCGCCCTCTGCAGGCGGCCTCCCGCACTGCTCCTCCTCCTCCTCCTATACTCTACTCTCTGATTCCGCGGCTCCTCATTCACTAGAAGATGGCGGACTGCGCTCCACTGTTAGATGAGGAACTCTCGTCCTTTGTCTTCAGTTACCTGACAGAAAACTCCGGCAGCCAGGTAAGATCCCGGCTTCTGTGGACACGCGGGGCCGCGGGCTTTGCAGAGCGGGGCGCGTCTTTGCACGTCGCCGGCCGTGGCGCACTCCGTGGCCGGTAGACGCGAGCCTGTCGCCCGGCTTGTCGGCAGCATCTCCCCAGCTCTGCGCACCCCGGTGTCTCGGTCTGCAGGCGCGTGGGTGAATGTGTCTTGACGCGCTGCTTTCACGTGTTTTGGGGGAAATGTGACAGCGGCCGTGTGGGATTGTGACTGATGGAAACGTGTAAATGTGTGAGTGGCTGCTGGAGGCGCAGAGCGGCCGCCGTGTCGGTGCTCCGGGAGGATTATTTGGTATGCAGGGGGGCGCTTTGGAAACTTTTGACGCATTCTTGGAGGAAGTTTTAATGTCAGTGCCGGAGACGTGGACACGTGGTGCGCCTCCAACGCGTGGACGCAGCCTATGGACTGTATTGGTTTTTAAGGCAACCTGGAGGCTCGTTTGGCTCCGGGACTGCTCCGAGTTCAGTTTAAATCATTCAAAGAAACACATAAATAAAAATAATACTTGTGTGTCTGAGCTGAAGCTGGTTGGACGTGTGTGTGGATGTTTGTTGATGCTCGGTGAACACCGTGGCGTGTTTTGGCCGCTCCGCGGGCTTCTTCGAGGGTCTCCGCGTTGAGATCTGCGGCGGCTCAAAGTTTGGCGGTCGGTTCGGGTTGATCGGACCAAACTGTGACCCGGAGATCAGACCGAGGCTCCGCTTAGCTCACAAACTTGGAGAGATGTTACGTTTTCGTAACCCTTTGCGTAACCGCTTCACACAGATTACAAAACGTTTGGATCACGCGGTGGTTCGCTGCTTTAAACCGGAACGGGGCGAGATCGGGGGTGTGCGTTCACCGGTGATTCAGGTTAAATATGAGGACGAAGCGTGCGTGGGACCGGGGTCTAATCCGGGATGAAAGGCTCCGAGGAGCCGCGTGCTGTGCGGGAAGGAAACTCCGCATTTCTGCAGCGGCTCCAGTGGAAAAACTCGACATCTCACGCGACACCAGAGGAATTTATCGGCTCTAATCTCCTTCGGGCTGTGGAACACACGCGCAGATTATTCCACGCGCGCGCACGACACACGGCGTGTGCGTGGAACACGGGAGCCTGAGTGAAGTGATCGGGCTGATTGGCACCAGTCTGACCGCGCAGGAGATATTGAGCCTGCGCGGGTGGAGGAGGTGGGGGCGATTTGTCACAGCTGATTGGCAGCTTAAGCAGGTTAATTCAGTGTGTGAGTGAGTGTGTGTGAATGTGAGAGAGTGTGTGTGTGTGTGGCTATTTATAAGCACTGACATGTGCTTTCACACAGGCACACGCAGATACACATAGATGTAAACTGCAACCCAGCGCGTTATAAAAACACATAATGCAGCCACACCGATCCAGCTGTGCTCATACAGAAAGGGAAAATGTATAAATATATGGACATGTGATTGTCCCAGCGTGCCCCCACCCCGGGTCATTATTCCGGGACAGAGGCCGGGGTTGGTGTGCTCTCTGCAGTAAGAAGCAGCTGTGACGCCATCACAGAGGCGCTCTGTGCAGCCTGACGTCAGTCACACGTTTGGGGCTGAATTCCGTGGGAAATGATCACAGCACGGGGACGTTTCCAAAGAAAATGCAGTCCCAGCTTCTGTAGGGTGCAGACTGTGGCCCAAAGCAGGGACCTGTTCTCAGGGCACGCTCTGGGATGTGTCTCTCCTGTAAGGCCCGTAATGCTGCAGAGTCCTTGAGTGGCACACAAAGGTGAAGATAAAGTGCAAACGGAAAAATCAGGCGTACTTCAGATCACAGTTTTGTTGTCAGTGTGCAGCCCGATAAGGTTATCAGTCCGTTAACATGTTAATATTTACTGAGGGTTATTAGTGCTGGCTCTGCTCTCTCTCTCTCTGTGTGTGTGGATGCCGCTCGCCCCTGCCGGCTGCTTATTGTAATACTACTCTATCCTCGTGACTGGAGTTACAGAACAGGGCCGCTGCAGTCATGTGAGTTGTAGTGCAGGGAGGGAGGGAGGGAGGGAGGGAGGCGTTACTGTGACGTAGACCAGTGTCAGGCAGTCCCTCCTCCTAATGCATAGCTGCTTCTATCCACCCCCCTTTCATACACATTCAGTCTCACACAGCTTCTCATTTCCTCTTTCTGTCTCCTCATTCAGAGCTGCTCTTTCTGACCCCCCCCCCCCCCCCCCCCCCCCCCCCCCCGTTTATCACATATTTTAGTTACTGTATCCACTGCAGGGACCATGGAAATCTGACCCTCTGCAGAACCTTTTGGGACATGAGAGTCATCCTGGTTTGCATTTTTATGATTGTTTTGGCTAAAAATGAACACCAAGCACCAGACTTTTCAGTGTTTAATCTTTACCGATATATTAAAATGCTGATGATGACGTGATAGACGTGCCTCTCTCGTTGTCCTTCACTCCACTCGGGTTTCCAAACAGATAGCAGGGCTATCAGAGCAGCTGTCACTTTCTGCTGGTGGAGGCGAAATGTTTGCTGCAAAATGTGATTATCGAAGTCACCGACCACAGCTGCGTCTCGGCCGGAGTTACTCCCTGCTGGGAGAGTACCTGAAGCTTTCCACTGCAGCCAACAGCACATAAGATATACTGAAAACCAAAGAGCCTCGTCTCCAGCTCGGGGAGACAGTAAATGCTGTGGTCTGGCTCTCTGATGAGCACTGACTGCTGCTGCTGTGAATGTGAACCTGTGTGCTCCTTTCTGGAAGGGTAACGAGTTTAATGAGGCGGCTCACACGTGAACCACCATCGGTTTGTGAATGTTTTCTCTCAAAGAGCTCCATCAGCTTCTCCTGCAGAAAGGACATCATGTGCAGATCTTAATGTCAGTCACCACATCTCCCTGTAACAGGACACAGCCGGACACATGCACGCTCCGCTAAATGATTAGCCGGGCTCAGCTAGTCCGCGGTGCTTTCACTGTGGCGGGTCAGTAACCTCGTTCCTACAGAGAGGGTCACATGTAAACTGAAAGCACAGGTGTCAGCTGACAGTGAGGAAAGGGGGACCCCACCACATGTGCTGGAAAGTCACATGACTTCCTGTCAGGTTTCCTTTGAAGCTTTCTGCAGGTCACAGTGTGGTGCTAAAACAGCTGCACCTGTTTCTGGACTGCGACCATAAACACTGTTGTCCTGCTTCAGGTTAGCAGTTAGAGCCAAACCTTCTCACTGTTTCTCCAGGACGTCACTTCATCAGACTCACTGTTGTTGGAGCGCTTCAATGCTGACACATCGACCTGGACTCAGTGTGGAGGTCAGGACTTCCTCACAGCCCCTAATCCAAAGCACGCAGCAGCTGCAACCAAAATGCTCATGTTTGGGTGCTCACACCTAATCAGACTCACGTGAACATTCTCATCTCTGGAGCACCTCTGCCAGACTTTTCAGTGAGCCTCAAAGCTGCAGCACGGCTGAGATACACTGTGGACCAGGGATCAAGATGAAACTCAGCCCTGTTGTGTTTATATTGTTAATTTCATGGAAGCAGCACCCACGTGTGCAGAAACAGACAGCTGTAATAAAGATGAGAGCCCTTACTGTGCAGCCGTACAGAGCCTCAGACTGTCAGTGTGTGTGGGTGTGTGATCACCTGGTAGGGATGAGTGCAATCAGCCCTGATCCCGTTTGGGATGGGAAATCACACAGTCTCACACTGCCCATGTGTAAGTTACACAAACAGACGTATAGAAGTTTAGTCGCCCGTTATTAAAATGTTTCTGCAGAGTTTTTGTGTAAATACATTTCTGCTGGTCAAAGAGAATCAGGTGTGTGTGTGTGTGTGTGTGCAGGTAACATTGGCTAACCAGTGTACAGACAGCTGGGTAGCTGACATGAACTGCAGACTTTGTTCGGGGTCGTGATCATCAAAACCAGAACAGATGGATTCCTGCTTTAACGGCCTGAGTGACACGAACCACCCCTCCAGTCTGCAGGAGGGTAGTTACATCACCTTCTTGATGTAGGCCGGCAAATCGGATTTAGAGTGGATGTTGACAGAGAGGAGCGAAGGATCCAGACAGCCAGGTATCCAGGCAGACAGACAGGTGTATAAATAACAAGGCTTTGAAGTTCCACCCAAGAGTGATGGATACAGGTGTCGCTGGCAGTGGCTGGATTTACACGGTGCCAGGAACCGACAGGCTGCGCCTACATCTCATCTGTCACCTTCTCCCTCTGCAGCTTCAGCTTCTCGTTGTGTCTCCTGCATTTACTTTTACAGGCTTCGTCTCCGTGTTTTCTCCTTTATTCCGGTATTCCGGGCCGTTCTCCTGCTCACCGTCTCCCGTCTGTCTGTGGGAGTCGTGATGTGCCGTGCTGCAGTGCAATGTGTTCAGCTCGCAGCCCTGCAGTGACTCACCTGTCCCTTCTGTCATTGTGTACTGGACACACATGAGCATCAGTGACACACACACACACACACACACACACAGAAGCAGTTAAAGATGCAACATGTTTCCAAAAATGATGTGAGTGGTAAATACACCACTACACTGAGTCTACATACTGACTCAGTGTATATAGAAGCACCTGCCAGACGAAGCCCAGGGCACCGCACAGCAGCAGCTCACAGGGCCGGAGGTACCTGTGTGTTAGCCATCAGTGCGGTGGGTTCACCTATTTGTTTCCCACCTGTGTCCAGTGAGGAGGAGGAATCGGGTCAGAGCCAATGAGAGGCAGACCTGATGAAGGTGGAGTGTTGGTGGTGCAGCTGAATGTGGTCTGGCTCATGTTTCCAGCCTTGCTACACCACAGAGCACACCTGTGTGTGTGTGTGTGTGTGTGTGTGTGTGTGTGTGTGTGTGACTGTAGCTAACTGTAAATGTGTGTGTGGCTGGTCCTCCTCATGCTCCTGTGCGTCAGTGTGAGTGTTGGGAATTTGGTTTCTTCCTCTCAAATCCCTGAGGTTCATCGGGCATCCGGCTTAGAGCCCGACCCCCCCACAGGGACTGTGTGTGTGCGTGTGTGGGCCGGGGCATATGCTGAGTGTGCGCATACATGTTTCTCTGAGGCGCATGTCGAGTGTGCTGCTGCTAGCTGACGTGCTGGCAGAGGCAGGTGAGGGGTCTCTCAATAATGAATGACTGTGAGCTTCGTCAGCGGCTCGGGCTGCTCTGAGGAGCATCACCATCCTCTCCCTTACAGTTAGCAGGATGCCATCTCTCCCCTTTCCTTCATGAAAATAATTTTGCTGTAATCTTTGTTCCTGTCAGATCTGTAATGCCTGGATTTTCTGGCAGTTGTGCACGTTGCAGGGTGATGCATGTTCCTCTAACCCTCATGCTGTCAATTGAGTATTTAAAGAAGAAGGGGAGGTGGAGGATCGCAGACATCCTTCTCCAAACTTCTGTCACTGAGGCTCCTGAGACAGGAAGTACCGGCCTCGAGGTTCACTGAGACTTCAGTCTCGATGACGCTCTGCAGCTCACAGACAGGCACAGGAGAGCTGTGTCGAACGCTGCGGTCCATCCTTCCCTCCTGACAGTTTCTCATTTGCAGTTTCTCTCGGCTTCCATCTTTGCTCTGACCTCGGAGAGGCAGCGTTCCCTTTAGCCTAGTTTCCAAACAGGGATGAGCAGGGTTAGCAGAGGCTCACTGACCCGACTCAGCTACTCAGCCCGTTTCCCTTTGTGTGTAGTGTCATTCTGCAGTGTTTCCAATCAAAAACAGTGATCATTAGTCATAATGTGGGGTGTTTCCATCATTTTAACTCATGGTGGAATAAATGCTGAGTCCACAGTGTCAGCGGTGCACCTGAATCCTCTCCCTCGTGCACACTGCAGGGTTTTCCAAGCTGTTCTTCCCTGAGGAGGAGCAGCAGAGCGGCGCTCAGCCATGCAGAGTGTCCAGCACGCACACAGGCTGTGTGGCATGCATTAAAGCCAGAGAGGAGATGGGATGGGAGGAGGAGGAGGAGGAAGAGATAAGGCTGTGATTAGGTATTCATCGCATGTCTTCTGCCATCTTCATTTTATGAAAATCTCTTGGTTTGATCCAGGTTGTTGCTGTTCTCACGCTGACACAAACCACAGTGGGAAGTGGAGATGTAAATTTCTCCTCCATCTCTTCTCTTCATGGCTTTAATACAAAGATCTGCTTTACAGTGCTCGCTGCTGTCACCTCTCACTGCAGCTGTTTTCAGCTCTCATGTTTCTGTCACGTTCACAGCCTCAGCTCATCATCTCTTCATTTAAAGCATCTCTTCGTTTAGCCACAGAGCTGCTGCAGGTTCAGGGCTGAATTTATTCTGTGAAACTCTTCTGTAATTAATGAATGATTAAATTCTTTATGAGGCAAAAAAACTGAACCTGCAGAGTACACCTGCATGATGTCACTGTGGCCACTGCAGAGTCAGCTGATGACTTCATGTGTAACACATTTATTACCTGTAACCATAAATAAGGTGAGCTCTTATTCTTTGGAGCACAAGAACATAGTATCAGGTAAACGTTGTTTAAGCCAATGGCAGCAGGTATGATTACAGGTGTGAGGACAGGTTGGTTTGCAGGTGCTTGTGAAGCTGCTGGGTTCATGCAGAATGTTCTGCAGCCTTCCTGTTCACGTGGTGTGGTCCTGCAGTTGAGTCTGGGCTTTGGAAAGTGTCTCTGACTGAATGTTGTGCTGAGGTTTTGCTCCTGGGGGGCAGTCCTGGTGTCTGTACTGTGTGCAGGAACAGGACGGGTCCTGTAGTAAGTGATGCATGCTTACATGTGTGCGCCATGTGTCCTTATCTAACCTTTGCAGGTGATTCTTACTCATCACAGGGAGTGTCAACATGAATGTGAGCTGTCTGTCTGTGGGCACACCTGACTGCAGCTTTGTGGAGCACCTGAGGCAGATGGAAGGGCCGAAGCAGCTCGGGGCTTTGTAGGGAAGCATGTGGAGGCCCAGCGGTCTCCGAGCTCACGAGCTGCCCTATTTCTTTCAAGTTCTCTGCCTCTGTTACCTGATTTATCTGTGGGGGGCACCAGGGGAATGTCTTATTTTAAAGCAGGAAGAGCGTAACGAGGGCTGTGCCTGTTTTTAAAATGGAGGGAGATGAGAGGCCGGTGAGAAGCACAGGGTTACATAACGCCTATATAAGAAGAGGCAGTGCTCTGAGGGGACCTTTATGATGCCTCTGATTATCACTGCAGCACTTTTAAAGTGGGCTTTAAATTTAAGCTTGTATTTGGTGTCAGTGAGACTCTGGCTGGAAACTGTGGGCTGGTTCTCTGCTACAGGTGCAAAGCAGGGAGGTGAATGAGAGCTGGGCGAGGGCTGGAGGTGGAAATGCTGCTGCTGCCATATTGGTTTGGACTCAGCGTGGGCCGCGCTCTCTCTCTCCTTGACATGGTGCCAGTGTTTTGGCTGGGCTCGCCGTGACTTAGACATATCGAGTAGTAAAGATGTCTGGACTGTGAATGGGCGAGCAGCCGATGACAAACATCACCGCTGTGACTCTCATACTATAGGCGTGCACATAGAAACGCTCACTATAGATCACACTGTAATAACTCCCTCCATCCAGCAGCTGCACCAGCTGTCTCTGCTTCCCTTTTCCACCGAGCCTTTCAGTGCCAGCATTTCAACGAGTGCCGACATAATTCACTGATGTATGTTTACTTCTTGTGCAGGAATAACCCAAATCCCACATTCAGGAAACACAGCGTGAGTTTAGCACAGTACCACAGTGCTAGCAGTATTCCAGTAGTAGTAGTAGTAGTAGACTGTAAGTACTTTTGGTACTGCAGCACCTGCTGTCACAGAAGCACACGTGTTATGATGGTGCTGGGGACGAGTACTCAGCTCCACTCGTGTGGGCGGCTAGTAGTACTATCTAATAATAATCATGTGACTGCTGAGCAGATTTGTTGGTTTTAGGAGCTGAACACACACACACACACACACACACACACACACACACACACACACACACACACACACACACACACACACAGTTTATAGTATCAACAAAAAGACTGACAGGTCGGTTTATCTCCACCATCACTCTGTGTGTGTGTGTGTGTGTGTGTGTGTGTGTGTGAGAGAGAGCTCTGAAGGACACTGGTGTAAATAAGAGTGAGGTTCAAGAAAATTTCTGTGTCATAGTGAAACAACAGTTTCTCTCTGTTACGCACACACGCGCTACATAACTGTGGCAGCCAGGTGCCGGGGAAGATGAGTTCAGGCTGGTGTGAACATGAACACGTACGCCACGAGTGTTAATTTTGACAGCAAATTTTGATTTAGTTTTAGTCATAATTTAGTCATCTGAATAGTTTTAGTTTTAGTCTAGTTTTAGTCGACAAATTATCCTAAGAATATAGTCGACTAAATCTACAGTCGATTCAGTCGACTAAAATATAAAGTAATGCAAATGCTTTTTCTTCAGTTCCCTTGAATTAATTATATACACACAAAATTAAACATTTATTCAAAGTTATGAATATTATTAATAATATTAACATTAGCGTTTCACCTGCTTCCCACACACCTGATCATTAACACCATCTTACTGAGATAATGTGAGCCTTTTACAGCAGGAGGCTCTGAAAGGTACAGGCAGGGCTTTCAAATTGTTTCGGAGTAGCAGGGGGGCATGTTAAAGTAGCAGGCACCTTATGACCGAGACCGAAGCCATGACGGCAGCAGACGATATGAATAGTCACATGGCAGTCGTGAACCAATCAAATGGCTCAGATTGAAAGAACGTAAATATTGCAATGTGCGTCCACATGGCGCTGGAAATAGAGACGGCGGACGGGGCAAAAAATTTTTTTGGAAAATTAAAAATAGAAGGCCAGAGTGGTGGAGTAGGTGGGAAATGCGCCTGCCGCCCTGTTACAGGGCAGTGTTCAGGACTAAGATTATAAAGGCTAATCCACCGCGGTGTGGAGATTTTCTCTAAACACAAACTGGGAAAAACACTTTACCCTGCATGACATTAAAATGCTGACCTTTGCATGGAGATCTGGGTGACTGGTTTGCAGATGTCGTTTAAGATTTGTCGTGTTTTTACCCGAGATAGTCGCCCCACATGGTTTATAGGGCTGCAACTAACGACTATTTTGATAGTCGATTAGTCATCGACTATTAAAATGATTAGTCGACTAATCGGATTATGAATCACATAATTATGAAATTGCACTTATTTAGCTATCAGCTTTTACATTTCGCATAAAGTTATTTAAAATGTGGTAGTAACACATACTTCATTCAAAACCTTTAATCAGGTTTGCTGCTGATATGACTAACGGCCCATTTTTCCAACCATAAAAAGAAAATATATAGTACTTTTTTGTCCCTGTAAAACAAAGTTTGCACAGTTTTACCAGTATCCCCCATCACTAAACATGCGGCTGAATGCTATCCGATCTTTAACTCTGACGTCGTTTCTGGGTCCAAATGATTCTAAATAAACAGTAACGGTATAACTCAGGGGTCGGCAACCTGCGGCTCATCAAGGCTTAATGTGCAGTACAAATAAGTATCCAGTTGAAGTGCATTTTGTTTTTCTCAGTTCGGTTTTTGTTGTAGTTTTAAATTGGAACATTAGTGTGATCTTGAAATATTAAAATAAAATCATTTTATTTATTTATTTTAGTATCTCAATATATGTGTCACTCGCGGCAACCTCTACCGGCTTCCGCTAGTATTTGCGGCTTTTCCGTGTAAACCGGGTTCAAATGGCTCTTTCCGGATTACGGGTTGCCGACCCCTGGACTATAACCAATGACTGGTCACTATTAAAGATGATTGTAACATACCTTATCAACTGCAGCTATTTCCGCTTCTCTTTCTCATCGGTAAAATCACAGCTGAGTGTGTTTTTTTCGAGTTAAAACAACCAGGGACACAGCATTGCGGCAACTTGATCACGTGACAGTTTGGACCAGGAAATGGAATTCTACGTCATCACTTAACAACCGAATTGCCCATGTGTGAAGCTCGCCAGAGAAAGACGGACAGGAAGATGTCTCACTACGTTAAAAAAAAATCACCAGTAATAATAAACGACTATTGTCGACAATTAAATTCGTCGGCGACTATTTTTATTGTCGATTATTGTCGACTATGTCGACTAATCGTTGCAGCCCTAATGGTTTACACATCGTTTTGTTTGTCACAACATCAAAGGACAAATGTGTCCATACATCGGCTCTTCTCTTTCTCCCTGCTGACATTGTTTACATCACTTAGTTCTATCGGAAGGAACGACCAATCACAGGCTAGTTTGGTCTTCCTGGGTTTAGAGCAAATTTGTGCAACTGTGTGTTTGATTGGATGTTTTCCTAACTTGTTCCGCCCTGTCACAAAATTAAATCAGTTCTGATTGGATGTCGTCACTGCATTTTTGTCTCGTTTTCATTCGTTGACAAAAGTGAAATTAATTTCATTATAGTTTTTATCATTTTAGGTAGTTTTAATTTAGTTATCATCATGAAAAAAAGGGTCGTTGGCGAAAACTATGACGAAAATATTTTGTCAACAAAATTAACACTGTACGCCACACAAACAGGATGCAGCTATCTAGAAACACAGCACATCACGTCCAGTACAGTAGACACACACACATGTGCACTCATTACACACACACACACACACACACACACTGAGTGTTTCTCCTCCACTTTAAAAGCTGTTATTTTTAGATGATGGATAAAAGTGTGTGAGTGTGTTTTATTAATAGTTTTTTGGCACAGATGTGGATCCTCGCTGTCACTTCAAGTGTGTGACCTCAGGTTCCTCCATCATCAGTATCAGAGTTCCTCGTGGGCTCAGGTCGGCATGTCATTCGGAGCTCAATTCCTTCCTAATACGACCTCATCAATTCCAGCTTTGGAGGAACTTACTGCCTGATACAGGAACTCATCACAAACTAATAAGTTAGCTCTGTGTAGGAGCCCAAACATAGTGAAGATGATGCTGTGGCTCCTGATGATGTGATGTTGGCTCTCTGATCATTCATAATGATAAACACAGGATGGTGGAGCTTCACTGATGGGCTCAGAGGCTCTGCACAGCTTAGTGATGGAAATGTTACAAGTGTGTGTGTGTGTGTGTGAGAGAGAGAGCTCTGAAGGGCACTGGTGTAAATAAGAGTGAGGTTCAAGAAAATTTCTGTGTCATAGTGAAACAACAGTTTCTCTCTGTTACGCACACACACGCACACACACACACGCACACACACACACGCACACACACGCACATGCTACATAACTGTGGCAGCCAGGTGCCGGGGAAGACCTGTTCAGGCTGGTGTGAACATGAACACGTACGCCACACAAACAGGATGCAGCTATCTAGAAACACAGCACATCACGTCCAGTACAGCAGACACACACACGTGCACTCATTACACACACACACATTAGTTGATGGTGTGTGTAGATGTGAGTACATGCTCCCAGTAAAACAGGCGTCCTGCTTATTTTCCACATGAAAGCTTAATCCAGTTTCTTTCAAACTTCTTGTTCTGTGCACATTTATACCTGAACATCAGTCCTCTCACACCCCCCAACACACACACGCTTACACACACACTCGCTCTCTCTCATTGACCTACTTCCTGAAGGCTGCTCAGGTGTGTGAGACCACAGAGCTCAGTGCTACAGTGATATGTGTCAGACGCACACCTCCATGTTTACAGCAGCACACACTGCATGCATGCAGAATGAGGACCCACTCACTGACGGTGATCACTGTGATTAAAATCAATAACTCTCTGTAACATGCATAAAAATGCAGAGGTATAAAGAATTAGATTTTAAATGCAATAAAAGGAGTTTCATCTATAATCTGGTTACATATTTATTAATTTCTGCAGCATCATTGGTGTGATATCATTACTGCACAGTCATCACACATGAATTAATACATTTCCACCCACTCTTGATAGCAGCTCGCTAACAAAGACTAAACTATGACTTGTTTTTCTTCGGTCACACTGCGAGGATGTTATTAATCAGTGATGGTACCTCCAGTCTGTGGATAGGATCAGATGTGCTCCTGCTGAGGTTGCTGCAGTTTCTTCTGATTTTGTTGAAACCTGAATGCAGTTTGAGCCCGTCTCAGGTCGGACTGCACTCAGATCATGTGTCTGGCTCCAACACTTTGGATTCCCTCTGCCAGTAATTGCTGTGATAACAGAAGAGAGGTGTGTGTGCGTGTGTGTGTGTGTTGGGGGGGGGGGGGGGGGTCGTTGGGTTCAGGTTAATGAGGAAATGATTTCTAATCAGCTCTCACTTACTATTCACGGCGGCGTCAGTGAATATCCCATCGACAGGGTGGAAAAGTGGCGACACGCATGCTGCAGGGGTGCTGTTGACACAAGGCTGGTTATTGCTATGATGCAATATATGTAATAATCCAAATTCCTGCGTTTGTCCAGTATGTGTTCAAACATGCATGTGAGTGCAGTTCTGAGCTTGTCTTCATGGGTAAATGAGCATCCTGAATGTGAACAGTTTAACCTCGAGTGTCCAAACTGGACTGGCTGGTATGGGTTCGTGATCAGAGCACCGTTAAAGCCTCTGAGTTTCACTGCAGTGGGTTAACTACACTCAAGCTTTCTGGTCTGATGAGGTTGTGTCTCTCACGAGTGGATCCAAAACCTACTCATGGACTCTTAAAAAAAAGACATTAGCCATGTGAAAGCTCACGATAGCTCAGAAAAGCTTACCAGACTTTCCTTTTGGAATGATCGTCGTGTGACATCACACGTGTCACCAGATTTGAATCGTTAGGCAGGAGAAGGCGTGGTTTCAGTGTGACGCTTTCTGATGTTTGCGGGGGGAGGTTGTCCTAGCAACAGTAACCGCTCATCGCAGGTTAAGCTAGCCCAGCTTTGCTTAGCAGGTAGCATTAGCCAAGCTAGCTGCCTGTTTGTTCATATACAGCAGGCTGAATATTCATCGTCGTCATCGTCACCATCACCATCGTCATTGTCGTTGCCATGATCATTTCTTTGTCATTGTCGTGATTGTCATTGGCATCATCATCATCATCATCAACATCACCATCATCATCCTCGTCCTCATCATCGTTCTGCACGGTCGGCTCTTCAGGCTGTCTGTGAGCACTGGAGTAAACGTGCTTCGGATGGTTTCCTCTGAATTGGCATTTCACAAGTTGAAGTTTTCTCAACTTTTAACTCGAGCAAAGTGAAGCAGCAGATGCACAATTAGTTCAGCATCACGTGATGTGAAGGAGAAGCACCTAAGTGCATGTGTGTGAATCCTACCTCAGCACTAAAACGTCAGACCTTTACCCCACGTGCTCTGCTGTCGCTCGTCCTGCCTCTAATCAGACCGTCTGCTGAAGCACTGGTGGAGCAGGGTCCTAATAGTTTCATGTCCTGGTGTCTGGTTCACACCCGCAGCTTGCTGGGGTCTTCTGGGTGGAGGTATCCTGCTGTAATGCTGGGTTTTGTCCCACAAAGCCGTGCTGCTCTGCAGTATTGGAGACTCGGTTAGTTAAAGGTGATGGAAGAAGTTCTTGAATGTTACCTGGATGTCTGGTTTGCGTGTTTAATGGTGATGCTGGTTTCAGTGTGTTACCTGCACAGATGCGCAGCACTGCAGGGTCCAGCGCATGTCTACTTCCTGTCACTGCACGCCTTTCACTCTTTTTCCTCCCGTTTCTCTCGTCATGCTTTTCTCAGCAGCACCTGACCACCTTTCAGCTTTATATTTCTCCCTATTAATACTTTTCATTTCCTTCCTCCTGCTCCGTGCCTTTCATTCCTTTCACTCTTTTCTCTTTTCCGGCCCTGCTTTCAGTCTCTTCGATGGCGCCGCTGCCTGCTCTGTGCCCCCCTGTTTAAATCTGCTCTCTCACACAGTTTGAAGCTCCCTGGGCTGAGATGCTGCGACACACTCTCACCGTGACACCTACATGTTATCATAAGTGTGGATGGATGTTTGGTCAATCAAATGTGGGATTTAGTTCGACAGCACACGCTCACACACACATGCACACACTGACAAACACTGAGTGACACAGCATGAAATACAGAGTGAGGGGCAGAGGGAGTCTGCCAGTCTTCATGGTCTGATAGCTTATCGATTCCTCTGCAGGTGACTTCAAGAGAAAGACGACTGGGGGGGGGGACACAGTAGCCAAAAAAAGAGTCACAGGTGAGGTGAGAGAGGTCGCGAAGCAAAGAGAGTCTCATTATTTAAGCACCAGATGTGGAAAAGTCGACTCGTGTGTGACAACAATACGTGTGACCTTCAGTCCTCAGCTGACAGGTTGGGGCCGTCCCTGAGTCATAAATCCAGAGGTTCTTAAAATGTGACCTTTACTGCAGTGTGCGAGTCATCGTGAAGTTTATTTGATGCTGTGCTCTTCAGGTAAAAATGGGGGTTTGGTCTAGTTTTGAAGGAGTGGAGTGAACATTAAATCCACGAGGCTCCTCAGTGAGCCTCAGGACAGCATCATTCTGCCACACAGGCTGAAAAGCAGCCATTTATGGCCATGCTTTCTTCTGCAGCCTTTGTGCAGCTTCAGTGGGAAACTGGGTGAAGAGGAACTCCAGCGCTGCAGAGGAAAGCATGCTAATGAGCGTGTTTGGCTAGCACATCAGAGCTAACGAGCTGGATGGTGTATTTGATCGTGACGCTGGGCTGTGTGAGCGGCCCCTCCTGGTCGGTCCATAGACCCAGCAGTGCTTCCATTTAAATGAAGATCCATGAATGGCTCCTGGAGTCCCTGTGCTAGCTGGGAAGTGCATCTGAGCCCACTTTGGCTCAGTGCTGGAAACACTGTGGAAAGCTGCTTTACACTCGGGTCAGAGGCTTGTGTGTGTTGTTATTTCTGTGGAGCGCCTACACCCTGTGTGTGTGTGTGTGTGTGTGTGTGTGGTGCCATTAGAAAGCAGCCTCGGCCCACTTCTCTATTCAGCTGAATGAGTAGCCGAACACCTCGGAAACCAGCGGAGAAAAGCTTTCTGGAGCTTTCTGTGTTTGCCTGCTCCCTCGCTGTGTTCCTCAGTCATCGCCACCAGTGCACCAGAACCCTCCATCCATACACACTCTAGCTGTCCTGGAAAATGGCCCTCGTTAGTGGTCCATTGCAGAAAAAAATCAGTTGTTTTTGCATTGTTGTTTGTTGCATGTAGTCAATTTAATATGCAGAGGCATGCAGCAGCGGCACAGAGAGCTCCTAGGTGATGTAATGCCCTCTCTGGCAGCCATATTGGAGACCTGCAGCTCTCATCCAGTGAAGTCCTGGTTGTGTCTGCCTGAGGCCGAGGGCAGCATTGGTGGTTTTTGGGTGTCAAATGACTCCAAGGGCTCTGAGGTGGCCCCTCAGTGCAGTGGATAGTGATTGGTCTGATTTTCTGTCCATGGTCTGCAGACGTGTGAGGTTGCTGCAGGTGTGGACATAAGTGCCAACGGTCTGTAATAACCCTCTGATGGACTCCAGGTGTATCAGACTCGAGCCCCCATGACCCCACTTAGAAAAACAGGAAGAAGATGGGTGAATGGGTGGATGGTGATGATGGACGGTGACCCTGAGCTTCTGTAGTGTATGGGTGTAGTTTGGTGTGTGTGAGACATTCAGACTGCTACAAAGGAAAGCTGATGAAGGTTTACTGTTCTGACAGTGCTTATAGGTGAGTAAGTTTAGGCTCATTTATGTATCCATGGACACACCTCAGCATTTCCACACAGTGATTCCTGCACTGGATCAGGTGGAGGAGTCGGGCGTGGCTGCTGGGAGATCAGCGATGTTCACTCTGAAGGAAAATAATATCCAAAAAGCACGACGGCAAAGTGCAGCTAAAAGTTTCACACTCCGAATATTAATGTTAGAAGCATTAGCACTGAGCGCTGTGGTGGTAACACATTAACTCATTAGCTGTTAATTAATCCCTGGGTTAGTACCAGGAAGAGTTACTGCAGTACTGCAGTACTGTTAACCTGCTCTGTGTATGATTGACTGGAAGCCAATCTGCTCTTTTACTCTTGTATGGAAAGAAATGTGAAGACTGCTGAGATGACTAACGCTTGCATAAGAACATCCTACACACACTCAGGCTCACACACTGACACACAAACACACACTCGCACATCAAACACCCACAAATGTGCAAATTCACAGAGTGACACGCCGTGCATCCATAATTCATCCCGTTTGTGTGAAGTGTGTGTTTCCTCGGGTGAGAGCGAGATTTGGAGTGTGTGTTTGTGTGTTTTAAAAATGGGAGAGTTACAAATGTTCCTGCTGGACTGAACCAGAGCCGACACACACACACACACACACACACACACACACACACACACACATAGGTAGATCTAAAAGTGTTGCAGTAAATAACACATGGGGGTTTGACAGGCAGCTGATGTGAGTCTATGTGTGTGTGTGTGTGTGCGTGTGAAGGCACACACACACTGAGGTGACAGCACCTTCTCCTGACACGCAGCGTCTCTTTATGCCGTATGAACGATAAAACATCGTTTGGTGCAGAAGCAGCAGCAGCTGTTATTAAAGAGTGGATTATCAAACCTCTGGCCTCTGATTTCCTGATTCATTATGAGCTGTCAGCGACCGTGACGTCACCCTGAAGCTTTGATTTTAGCATTTTGGCCACTGCTGTCTCCACACCTGAATGAGAGGACAGAGTGCTAACCTGTCAGCTGAGTCATATTATTGGTCAGAAAATTCTGCTCCAACAGCACAACCACGCTCCAGAGGTCCAGTTCAGGGACTCCAGTTGGCTGAGGGGAAACCTAGTGTTGGCTGTAATTTGAGGGGTCTCCATGTTCCTTTGGGCCAAAAATTCAAACCCAATGAAATCCAAAGTTTCCAAAAAATCACTGGGATGAGCAGGTTCTGGTGCAGGCTGTTTATCAGACATCTTGGTTACACACAACACAGACAGGAACATAATGACTGAGATACACACAGAGACAGAAAGATGCAGAGACAGTAAGAGAAGAAGAGGACGGGAAAGGGAAGAGCAAAAAGTAAGAGCGGGCCAACATTTATATCTTAAAGATGGTAACTGCCCACTTGCCTTTGACCCCTCCTAATTTACATAAAGTTGCAACCCCTGAAACTTAAACCCCAACCAATCACCTGTTGAGGCTCTGCCCACTCTCGTCCCACGTAGGCTAAAGAAACAAACGTCACCAGATGGTTTACAACAGCACTGGCAGGTGAAGGATCTCCTTCCAATTCAAACCTCTGCTAATCTACGTTACACAAACACAGGTGGGTCTGCAGAGCTCCATTTCTGGAGCCTACCTGTCAGAAGACTTCCTAAAATACAACATGAGGTTGTCATGTGACCCAGAGATGATCCTGCATCCCACCAAGGCCTCAAGCATGTGTGAGTAATAGATATAACAGGCCTTACCTTTACCCCAGTAACCTTAAAGCATACAGTGTTCACTAATCCAGTGTGTGTGTGACTTTAAGACATGATGTAAAAATAATAACAGTAAATACCAATATAAAAGTGATTATAATTCCCAACACTAGCAGACAGCTACAGCTGCCTGTGTCGCCATCCACCTGTCAGTCAGAGAGGCCACGCCCCTAATAATGCAAACTTTATTTAAACAGGTGAATTCTTAAAAAAAGAAATAAAATTGTCAGCGCGGTGGTCTTACAGCTTGAAGGTCTGGGTTTGAATCCACCTCTCTGTGTGGAGTCTGCATGTTCTCCCCGTGTCTGTGTGGGTTTCCTCCCACAGTCCAAACACATGCAGTCACTGGGGTTATGTTCATTGGTGATTCTAATCCACAGGTGAGAATGTGAGCATGAATGGTTGTCTTTATCTCTGTGTTAGCCCTGTGACAGGGTGGTGACCTATACAGGTGTATCCTTCCTCTCGCCCTGTGAGAGCTGGGATAGGCTACAGCACCCCCGCGACCCTGAACAGGATGGATAGATGGACGGATGGATGGACGGACGGCTGGATGGTGGACGGACGGATGGATGGATGGACGGATGGACGGACGGACGGACGGACGGACGGACGGACGGACGGACGGATGGACGGACGGATGGATGGATGGACGGACGGATGGACAGACGGATGGATGGATGGATGGACGGACGGATGGACGGACGGATGGACGGATGGATGGACGGACGGATGGATGGACGGAGTTCTAAAAATGCAGCTGTAAACACGTTTATTTCTTCTGTAAAGTTTTAACATGGGAGTCTGTGTGGACTGACTCACAGTGGCGCCTCTGCTGGACGGTGGAGGAGCTGCAGCTGCTGGAGCTTCAGTTTTCAGCTCGATGGGCCGATGGTCGGTCGAATCATCTACTTCTGCAAATGAAGAGCCTCTCTGTCTCTGACTGACATCTTTACTGATTTCAGAACAGCTACTGCAGGTGAATCATTGGCAGAAATAAATGACATTTTAATCTGCAGTGGAAACAGCTCCAGGGCTCCATAAAACTCAGAGGATCGCAGAGAGACATGTTTCAGGCTCTGCTGGGATCATTTAACTCTTCATATTTATTTGGTTCTTGGTTTAATCCAATCTTTGAACTGGGAAGTCACGAGAACTGATGCAAAAGACATGATTCGTCTGCGTGGACGAACTGAACCCTGGTGGACATACAGACTGTGTGCGTGTGTGAGTGTGTGTGCGCGGCATGCAGACAGGAAGCAGATCTTTTGATGGAACAGCTGGGAAGTTCAAAGCCTGCGCGGCTTCACGCCTGATGATGAACACACACAGACTCACACACACGCTTAGATGCACACATGCACACACTTGTTAGGTCAGCCTCTTAGAAACAGGTTCACTCTCTGCAGAGCTGAATGAATGTGAGATAAATCAGGAGGTCAAAGGTCGCAGTACAAAGTCTGTCTTTGTTTCTTTCTTTTCTACCTAATATGGCTCTAATGCAGCTCCAGTCCCTCTGTCACATGCACCATCCAGGACACACACACACACACACACACGTACACACTGATGTCTCACACACTATGATTCTCGTTCCTCCAGGCATTTCTGTTTTGTTTTGTGTGTGTGTGTGTGTGTTTTTTAAGGCAGATTTCTGCCCTCTAACCTCCTGTGAGAGGAGTTTTTCTGCTGTGAGCATATCTGCAGAGCGAGCCGTTTCTTCCTCGCTGCTCGGCGCTCAAACAAAAGGCATTTTCCCTCCTGGGTTTTCTCCCAGGTTTCTATCTTTGGACGTTATGATTCATTACCGCTGAAGAAGGACGTGGCATTTAGGGACAAATCTCTCACCCCATAATAAGGTTCTGTTCTGAAGAACAGTGATTAAGAACTCAGAGCTGACTTATAAACACAGTATGTTGTCCTGCTGCAGTGCATGGAGGTGTTTATTGGTATGGAAGCTGGTCAAAAACATTCATCTTTGCTTCATGCGTGTGTGTCCTGTTCAAATGTCGCCAGGCTTTCAGTGACATTTGTTGCATTTGTTTGACTGGAGCTTCAGAGCAGTGTGACCAGTTGTGTTGGATCCACTGAGCTCACTTATCTCGGAGCAGCCCGGTCTACTGACGTCTGCACCTCTGCAGGTCCGAGGTGGACCCTCAGTGATCATCGCTGATGTGCGGAGGCCTCTGTACCTGTGCAGGAACACGTCATACAACAATAAGCTCTAAGCTACTAAAACACTTCATTGCAATCATTTTCTTGCCATTTCAAAGTGACACTGGGGGCCAATTCCAGAGTTAGATTGGTTTACAAAAAGAACAATGACAGGAAAATTGCCCTCCTGTCAGAGAAAGTCATGAGTGCTGAATTTTCAATTAAAAAAGTTCTTTCTTGACACAAAGCTGGAAAGGAATGAGTTACAAATGCAGAAGAAGCAGCAGCGTGAGGCAGAAAGATGAGCAACAGAAGAAAGACAGGAGACATCAGGCATTAGGAGGAGCAGCAATGGTGAAGGACAGCTGAGGATAATGAAGCATCTCTCAGTTTAATTGAAAGCTGAATGAAAGGAATGATGGGAGAGCGGGAAAGGGCGGAAAATGGCAGGAATGAGAGAGAAAGAGGCTCAGAGGACACATCTGTCCTCTAATCATGTCGGTGCTGAGCACAACTTAATAGGTTTTAGTGTGTGTGTGTGTGTGTGTGTGTGTGCGTGCGTGCAGATAGCTCTCTGGATTTAGCTGCTCTGTGTGTTTGAGTGAGCACCCTGGTTATCAGAGCAGAGGTGGGAGGTCTGACAGTTGGTCGCCCACATGTGTGCTTCTCTGTGTGTGTTTCTGTCATGCGTGTGTGTTTGTGCGCTGTATTGGCTGCAGTGTTGTTCTCACATGTGTTGCAGGCCTCTGTGGTCCCAGCGTGTGTGTGTGATGTTCGGTGGCTGCCTCGTGCTCACAGCGCCCTCACTGTAACCAGATGAAGTGCTAGTGTTGGTCTCTCCTAATCTGCTGCTGCTGGCTTCCCTGTTTTAAACAGTTCAACATCAGCCTCACATCAGACACACACCTGACTCCATTACTGCAGCCACCACGCTGATGGGGGCCGGGCAGCTGCTGGTTCTTGTGCTGGTTAGCCTTTGTATTTGATCTCTGATCCAGAGATGAATGATTTGGATGTATTTGTCTGAGTGGGCCCGTTCACTCCCCGGCTTCTTTGTGCTTTTCTCTGTAAACGTATTTAAAGTGCTCGTGATGCTGTGGACCTGCTGCTTCCTCTGCAGTGTGTCCACGCTGCAGGTCTCCTCTGAAGCATCGGCTAACCTCAGTGAAGGTAACCTTGGAGAGGTATGGTTAGCTAAGAGCTGCCAGTGCCCCTCTAAAATAGCAGCTGGAGCCATCCCAGTCATCCCAGTCATCTGTATCACATCAGAAGTCACGCACCTCGTGACACTGACTCTAACTAACGTGCCCTTTAGCAAGGTGCTGTCTGGGTAATGGCTTTATGCCTGTGGCAGTGCCTGATGGGCCTTTGTGTTCAGCATTGGCAGCAGGTTTGAGTCCTGTGGTTTTGTGCTATGGCAGAACGAGGTCAGAGGTCGGAGCCCTGAACCTTCTGCCCATGAACGCCGTACGCTGATGCGCAGTTCTGGTCTTCGTTTTCCTCTCCTTGCGTTTCAGCGTGCACGTGATGCTTTATGTAGGCCCTCCTGACACTGATGGATAGCTGCATCTGCTGCTGTGTTTCTCACACACTCACACGGCCTATTTATAGCTGAGCTCTTGCATGCATGTGAGTGTTTGGGGGCATTTTATCTCCATTCTGTCTCAGTGTGGGAGGACTCTGCGTGCTCAGAAGACGTGCCTGAAAAGCGGCGGTTCTGTGCGTGCTCGTGAGGTCACCGTGTGACCTCTTCTTATGAACCCGATCAAAGGTGCTCAGAGAAAAGCGAGCGCACGTTTTCTACTCGCTCAGAGTTCTTTCACTTTGTGTTGCACCATCACCTTGACTCTCTGAGCCCATACTGAGCAAAATGATGGTGTGAGCTGTAGCTGGAGGGGAATCCGGGGGCTGTGATTGGCCCGTATGTAAATCCCAGCTGCTGTTTTTCCCTGCTGATCTTTTGTGTCAGAATGTGGTTTAATGTTGAAGCAGTGAGAGCTTAATGCTCTGCACTTCTTACTGTTGGTGTTGATCTCTGAATTGAAGCTTCTTCCAGAAGCAGCAGCACGTGACTGAAACAGGCTCAGCCCATTTAATTCGCTCTACATCGAGTTCACATTTGGTCTGGTCATTATGCGCTGCATTTCTTATGTAATTGGATTTGTTTAATTCTAACTTTGGGTGGCATTCAGGTGCAGCAGCAGACATCCGTCACTTCCAGTTTGTGCAGTAAAACCATCAGAAGCTTTGCTGAAGTTCATCAGTAACAGCGACCTGTTCAAAGCTGGACTAACTAAGATGCTGCAGTCACCGGCCTGTCACTGTGAGGGCAGGCTTGTGTGCAGTCAGCCTGCATTACTGGTATGAATGCTGCTCTGAGCTGTTACTGCAGGTTAGCCTCGAGTCTCTCTGGGCCAGGCTCAGCGCTCTGAGCCCCGGGGAAGAGAAATGCTTTCTTAAGCGTCAGATCTCAGTAAAAAACGGTAATGATGTGCACTGGCTTTGGAAACTGACTGAGAAGATCTGAGCGGTGTTTACATGCTGAGCAGAATTAGGTGCTTAGAAACATTAGTGAGATACTGGGCTGCAGCGTACTGACATTAATAAGTGTTTGTCTCCTGCACTGGCAGCCGCTGTGAGTGTGACCTGTGCACAGAGATCCATGAAGAGAGGAAACACTCATGATAAAAATAACTGTAAAGCTCCATGGATGTTAGCGGCTGAGCTCCACAGCAGTATAATTAACCATTAAGAACACAGTTGTTAAAGTACAGTGGGCTTTTCTTTAACACCTCAGCTGCTCAGCGTGAGAGCGGCACCCACAGCTGCTGCATCACTTCATACACCAGTGACTCTAAACAGACTCAAATCAATGATTGCAAAGAGCCGTCCATCACCGAGCACCTTCTGGTCAGACAGGTAGTTCAGTTTGCTCCTCAGAAAGCAGTTCATTGGCTGTTAGCTTTGAAATGGTCCAGAAACAGTGAAGGGATGCAGACTGGCTCTTTATAGTGCTCTGCCCTGTGATTGGCTAATGTCACATTGGCTACATTTCCTGAAGCCTGTAAACTGACCGCAGAGGTGATGCTGAACAAAAGCACGTGAACTGCTCCAGCTCTAATGTTCACAACCAAATATCATATCAGTAGCACTGATATGGCGGTGGGGCCCTGCTGGTGATTACTAGCTGCTTTGCTGTCTATAAATAAAAGACGGGCAGGGAGAGAAGAGGTTACTCAGCTTCCAGCTGAATTCACTACCTCTCTGTGAAGTCTGCTACACTTGCAGGTGGTACAGAGAGCTGGGAAGGCTGCATGCTGTATTTATAGCTGCACTGTTTCCAGGCTGAGCTCTCACATGTTTTACTGCATAGCAGCATATGCTGCATCCACTGACACGATGTGTCCTTCAGGCAAAGAGCTCAGTGACCTTCATGACTGCTGCATATCAGCAGATATGGACAGCAGGGGAGGGAGCAGGAGAGCAGTGGAAAAAGGAAAGGAGGAGATGGGGTTACTCTGGGGGAAAAGGGCACCGAGGAGAGAGCCAACATGAGAGGGGAGAGAAGAGGTGAGAGGTAAATGGAGCAAAGTGGAGCGCAAGAGAACGAGGGCCTGAAAGCAGGAGGAGGAAATAAGGCTGGGGATTTAAGAGGAGTGGAAAGGAAAGGTAGAAGGCTGAGTGGAAGGAAGGAGGAGAGGTGGTAAACACACACACTGGAGATTTAAGAAAGGAGAGGATGAGGGTGAGAGGGGGCTGAAGAGGACAGAGAAAAGAAGTGGACTCTACTTTTTATTCTTTAGAGAGCGGTGAAGGTCTGCCTGAGTGCACCTCAATGCTTTCTGCCCAGCTTCAGTTAGAAACCAACACACACACTCTCTCTCTCTCTCTTTGTGTCATGCTGAATCCGTGTGTGTTGATGCGTTGCTGTGTTCGTGTGTGCTGGGGTCATGTGAGGACGCTGCTACAGTAGTTTCTTCTTCTTGTTCCTCTTCGTCACTTTGGCAGCCGCCGTGGAGACGATTCACACATTTGAAAGAGAGGGGAGATAATTAATAGTGTTTATGCCTGTGTGTGTTTCTGTGTGTGTGTGTGTGTTTGTGTGTGAGGAGGCCAATTCTGCAATACTGACCGTCTCCAAGGAGACGCAGAAGGCGAGAGAAGCAGCCAACATGGCGTAGTAAACCCAAGAAATGTCCCTGTGTGTGTGTGTGTGTGTGTGTGTGTGTGTGTTTAATTCAGCCCTTTACCTGCTCGTTTGTTGCCTAGCAGCTCTGTGTTTATGTCCTTGGTCACAGGTGTCCCAGGTGGGTTTAATTCCTCCTTCCTTTGGTCCTTCCCTCCTCACGTTGATGATGACTGCAGCACTGACAGCGTTCCAGCCTCATTATAGTGAATGCCGTGAATCCACCCGTTTTCTTCCATTTATCAATTTAGGGTCACAGTTGAGCTGGAGTCTTTCTGAGCTGTCATTGGCTGAGAGCATACCTGTCAAGTCTCCCATTTTGGCTGGGAAATTCCCGTATTTTACCCCTCTGTCCCGCCGTCATCCCGTATTGACTACCCAGGGTTGAGACCAGGAAGCAGAGCTGCAGTCTTACACGCCTCTCTGCAGCTTCTCTCCTCCTGCCATCCCCCCAAAACCCCATCCCCACAGAGTCGGTGCTGCTCCCAGACCACCAAAAACCAAAGCTAAAATCAGCAAAAAGCTATTTAAGCATAAAAATTCAAAAACAATAAATAATACAGCCTCATCAACTGCACCAAAGAATAAAACAATTAAATGTGGATTGTTAAACATTAGGTCTCTCTCTTCCAAGTCCCTATTAGTAAATGATTTAATAATTGATCAACATATTGATTTATTCTGCCTTACAGAAACCTGGTTACAGCAGGATGAATATGTTAGTTTAAATGAATCAACACCCCCGAGTCACAGTAACTGTCAGAATGCTCGAAGCACAGGTCGAGGAGGAGGATTAGCTGCAATCTTCAATTCCAGCTTATTAATTAATCAAAGACCCAGACAAAGTTTTCATTCTTTTGAAAGCCTGACTCTTAGTCTTGTCCATCCTAATTGGGAAACTCAAAAACCTGTTTTATTTGTTATTATGTATCGTCCACCTGGTCCTTACTCAGAGTTTCTGTCTGATTTCTCAGACTTTTTATCTGATTTAGTGCTCAGTTCAGATAAAATAATTATAGTGGGTGATTTTAACATCCATGTAGATGCTGAGAATGACAGCCTCAACACTGCATTTAATCTATTGTTAGATTCAATTGGCTTCTCTCAAAATGTAAAGGAGCCCACCCACCACTTTAATCATACTCTGGATCTTGTCCTAACATATGGCATAGAAACTGAAGACCTAACAGTATTCCCTGAAAGCCCCCTCCTGTCTGATCATTTCTTAGTAACATTTACATTTACTTTAATGGATTACACAGCAGTGGGGAATAAGTTTTATTACAGTAGAAGTCTT
Organism: Archocentrus centrarchus; assembly: GCF_007364275.1. NCBI lineage: Eukaryota > Metazoa > Chordata > Actinopteri > Cichliformes > Cichlidae > Archocentrus > Archocentrus centrarchus. The sequence continues at coordinate 39,671,960 of NC_044355.1, forward strand.
TCTGAAAGTGCTGTAACTAAGTTTAAGGATCTAATTCCTTCATTGTTATGCTCTTCAGTGCCATGTGCCAACACAGTGCAGAGCAGCTACCTAAACTCTGCTCCCAGTGAGGTTGATTATCTCGTCAATAGTTTTACATCCTCACTGCGTATAACTTTGGATACTGTGGCTCCTCTGAAAAGGAAAGCTTCAAATCAGAAGTGCCTGACTCCGTGGTATAATTCACAAACGCACAGCTTAAAGCAGATAACCCGAAAGCTGGAGAGGGAATGGCGTCTCACTAAATTAGAAGATGCTCATTTAGCCTGGAAAAAGAGTTTGTTGCTCTATAAAAAAGCCCTCCGTAAAGCTAGGACATCTTACTATTCATCATTAATTGAAGAAAATAAGAACAACCCCAGGTTTCTTTTCAGCACTGTAGCCAGGCTGACAAAGAGTCAGAGCTCTGTAGAGCCGAGTATTCCTTTCACTTTAACTAGTAGAGACTTCATGGATTTCTTTACAAATAAAATTTTAGACATTAGAGAAAAAATTATTCATAACCATCTCAAAGATTATTCTTCATGTTCGGCTGCTTTCAGCACTGCTGGTATTTGTTTAGACTCTTTTGCTCCAGTTGATCTTTCAGAGTTAACTTCAATAGTTACTTCCTCCAAACCAGCAACATGTTTGTTAGATCCCATTCCTACTAGACTGTTCAAAGAAGTCTTTCCAATTATTGATGCTTCAATCTTAAAAATGATCAATCAGTCTTTATTAGTTGGCTATGTACCACAGGCCTTCAAGGTGGCTGTAATTAAACCTCTACTTAAAAAGCCATCACTGACCCAGCTGTCTTAGCTAATTATAGGCCAATCTCCAACATTCCTTTTCTCTCAAAGACTCTTGAAAGAGTAGTTGTAAAACAGCTAACTGATCATCTGCAGAGGAACGGTTTATTTGAAGAGTTTCAGTCAGGTTTCAGAATTCATCACAGTACAGAAACAGCATTAGTGAAGGTTACAAATGATCTTCTTAGAGCCTCTGACAGTGGACTCATCTCTGTGCTTGTCCTGTTGGACCTCAGTGCAGCTTTTGATACTGTTGACCATAACATTTTATTACAGAGATTAGAGCTTGCTATAGGTATTAAAGGTACTGCACTGCAGTGGTTTGAATCATATTTATCTCATAGACTCCAATTTGTTCATGTAAATGGGGAGTCTTCTTCACACACTGAGGTTAATTATGGAGTTCCACAGGGTTCTGTGCTAGGACCAATTTTATTTACATTATACATGCTTCCCTTAGGCAGTATTATTAGAAAGCACTGCATCAATTTTCATTGTTATGCAGATGATACTCAGCTTTACCTATCAATGAAGCCAGATGACACACATCAATTAGTTAAACTGCAGGAATGTCTTAAAGACATTAAGGCCTGGATGACCTCTAATTTCCTGCTTCTAAATTCAGATAAAACTGAAGTTCTTGTACTCGGCCCCACAAATCTTAGAAACATGGTGTCTAACCAGATACTTACTCTGGATGGCATTACTTTGGCCTCCAGTAACACTGTGAGAAATCTTGGAGTCATTTTTGACCAGGATATGTCCTTCAATGCACATATTAAACAAATATGTAGGACCGCTTTTTTGCATTTGCGCAATATTTCTAAAATTAGAAACATCCTTTCTCAGAGTGATGCTGAAAAGCTCATTCATGCATTTATTACTTCTAGGCTGGATTATTGTAATTCATTATTATCAGGCTGTCCTAAAAGCTTCCTGAAAAGCCTTCAGCTGATCCAAAATGCTGCAGCTAGAGTACTGACAGGGACTAGAAAGAGAGAGCAGATTTCTCCCATATTGGCTTCTCTTCATTGGCTCCCTGTTAAATCTAGAATAGAATTTAAAACTCTTCTCCTCACATACAAGGTCTTGAATAATCAGGCCCCATCTTATCTTAAAGACCTCATAGTACCATATCACCCCAACAGAGCACTTCTCTCTCAGACTGCTGGCTTACTTGTGGTTCCTAGGATACTTAAGAGTAGAATGGGAGGCAGAGCCTTCAGCTTTCAGGCCCCTCTTCTGTGGAACCAGCTCCCAGCTTGGATTCAGGAGACAGACACCCTCTCTATTTTTAAGATTAGGCTTAAAACTTTCCTTTATGATAAAGCTTATAGTTAGGGCTGGATCAGGTGACCCCGAACCATCCCTTAGTTATGCTGCTATAGGCCTAGTCTGCTGGGGGGTTCACATAATGCTAGGGCTGCATAAAACGATTATTTTAGTAATCGAGTATTCTATCGATTATTCCAGCGATTAATCGAGTAATCGGATAAGAAATACTTTTTTTTATTAACAGTTTATCTGCATATTTTAACTTCCGTACTGCAGTTTCTCGCCGTGTGAACAAACAGCGGTGAATGGAGCAGCTACAAAGTTCTCTTTTCTTCACCTTAACACTTGCTGATCAGGTGCTTGATGAAGGACCTCCAGCTGTTTCACAGATTTAATGGTGGTTACTAAAAGAAAAAGCTGCTGTTTTGGACGCTGGAAAAACGTTTCCTTTTTCACTACTTGAGCTCACCGTCACAGCTTCGTCTCTTTGCGCTTGCGCAGTTAAAACCGCTGCCTGCTATGAGTGTTTTGAAAAACTAGTGGCTGCGGGAGCCATGGCGCATGTGTGAGTAATGGTGTAATGCTTTGTATTCACAAGCATTCTCGAAAATACGTTTCTACTGCAGGTCTATATTTAGTCACTAATAAGGGATTAAAGTATAAAAAATATTTTGAAGGAGCCCCTCGGTCCTGGGGGGCGGGCCTTCCGGTACCGAACCATCGCTAGTGCTAATGGCCCGCGCTCGCTAGCAAACCAGTTCTGGTAGCTACAGCTGAAGTAAAGACAAAAATAGCAGCTGAAATTCTCAGCGAGCACAACACACACAGACACACAGAGAGCAGTGGAGGCGTGGAAATGCATGTCAGCGACAGTTGCCACCCGTCCCGTAAAGTACGGAACACGGCATGTTACGGAGCCGTATTCCACGGAGTCCCGTAACATACGGGGTTCTGTATTTTACGAGACAGGTGGCAACTCTAGTGATGATCCACTCTGTGTTAAATGAAATCCATCGCAGCGACGGAGAGCTTTTTAGAATGTGTGCTTGTGTATACGTGAGTGATTCACACTCCAGTCCAGTAGGTGGCGGTAATGCAGTTCTATGTTGGTTTGCCAGCCCCCAATAAACCCACAAAAAAACGTCAGCACTAATGCTGCTAATGCTAGTGAGGAGCGCCGCTTACACCGAGACAGCGGAGCGCTGCAGAGTTTAAACGAAGCATCGACACAGTAAATTTGTGTCGATAAATTTTTAGAATTGATTTAATCGAGTTAATCGATGAATCGTTGCAGCCCTACATAATGCACTGTTTCTCATTCACCTTATTTACTTTATTTATACTCCACTCTGCATTTAATCATTAATTGATATTAATCTCTGGCTCTCTTCCACAGCATGTCTTTCTCTCCCCTCAGCCCAACCGGTCGCGGCAGATGACCCCCCCTCCCTGAGCCTGGTTCTGCTGGAGGTTTCTTCCTGTTAAAAGGGAGTTTTTCCTTCCCACTGTCGCCAAGTGCTGCTCATAGGGGGTCGTTTTGACTGTTGGGTTTTCTCTGTATTATTGTAGGGTCTTTACCCACAATACAAAGCGCCTTGAGGCGACAGTTTGTTGTGATTTGGCGCTATATAAATAAAATTGAATTGAATTGAATTGAATTGAATTTTTATTTTCCCGTATTTTTCCCATATTTTCAGTTTTCAATTTTCAATTTTTTTAAAGCATTCCTGTGCCGCTCCAAACTGAATTGTCACTATCACTAGGTTAGTGCTGACAGCCGGAACAACCCCGTAAAAACAACTGGACCTCAGTGTTGCCAACTTAGCGTTTTTTTCCCCTCATAAAGCGACAGCGAAATCCTCCACTGTCACCATATTCTGTGTACATAAAGCCTTCTTACTGCGTCCCTTCTTTGGCATCACCCAGACCTCACTTCGACTCCACCCTCCAACCTCTGAACCTCACTTAAACACCGAGTCTGCCCACCCGCTCCCTCCGCTCCCATCCCCGGTCCTCGCTTTGTCCTTTATCAACCTTTGAGACAGCCGACAGCAAGTTTTCTTACACAAGTCGGCAACAGTGGCTCAGATAAAGGAGGAGAGTTGAATGTAGCTAACAGTCTCACCCCACAGTGTTTTCATTAAATTTGATATTTTAACATTAAACAATATGGGACAAAATTCATCTATGTAATGTGGGTCTAGGCAAAGCATTAAGTTATTAAGTTATTTCATGAAGTTTATTTGTAGTTCTAAACATATTTATGGTGTTTTTTTCAAAGATTCTTTTCCTCTCTTCTGCAGCCTAGATTGCAACTACAGTACATCCAAATGAACAATTATGCAAATTAGGCGATGACATCAGTGACCTCTAATTTCAGCAGCGGAAAATTTCCTGTATTTTTAAATACAAAACTTGACAGGTATGGCTGAGAGGCAGGGTACACCTGCACAGGTCACCAATCTATCACAGGGCTGCCACAGAGAGACAGACAAGCATTCACACAGCAAGTTAACCTAATGTACATGTGTTTGTACTGTGGGAGAACCCACAGAGACACAGGGAGAACCCGCAGAGACACAGGGAGAACCCACGGAGAGACAGGGAGAACCCACGGAGAGACACAGGGAGAACCCACAGAGACACAGGGAGAACCCACGGAGAGACAGGGAGAACCCACAGAGACAAAGGGAGAACCCACGGAGAGACAGGGAGAACCCACAGAGAGACAGGCATAACCCACGGAGAGACAGGGAGAACCCACAGAGAGACAGACAAGCATTCACACAGCAAGTTAACCTAATGTACATGTGTTTGTACTGTGGGAGAACCCACAGAGACACAGGGAGAACCCACGGAGAGACAGGGCGAACCCACGGAGAGACACAGGGAGAACCCACAGAGACACAGGGAGAACCCACGGAGAGACACAGGGAGAACCCACAGAGACACAGGGAGAACCCACGGAGAGACAGGGAGAACCCACAGAGACAAAGGGAGAACCCACGGAGAGACAGGGAGAACCCACAGAGAGACAGGCAGAACCCACGGAGAGACAGGGAGAACCCACAGAGAGACACAGGAGAACCCACAGAGAGACACAGGGAGAACCCACAGAGAGACAGGGAGAACCCACAGAGACAAAGGGAGAACCCACGGAGAGACAGGGAGAACCCACAGAGAGACAGGGAGAACCCACGGAGAGACAGGGAGAACCCACAGAGACAAAGGGAGAACCCACAGAGAGACAGGCAGAACCCACGGAGAGACAGGGAGAACCCACGGAGAGACAGGGAGAACCCACAGAGAGACAGGCAGAACCCATGGAGAGACACAGGGAGAACCCACAGAGAGATAGGGAGAACCCACAGAGACAAAGGGAGAACCCACAGAGACAAAGGGAGAACCCACAGAGACAAGGGAGAACCCACAGAGAGACAGGCAGAACCCACAGAGAGACAGGCAGAACCCACAGAGACACAGGGAGAACCCACGGAGAGACAGGGAGAACCCACGGAGAGACACAGGGAGAACCCACGGAGAGACACAGGGAGAACCCACGGAGAGACACAGGGAGAACCCACGGAGACACAGGGAGAACCCACAGAGAGACAGGGAGAACCTGTGGTGGACCTTCTTGCTGTAACAGTGCTGTAACTCCTGCAGCACTGGTCTGCCAGCTTTCCATTCATGAAGTCACCGTCTTCGGTGGTTCAGGTGGGGGTTTTTGCCCTCACCGTCTAACCTGTCTCAGCAGACGTCTGCCCCTCCCTGAGCCTGGTTCTTCCTGTTAAACGGGAGTTTTTCCTTCCCACAGTCACAAACTGCTGCTCATGAGGGGTCGTTTGATTGATGGGGTTTCCTCCTGGACATGCCACACCGTACAGATGAAGCGCCTTGAGGCGACTGTTGCTGTGATGCTGTATAAATACGTTTCATACACAGCTAAATGCATTGATCAGTGATTGCTTCCTTTGAGTTTTCATTTAATGGCTGTGATCATCGTGTCCTCAGGATGTCCCAGGACAAAGAATCTGTTCCCAAAAGTCTTATTTAAAGTCGTCATTCTAGACTTTAAGGATTTCCTTTGAAAGTCACTTAAAGATGATTCCTTCCTGATTTTTACAAACCATGCCAGGCATTTTTCCCACTTGGATCTTTGTGTGTTTTTGGTTAAACAAAAGCACAAAAGGGTCCAAACACACAATAGCACACATTACCTCTGCTGCTTCCAGGTAACCGACGTGTTTTATCTTGAGAAATGCAGCAAATTGCTGATCAAACAACGGACTTTTCTGCTTTAGCTGTCTGCAGAGCCATATTAACAATGTCTGCACAGGCTGTGTGTGTGTGTGTGTGTGTGTGTGTGTGTGTGTGTGTGTGTGTGTGTGAGGTTGGCGGCTGGCCAGCGGTGGGAATTACAGGTTATTTGTCAGAATAATGTTGTTAGCTGACTGCAGGAGTGTGTGAAGAGACAGGGCTGGATGGCTTTGGGTTATATTTTTGGAGATTTGGTAATTATGTGTGTGTGTGTGTGTGTGTGTGTTTACATCACAGTGACAGAAAAATGGACATGCTCCATGAATATTGTTAGTGCAGCTCTGTATTTGGCAGCAGCACGTCTTTGCTCCTGAAACCTCGGAGCTCACAGGTTGTTGTCAGTAGCGTCTGACCTCCTGACCTCCTGTTACTGTTACATCTGACAAACTGCATCTTTCTGATCGTGATTAAAGAGCTGCCAGAAGTTTGGAGTCCGTGGTACAGATGATGTTGGCCGAGGCCTCAGATGAAGATACCAAACTTGGTGGTGTCGGTGAGCCCCGGTGACCTCGTGCCTCACAGCTTAATCCTGGAAGACTTACTTACAGTCGCTCCTGCATGCCCCCTCCCCCCTTCAATCACATATATCCTAAAAAGCTTTTTTTCCCCTTTCTGCTTTTAGAGCTGCAAATCTTCCACCTCACCCAAACAAGGTCTCAGTTTAATCCCTCCGTATTGGCGGCTTGATGCATTGTGGGATATTTGTGAAGGACGACGCTCTGCACAGAGATGACTTTGTGATCATGGCAGCAGAGGCCGTCACCCACAGTTTTATTCAGACTGTAAGCTTATACTTAGATCTCATCTATTGCTGCCACCTTCTATTGATTGCAGTGTACACGCAGACTGGCTGAACTGGAAGAAAGAGAACAATAACCCTAATATCTACTGGTTTTACTGGTCTGGCCCAGTTGATCCAGACTCTGAGGAGCTTTGAGTGCTGATGACCTGTGATGCTCTAATAATGTTACAACACAGGATCTGTGCTGGTCGTCTGACTGAAATCCTCTGAGTCTACGTGAAGCCTGTCATGTGATGGGCGCCAGGGTGGCTCAGCGGATGAGCAGGCGACCACATATACAGGGGTGCAGGGGGCGTATCTCCCCCCGTCTCTCTACACTGTCAAATAAAATCACAAAAGGCCAACAACACCAAATTTATAAAAAAAAAGACTGTAATGTGATTACATGTAGTGTGATTACTCAGCCTGAGTCGGTCCTGATTGGTTGGTGTTGCCACATCTAGAGCAGTTACTGTCTGAATCCAGCAAACAGACGTCCGAATGGACGATGTTCAGCTCCAGCTTTGTCGTTGTTGGGCCAGGAAAAAACTGCCTCTGCCAGCCAGTCACACGGCAATGTTGCTGGGGATGTTGCTCAGATAAGTTGCTGGTTTGTTGTTGCCTTGTGAGCAGATGGCTCTGCCGTCTGTCTTCACATTAGCAAGATACTGATGAGATGAGTCAGCTCACACACACACACACACACACACACACACACTTCTGCTGTATCTGCATGTGTGTATGACCATGTTCATGTATGAGTTGTGCACTAGTGGAAGCTCAGACGTGTGTGTGTGTGATTTCTTGCTGTTTCCTCTGTTCTTCCTCTGAGACAGCAGGAACATAACTGAGTCACACTATCCACCACAGCACACACATATACTCTCTCTCTCGCTCACACACGCACTCACACACACACACACACTGCAGTATGTTTTTTCTGATAGAAAATCAAAGTAGTTTTGATTGAAAGTTGAATATTTTCTAGCACCGAGTCAAAACCAATCAAACTGTGGAAACACTGTGTGTGTGTGTGTGTGTGTGTGTGTGTGTGTGTGTGTGTGTGTGTGTGTGTGTGTGTGGACACAGTGAGATGTGCTGCATTGATTGCTGACAGCAGAGTGTATCTTATGGAGGATGTGCTGGATTTGGAGGGTGTGGGAGGAATCAGACCTGAACAGATGATGGATGAAAAGCTGCATTTTGAATCAAACACTGAAAGCAGCCATGAGAGGAGAGAACTGCAGGGTGCACTGACAGTGCTGCTGGAGGACTGCAGATTTCTGACTTATTCTCTTTACAGTTTGCTTTGGTTTCCATCATTTTCTGTCTGATTTTCTTCAGTAACATCTGAGCTGTAGATGCATAAGCAGACCACATGGACAACAGTGACATGCAGGAAGTATTTCATTCATGTGAGAGCAAATGAAACGTTTGCATCATATGACAAAGAAGGGTGCACACAGGTGCCCTCTCCATGGTGGTCCTAACAGCCAATAATATGCTGCAAACAGTCAAGCCACAGTAGTCTTGTGTGTTCCCTGTACAGCAGTGTCTGAAAAAGTCTTATCACATATTAATGAAAACTGCTCAGCTTCCTCCTGCTATTCATTACCAATAAACTGGTATCAGATATGGATATTTATATGATACCATCCTGGTGCTCCTGCCTACTACAAGGAAAGATTAGCTTCAATATAGAATCAGTGTGGAAGTGTTAGCTGTGGGAGGACAGCTCAGTTTGTCTGAGTTCAGAGAAATGTGGAACTTAGAAAGTAAAGAAATTGAAAGCACCCTGTTTCATTCGTTTCTGGAGACCCTCGAGTCCTGTTACACCTGAATGAGCTTCAGTTAAAGGATGGCAAAAGGAGGAACATGCCTGCTAATAAAGCAGCTGCTCACACGCACACAGCTGTGAAGGTGCAGTCAAAGCCCCGAGCCTGCACAGGTGAGCTGAGCACGTTCAGGTGACCCCGAGCCTGCACAGGTGAGTTGTGCACGAGCCGCCGGTCATGCTGTTTCATATAAAAAAGTATTTCTGCATATTTATTGCTGATCCTGCTCGACTCTGTGCTGCTGCTGCTGCTCGGCCATCAGCGTGGACAGGTCAGCTGACCATCAGCTGAAATAACACACACGCAGAGCTGGTGCTCTGTGTGTGTGTGTGTGTGTGTGTGAATCTGAAGTGTTTTCTTTGGGGACTTCTTAGCCTTTTGTTGCCTGTTTATTTGAACTTTACATAATTCCAGAGAGACACAGATGGAGAGGGGGAGAGGGGAGAAGATGGTGGTCTCCATAAGGAAGAAAAATCTGCATGCAAGCAAAAGACTGAGAAAAAAATGACATTATGGCATTTAGGATGAGGAGCTGCTCGTGTGTGCAGTTTCACCTCGTTATCAGCTGAGAGCTCGTTGAAACTGTCCAGTTTGTAGACATTTCATTAAAAGAATCCACGGCCTTAATGGTTTTCAGTCCTCTGATTTAAAGAAATTCTGCTGGCATCAACTTTCAGAGACTGTCGCCCTGTCATCTCACAACTGATCCCACTTTGTTGCAAGCTTCGAGTGAACCTCGTAAAGCCGAGGATGGCTGTGATTGGGAGGGAGGGTGCCTACCCATCATCTTTTTCCCTGAGATGTGGATGCACAGGGAACGCGAGGAACACGAGGAGGCGTTGGGGCGCCTCCTCGGTCTTGTTTGGTCAGCTGTTTGGAGGTCAGCTCAGATCTCAGTGACTCTCAGTGATTCTTGGGTTGGGTGGTGTCTGCAGGGTGGTGGGTGTTACTGAATGTGATGATGGGGGGGTTCAGATGAGCCTCAGTGCAGCTCAGGTTACATGTTAAACCCTTTAAATGTGTTTTGTGGTTTAATCAGAGTAAAACAGAGGTGCATCATGATTATTTTCCTGATCCATGAGCTGCTTCTCCAGGACCGACCCTGCACATGCTGATATATACTGATTTATTCATGTGCTCTGGACAACAGTCATATGTATGAAAAGATGCTGGATTATCTTTGCAGTAGAGAAAGGCAGATTGTGCCTCCTGATGTCTTTAAATGTGCAGAATCAGCAGGGATGCAGCAGCTGTGGGCGGCACATCTGTGCTGCTCTGTCTCCTAGATGGTGAATACTGGTTTAAAGGTGTGTGTGTGTGTGTGTGTGTGTGTGTGTGTGTGTGTGTGTGTGTGTGTGTGTGTGTGGTGTTCAGCTGGAAGGCTTTTTGTTTTGCTTAGGGTGCGTCAGCTGCTGGGATCGAACCTGCGACCTTTCTGTTGTTAGACTGGGACTTGGAGTCAGCGGGGGGGGCGAGCAGTGCAGCCCTGAGGCCTTTTGGTTGTGTGTCAGAGACTTACAGCTTCGTGTGTGTGTGTGTGGGTTTTATTTGCGGCCACAGTGTGTGCCAGTCTTTGGGACAGCTGTTTGTCACTCTGTCCTTTCACACCAGCGCTCCAACACACACTCCAAACACACACGCATGCCAGCAGGCCGGGGAAAGGTCAGAGCTCCACCCCTCCAGGCCCTGCTACAGTTACAAAACAAATGGTGGCACGGCCTGGAGGGGTGACACCCCAGAACTACACACACACACACACACACACACACACACACACACACACACACACACACACACACACACAGGGGGATAAGATGACTCTGGAACGCTGACCTTTGGACCTTTGTTCCAGGAGCTCCTCACCTCCTCATTCCTTTCCTTCTCCTCTTCCTTCCTTTGAATCCCAGCTTCACCTGTTTGTGAGTGACGGTGGTGAAGAAGGCAGGAAGGAAGTTCTGCTGATGTTTGGAAGTCTGCCTGCCGCTCTCTCCCTGCATTAGAGCTTTTCCCCGAGGAGGAACCGAGAGAGGAGAGAGATGGATGACGAGCACGGCTGCAAAAATAACTTCCATATTTAGACTCCGAGGAAGAGAGGGGGGGGGGGGGGGGGGGGGGGAGCTCCTGTGAGAGCCGCATGAGAAGAGACCAGCACTGCTGGAAGGTTCTTCTTCAGTGTGTTTCATTAGCATGTTAGATTCAGGGGCCGTCAGAGAAGAAGAAACAGCCTTTGTGGATTTGAAGCTGCTGATTGGTGCTCTCTGTATTCAGAGATGTGCAGGAACTGTCACAGTGCGCAGCAGCTCCTTCATGACGATGCTGCTTCCTCCTCTTAGTCTTCGAACCTCTTCCTCTCAGCAGCTGCACTCTTGACCTTTCAGCCGTCCTCAGAAAGTCTGAAGATGCCATCAGTCAAATCACTGCCCATTTTACAGCAGTTCTGCCTGAGTGACCGGCAGCTCTCAGGTTCATGCCCTCACTGTGTTTCCTGGCAGGTGAAGGACAGCGAGCTTTCTTAATGTAGGAGTCACAGCAGCTAGTTTGGGAGCTGAGTCGCTGGCTTTCTTGAATAGAATAGAATAGAATAGAATAGAATGCCTTTATTGTCATTATACAGGATGTACAATGAGATTGGAGGGCCACTCCTGTTCAGTGCCATGTAATAGAAAATCAAACTCTCTAAAATGAAAATAAAAATATTATAAAAATATTATAATCTAGTGTAATCAATATGATCAAGAGATATACAGAAAATAAACAATGTGTAAAATATACAAAAAATAGAATGTATAAAAATATATACATACATACATACATTGGTGCATCTGTACATTGTAAGAAAGTAAATGCGTGTATACATATAATAATGAAGATGATGAATATTGCACTTGGTGAATGAATACTGGATATTACACAATATAGGAATGTTAGATATTGTTCAGTATGAATAATATAATATTGCACAGAGATGTGGGTGTTGCACAGTTACAGTGGGTGAGTGTGTGAGTTCAGGGTGGTGATTGCTCTGGCGAAGAAACTGTTCTTGAGTCTGTTTGTTCTGGCTTTGATGCACCTGTAGCGCCTGAAAGAGGGCAGCAGGTCAGAGGCCTTGATGATGTTCGTGCTCTGCTGATGCAGCGGGAGGTGTAGATGTCCATCAGGGAGGGGAGAGGACAGCCAACGATTCTCTGTGCTGTCTTGACTACCCTCTGAAGCCTGACCCTGTCTGCCTCAGTGCAGCTGCCGTACCATACTGTGACAGTACGTCAGCAAGCTCTCAATGGATGAGTGGTAGAAGGTCAGCAGCAGGTTTGAGTCCAAGTTGTTCTTCCTGAGGACCCTCAGGAAGTGAAGTCGCTGCTGAGCCTTCTTGATAACAGCTGTGATGTTATCTGACCAAGAGAGATCAGCAGAGATGAGGACACCGAGAAACCTGAAGGTGTGGACCCTCTCCACATGCTCGCCGTTGATGTAGAGGGGAGCTGGGTCAGTCCTGTGCTTCCTGAAGTCAATGATGATCTCTTTGGTTTTCATGGTGTTCAGTACCAGGTTGTTCTCTGAACACCAGGCTGTCAGCTTCAGGACCTCCTCTCTGTAAGCTGCCTCATCTCCCTTTGAGATGAGTCCGACCACTGTGGTGTCGTCAGCAAATTTGACGATGAGGTTGTTATTGTGGGCCGGACTGCAGTCATGGGTGTAGAGGCAGTACAGGAGGGGGCTCAGCACACAGCCCTGTGGGGAGCCAGTGCTCAGTGTGCGGGTGGAGGAGAGATGGGGGCCAAGTCTCACAGTCTGGGGCCGGTTGGTTAAGAAGTCCTTGATCCAGGAACATGTGAGAGGGGGGAGGCCCAGGGTGTGCAGTTTGGTGGTGAGAATGTCCGGGATGATTGTGTTGAACGCTGAGCTGTTATCCAGAAAGAGCTCTGCTGCTGCTCCAAGTGGCTCAACACAGAGTGGAGAGCTACAGCGATGGCGTCCTCTGTGGATCTGTTTGCACGATATGCAAACTGATGGGTGTCGAAAGTGGGGGGCAGATGGTCTTTGATGTGCTGGAGAACCAGCCTCTCAAAGCACTTCATGATTACCGGTGTGAGGGCCACAGGGCGGTAATCATTTAGGCTGGTGACAGATGACCTTTTGGGCACGGGGATGATTGTGGCTGTTTTTAGGCAGGGGGGGATGACTGCTTGGGCCAGGGAGAGGTTGAAAATCCTGGTGAGAATCAGGGTGAGCTGGTGGGCACACGCTCTGATCACCTTGCCAGGTACTCCGTCTGGTCCGGCAGCCTTCCTGGGGTTCACTGTCAGGAGCACGCGCCGTACCTCATGCTCCTGGACAGTGAGTGGGGTGTAGCCTGGTGGGGGGGGCAGGACTGGAGCAGATGGGTGGTCCTGAGGTGTCTCAAAGCGAGCAAAGAAACAGTTAAGTTCCTCTGCTAGTGACACACTCAGGTCTCCTGCAGTCACATCACAGCCTCTGAAGTTTGTGATGTTCTGAATGCCCTGCCACAACCTCCCGTGTGTTATTGCTGGACAGATGGGACTCTATTCTCCTCCTGTAGTCCGTTTTGGCTTTTTTAATTCCTTTTTTCAGGTCAGCTCGAGCAGCACTGTACAGAGCTCTGTCGCCTGACCTGAAGGCAACATCGCGGGTTTTGAGGAGTGAACGGACCTGGCTGTTCATCCAGGGTTTCTGGTTAGGGAAAACCCGGATGTTTTTGCTAACAGTCACATTTCCGATACAGAACTTAATGTAGTCCAGTACCGTCCCTGTGAATGTTTCTAGGTCCTCGTGTTCGAATAAGTCCCAGTCTGTGTATGCAAAGCAGTCCTGTAGGTCGGAGAGTGCGTTTTCAGGCCAGGTTGTAATGGTTTTTACAGTAGGCCTGGCTCTCCGTCTGAGGGGGGTGTATGCTGGGGTGAGCAGCAGGGAAAGATGGTCGGACTGGCCGAGGTGGGGGAGGGGTTTGGCTCTGTAAGCGTGCTTAATGTTGGAGTAAACATGGTCAAGAGTGTTCTCCCCTCTTGTGGAACATTTGACATGTTGGTGGAATTTCGGGAGTACAGTCTTTAAGTTGGCCTTGTTAAAGTCTCCCGCGATAATAAGAACACCGTCGGGGTGGACCCGCTGCTGTTCGTTAATGGCGTTCAGCAGGAGAGAGAGCGCCATGCTAACGTTAGCATCGGGAGCTATATACACAGCTGTGATGATCACTACTGTTAGCTCTCTGGGTAGAAAAAAAGGCCGACATCTTACAGACATGTACTCGAGGTCTGGGGAACAATGTTTGTCTATGATTGTTCCGTTGTTACACCAGTTGGAGGAGTCAGTATTAAGTCCTCACACAGGAACACCCACCAACGGGCACGTGTCCACATATTTGACATAAACTGGCTTCATTAGTCAAAGTTTGGAAACACAATGAGAACCTTAAAGGTGACTCATGGCCAGCATTTTCCAAAGAAGGTGACTGATTATTTTTTCTTGATCGATGAGATTTTGTTGGCCCGCAGGCAGCCGTTACTCTCTGTTTGTTTCAGTGCAGAATATAATGCACAGAGAGGTAATCCATCACATCTAGCAACGTGTCCTTTATCTCTGTCATCGTGTGGTGATGCAACTTTTGTAAAAACGTTCCCATTGTTGAATTCAGGTGCTTTCAGGAAAGTATGAAAAAAGATGCATCAGTAATAAACTAATGCAGCATTTAGCTCTGTTTCTTTCTGGCCCTCCGTGTTCCCGTCTCCCTCCCTGACTCGCTGCTTTCCTCTGCTGTCAGTTGTTCTCCTTGCACCATTAAAAGAGTCGTGACTGGATGGATGCAGGGAGGCATCGATGGAGGGATGGAGACACAGAGAGGGAGGGGCTGGGGAGAAAAACGGGTGTGTCGTGATGCTCGGTTTCACCTTTCTGCTCTGCAGTACAGGGCAGAGAGAAAGGGATGGAGGGTGTGGATTAGTGGGTGGTGGTGGAGAGGTTAAAGAGCACAGAAACACAAAGGACAGGATGAAGGAGGAGAGAGAATTTTAACACACACACACACACAAACCCTGAATTTGGTCCGACCTCATGATGAGGTGGCTGTGCTGACTGTGTGTGTGTGAGATACAGGTACTGTATCCAGGCAGATTAAACACTTGGATCACAGTGGTGAATCTAAATGGCCTGGACGCACACACAAACACACACACTCAGGCTGATTTCCATATCACTGTCTCTCTATTAGTGCAACTGTTACAAGTTTTATTACTCAAGACACAAAGGATGGAAGGAAACAAGGACAGAAGGAAGCAAACAGGAAGAGAAAGAGGTGTTGGGAAGAGGAAACAGATCACCAAGTTGAATGGCTCATCTAGTGTGTGTGTGTGTGTGTGTGTGTGTGTGTGTGTGTGTGTGTGTGTGTGTGTCTGTGTGTGTATGTGTGAGAGAGAGAGAGACAGCTGCCAGCTGGGTCAACCACAGCCTGCAGAAAGGGGGTGTTTTTACTTCACCTGTTGAGGGCTGAAGCCAATTATTGCTTTCCATATCCACAGATATATTGATCAGATTTAGAATTGTGACAGAAGATGCTACGTGATGGGAGCTCCTCTCTAAGCCCCCTCACTTCACATGCTGCAGCATCCCGTTTCCTACGAGTCTCCTAAGGACCTTGAGAAACCGTGTGTGCATGTGTGTGTGATGCTGAGCAGTGATAAGATTTTCAAGCTGGAGCCACCCTGCTGCAGGAGGACGCGTTCCATTAGAAGAGGAGTGAGACCAGCTCGTGCACATGGCCTCTCTGGATCACTGATAATGAGTGTGTGCACGCATGTGTGTGTCTTTATACTTGTGTCTGGTGGGTGTGGTGTGTTTTGTCCATAAAATGCACATTTATTATTAATAAGTATGCAAATGTGTTTGTTGTGTGGTTGATGTGTGTGTTTAACTGTGTAAATGAGTTTGTGTGAGATGATGTGAGTCATCAGCATGTTGCTTCACAACTTGCATGAGGTTATTTTTAACTTTGTGTGTGTGTGTGTGTGTGTGTGTGTCTACATATTAGGCCTTATGTTAGCGCTCCATAATAAGAAGTCAGTCTGCCTGCTAACCGATCTCCCTGATGCTGCTCCACACTGTAATCTGCAGGCTGCATCCAGAAAACTCACAATCAGCTGCTATTTGCCTTGAACACACACACACACACACACACACACACACACACACACACACACACACACACACACACACACACACACACACGTACAGGTTTGTTTATGTTTTTGTGGGAGCGCAAACAGGATGTGATTAGGCGTGTAATTAGCTGTGAGCACTCAGGTTTTTGTGAGGTTTACACCTCTGATCGTGCTGCCTTAGAGACACACTGACAGACACACACACACACACACACACACACACACAGGCACACAGAGACACACACACACACACACACACACACACACACACACACACAGACAGCTGCATGGAGGATTTGCTTCCTAAAGTTTTCTCGGTCCCGTTTCTGGACTCAGGTCCGTGTGCCATGGCCGTGTGGGCAGCCTGCTCCTAAGATTGACCTTGTCAGGAAGCGGACGGCTGATTGATCAGTTGTTCAGGGAATAGATTCAATGATGTGATTGACTGATTGACAGATTGATGAGAAGATTAGCAGAAGAATCATCTGTTTTAAGGCTTTGTCTCCTGTCCCTCTGTCACTCTTCAGTCAGTTATTTTTATAGTACCCACATTATTTCTGTGACTTCTGTCAGATGGGTGGGTACCATTTGAATAAATGCTCATCGCTGATTCTGCAGATGACAAAACGTTATTTCACAGGCTGCCTGAATTCAGCAGAGCTCCAGCCAGAGTTCGATGCACAGATTTCAGTGACAGGATTCGAGTGCAGACTTCTCTTCAGCTGTGTGTGGATGTTACAGTAGGAGGACAATGAGGACAGCATGCCCTGTCAGCCTCCAGCTCATTAGTCTGCTGTCTTCATCCTCTGCCTGCTCTGTAAGATCTCCACCTTCCTGTCTGATGTTTGAGTGTCTGGGAAGTTTACTGCTGCTGAGCTGAAGTGATGTTTTGACACCTTTTGCAGGATTTTAGTGCACCTGAAGTTCCCCGGGGGTTAGTGTGCAGTCCACACACTGAGCCATTATCTAATTTGACTCTTGATAATTGATTAAAGCCCGCTGCTGCTGGCCAATCGGTGATATCATATTACGAGGCCACGGGATCGTATTTCCTCAGTGTCCTTGCTCCTCCTCCTGTGCAGCTCTGCTTGGCTGACATTTTCTCGAGCCTCAGCTGTCCTTTGGTCACAATAAGCAGAACGCGTCTGTTCTGCTGCATCGTGCTTTTATTCTGCAGACGCGTCAGTAGAAAGCAGGACGAGGCAGTGAGACGGTCCTGAGTCGGGCAGAGATGAGAATCTAAAGAGGACTCGATTTGAGTTTAAAATGAGATCTTTGAATTTTCATTTCATTTTAACTGAGCCACTGAAAAATATTTCATCCAGTCTGTGTTGCACAGATGAAGTTATCGCTGGATTAAACGAACTGAGAACATATTTGACAGAGTGGGGTCAAACAAGATGGCTTCTTAAAATGAAATCTGATTGGCTGTCACTGCGTTACAGGGAGTTTAAATGAAAGTGAAGTAATCTGATTGGCTGACCTGTCTCAGCTGAATTAAGGTCAGGTGAACTGATGGATTTGTAGTTTCAAAATGAGTGGGTGTGACACCACAGCAGATTGTAATTAACGTGTCTGTGCAGGTAAACAGCTTCCTAGTAGCTGTTATCAGCTAACTTCATGAAGTGCAGCAAACAAATCAAAATCAAAGAAATAACAATGTGGCACGGCTCCTGCTGCCGGCGCTCCGAGCTTCACTTCAGCTCCTGTCCCGGAGTAGTCTCGGCGGTCCGTCTGAGGCTTTAGGCTGAGTCTTCTTCAGTTAATCCCAGATCGGCTCAATGATGTCAGGGCTCATTGGCAGCCTCACCATCTGCTGCAGGACTCCTTCCGCTCGCTGAAATCGTTCTTGATGACCGAGCCACCCTGACACCTCCATCATCCCCACTAAAAGCACAGGGTGGTGGTGAAGCCTTTCTGCTGCCATTGTAGTATCGCCCTCCATTACACACATACATGCACTCACATATCTGCCCTCATTAACCCACCCTGCTGACCTCTGACCTGCCTTCGGTGATAAGGTTCTCTCTGATTTTCTCAATCCCGTTAAGAGATTACAAACTGTCTGGCTGAAAATATAGATTACCAGGCGAGAGGAGCGGTGGAGGGATGGAAGGACAGGAGGGTGGAGGTGAAGCGATTGGAGGATGACTGCTTACACATCACTGGAAGTTGCAGGTGACTGGTATTTAGTGTCAGTGATGGGAAATTCAGGCTTTCTCCCAGCAGCAGGAATTTGCAGGCAGTAATGAAAGTGGTGTCTCAGAGCATCCATGTGACAGGAAGAGCTGCACGGGCTGAGGGCTGCTCAGACCTCAGGGCCTCTAGAGCAGAAACAAGCATATGTGGGACTCACAGGCAGGAGATGGAGTGAGATCTTTACTGCATGAAATCAGAGGAAGGCAGGGGTGGAGGGAAAACAGTACACCACAGGAAGGTGGAAGCAAGGTAAATGTGTAGATAAGAGTGAGTACTGAGGGGACAGGGCTGAATGTGCTGAGCATTCAGGACTGCCGTACATTCCACATTAAATAAAGAAAACCAGGTGATAATGGAGCGGGCAGGTAAAAACGCAGTCCTGTCCAGCTGTTGTTGCATATATTTCACAATAAAAGCCTGTTAAAATGAATTTTTTAAATGACATTTTAATTTGGAAATGTGGTGTGTCAGTGTTAGGGGCGCCATAAAGAAAGCAGAGAAACTCAATAATCGCCACTCGCCAGCGTATTAACGTGAACCTCTGAGAGGAAAGCAGAAGAAGGCTCATATTTAAACACTTATGCAGGTCAAACTCAGGATCACAGGTAGAATCTGCTTCCCTAAATGTTTTCATTTTTCAGTAAATAGGCTATTATGTTTATTTCTCACTTCAGTAGCTGCCCTGCAGATTAAATGGTAAATGGTTCTTATATAGCGCTTTTCTACTCAAGCTGAGCACTCAAAGCGACAGTTGCGTCGGAGAGCAACTTGGGGTTAAGTATCTTGCCCAAGGATACGTTGGCATGTAGCGTGGAGTAGCCAGGAATCGAACCGCTGACCTTCCGATCAGTAGGTGACCTGCTCTACCTACTGAGCTACAGCCACCCCACACCTTTAGGTCCAGTGAGTTTTCATTGGTGCTCTAAGAGTCCTGTCATTCATTTCTGAACATGCACAAACAGGATTACAGTCAGGCGCCTCTTCTACCTCTGAGGATGAGGATGCCCTGGAAGAAGACTCTAATGGGTTGATGAATAGAGTGCTGCGGTGGTTTCCGCTGAAGGCCGAGCTGGATGCTCTGGAATGAGATACTGGGATGGCTGGACACATGACA
This sequence comes from Archocentrus centrarchus, assembly GCF_007364275.1. NCBI lineage: Eukaryota > Metazoa > Chordata > Actinopteri > Cichliformes > Cichlidae > Archocentrus > Archocentrus centrarchus. The sequence goes on from NC_044355.1 coordinate 39,691,483, forward strand.
CTGGCACATTGTAGACACTGAGGGTGAGCCCGCTCTGTGGCCATTTAATCAGCAGAGGTCTCTCAAAGGGAATTTGTGAAGTGTGTTAGGAGATGAGGAAAAGAACACAGAGGACACTGATGCTGAGTCAATGGCCTGCATTTAAAATCATGTCCAGAATATCTTTAATGTGCAGCTCAGAGCTGGGGTGACCCTCAGTTACCATGAATTCATTTTCTTCCCTCTTCTCCTCCGACTTCTGTGCCTTCTTTAACTTTCTCGGGTTTAAATTTGACCCGCCCCTACAGCTTCAGCTGAAAGTGAAACCAGTTCAATCCTTTTAACCTGTGAGTGTCTCTACACGCGATCAGCCTCCTGACTCTCTCCTTCCTTTTTCCATTCATCATCCATTCATCCCCCGGGTGTTTTTCCCCCCTTTTTTCTTTCTCTCCATTCTGCTCTCGCTCTAGAATCGCCGTCCTGAATGAACCTAGCTGGCATGGCCTCCGCGCCGTCTTAGCTGCCACCAGCGCTCTTATTTTTGAGCTTTGAATCGGCTTTCCCCTCCGATCCCATTACCCGGCAGGCTTGCTACCTGCAGAGCAGAGACGGCGGCTCTGCGCTCCCTCGGCCCAGCGCTCCCTCGGCCCAGCGCTCGGTTTGGTTTCTGCCCCTCAGTCATCGTTCTGTAGCGCTCTGTCACTGCAGCCTTTCTTCAGGCCTTTGTGGTTTTGAATGCTCACAGTCTCAGTTTTGATGCTGCTGTCAGCCCGGGTTTGGGTCGAGATGCATTCTAGTGTTGCTCTGTGCAGGTCTTTGATTTTCAGTCCTCACCCCACATTTAGAAGATGCTGCTGAGGGGGATGATCTGCAAAGTCTTTGGAAATAATCGTAAATATTTAATGTATTAAGTGGCATTTCCAAAACCTTTTTTCAGTAACAAGTGAAATGATATTTAAAAATGATAAGTGCACACAAATTGGATATTGCATTAAAGTTCTGACTTTTTGATACCTGTACTGGATTACTGTTTGTTACTGTCTTTCCATATTTACCCTCTTTCCCAGCATCCATTGCAGCCTCCGTCACCCTCCCTTCTTACACAGAGCTGCTGTGCTGCCTGCTTTTGTCTTGATTGGGTGTAGCTTTATCCATCAGCCCTGGAATAGTTGGACTTAGCCTCTAGTGCTAATCTGAGCACAGTTAAGCGTGAAGGAGGTATGGAGTGGCTGCGTCTTGATCTGCCTGCTTCCCAGAAAGTATAGTCTTGCAGTACAGCTACTGCCACACTGTGCACCTCCCAGATGAATCAATCAGTAGATGCATCTATATGTGGTTCAGGTGGATATAATTTACCGGAGTCCTGACAGCAAGGACACGGAAACAACAGGAACAATACAAGCAAATGCAGCACGCCATCACCCAACACAGCCACAGCCTGCTGAGTGTACTGTAGTACAGACCGCTTGGCTTAATGTATGGATTTCCAGCCCTCCATCATTAGCCGCTTATGTTCCAGGGCAGGCAGGTTCATGTGGCCTGCTACTCCCAGATTTAGCCTCCACACCTCTGCTGCTCTTCCTAGCTCATAGATGGAGGAGTGGTGAAGGGGGAGGGATGGCTGGAGTGAGATTAGGTTGCAGAGCGACAGAGGTTGCCTGGAGGTGAGATCAGTGTAACAGATCTCCCAGCAGGAAGAAAGAGAGACGCGCAGACACACCAAATTCCACACCGTCCGTAACCCAAAGTAACCTGGAGTTAAGTTTATTAACCCTCTGAGTTGAAGCCTCACAGATGCTAACCCAACCCTGCATTCTGGAGGAAGACAGGTTTCAGTGTTTGTCAGAGTCATCACTTCTTTCTTCCCTGGTTGCCAAGACTTGGGATAACAGTTTGATAAGAAACACAAATCATATATTGTTTTGGCTAGAGTTAGGGTCATTGTTGGGGTCGTGGTCGTCGTGGATGACGATCTCGACCTTTGAGGGTTCTGTTGAATTCCCTTCGATGTCTTTGCTGTGAGTGTAATAGGATAATGTTGTGAGAGCATCCTGGCCATGTGGAAACGTTTCCTCTTCCATGGCATAAAAACCAAACAAAGGGACATTGTGTTGTGTTGGACGAGGAAACGCCTGCAGTGCTGAGTGCGATCCATTTCTTTGAGTTTGGTGCTGTTTTGTTCTCAAGTCAAAGTACATGAGTCTGTCTCATTTGGTTTAGTTGTCGCAGCGAGGAGAAGAACAGTTCAGACAAATATTCCCATAAAAACCAAAAACAGAAGTTTTCTTTCTTAACATTAAAACTGAAACTGTTTCTCCAAAACTTTGTTATTGGCTAACTCCTGTCTTGGTTTCTGGTTTCACATTTAAAGGTGGATGAAATGAGTATTTGATTGAGCTCTCGAGTGTTTTTAAGTTGAGCCTGGAAGCGGCATCTGCAGCACTCGGTAACATTTGTTGTGGTGACTGAAGGCCAGAATAATTAGATTGTGAGGCTGGATCATGTTTTTAATGATGGTTGTCCGTTAAGGGAGAGAAAAAAGAACAAAGAAACAGGATGTAGAAATGTGGACTTTTGACTGTGTCAAAATGGAAGTGACTGAGGTTGAGCACTTCCCTACATGGCAGGGACCCCAGTCTGCCTGGTCATCACTTCAACTCTCCTAAAGTTGCGCCATTGCTTAAATTTCAATTTCATGACAGCAATGAGGGAGGGCAGAGATTCATAGAGGCATTGCAATGATGAGTGAATTTAGACAGAAAATCCCATGAATCTCACAAATGCTTAGTGGGATTGAGTCTAATCCATCAGAGCAGATTTAGGAGCTTGTGATACAGTACCTGAACTCTTACTGCAGATATAAAGTTGTATGAACACTCCTTCCAGTCCTTCAGTCCAGCGTCACACAGCAAATCTCAGATGGTAAACCCTCAGCTACAGTGGTGTGAAAAAGTGTTTGCCCCCTGCCTCATTTCCTGTTTTTTTGCATGTTTGTCACACTTAAGTGTTTCGGAACACCAAACCAATTTAAACAATAGTCAAGGACAACACACGTAAACACAAAATGCAAGTTGTAAATGAAGGTGTTTATTAGTAAAGGTGAAAAAAAATCCAAACCATCATGGCCCTGTGTGAAAAAGTGATTGCCCCCTAAACCTAATAACTGGTTGGGCCACCCTTAGCAGCAACAACTGCAACCAAGCGTCTGCGATAACTTGCAATGAGGCTTTTACAGCGTTCTGGAGGAATTTTGGCCCACTCATCTTTGCAGAATTGTCCTAATTCAGTTACATTAGAGGGTTTTCGAGCATGAACGGCCTTTTTAAGGTCATACCACAACATCTCAATAGGATTCAGGTCAGGACTTTGGCTAGGCCACTCCAAAGTCTTCATTTTGTTTTTCTTCAGCCATTCAGTGGTGGACTTGCTGGTGTGTTTAGGATATTGTCCTGCTGCAGAACCCAAGTACATTTAAGCTTGAGTACACGAACAGATGGTCTGACATTCTCCCTCAGGATCTCTTGGTAGACAGCAGAATTCATAGTTCCATTTATCACAGCAAGTCTTCCAGGTCCTGACGCAGCAAAACAGCCCCAGACCATCACACTACCACCACCATATTTTACTGTTGGTATAATGTTCTTTTTCTGAAATGCAGTGTTCCTTTTACGCCAGATGTAATGGGACACACACCTTCCAAAGAGTTCCACTTTTGTCTCATCGGTCCACAGAATGTTGTCCCAAAAGTCTTGGGGATCATCAAGATGCGTTTTGGAAAAATTGAGACGAGCTTTAATGTTCTTTTTGCTCAGCAGTGGTTTTCTTCTTGGAACTCTGCCATGCAGGCCATTTTTGCTCAGTCTTTTTCTGATGGTGGAGGCATGAACGCTGACCTTAACTGAGGCAAGTGAGGCCTGCAGTTCTTTGGACGTTGTTGTGGGGTCTTTTGTGACCTCTTGGATGAGTCGTCGCTGCGCCCTTGGGGTAATTTTGGGCGGCCGGCCACTCCTGGGAAGGTTCACCACTGTTCCATGTCTTCGCCATTTGTGGATAATGGCTCTCACTGTGGTTTGCTGGATTCCCAAAGCTTTGGAAATGGCTTTATAACCCTTTCCAGACTGATAGATCTCAATTACTTTCTTTCTCAATTGCTCCTGAATTTCTCTGGATCTCGGCATGATGTGTAGCTTTCAAGGATCTTCTGGTGGACCTTACTGTGTCAGGCAGCTCCTATTTAAGTGATGTCTTGATTGGGAACATGTGTGGCAATAATCAGGCCTAGGTGTGGCTAGGGAAATTGAACTCAGGTGTGAAAAACCACAGTTATAGTATGTTTTAACAAGGGGGGCAATCACTTTTTCACACAGGGCCATGATGGTTTGGATTTTATTTCACCTTTACTAATAAACACCTTCATTTACAACTTGCATTTTGTGTTTACGTGTGTTGTCCTTGACTATTGTTTAAATTGGTTTGATGTTCCGAAACACTTAAGTGTGACAAACATGCAAAAAAACAGGAAATGAGGCAGGGGGCAAACACTTTTTCACACCACTGTACACTAGAAAGGATCAGCTTTGTTTGATGGGTCTTCACTGTGTCAGCACTTTTAAATCATACCATTCACTGCCAGTTTTACTTCATCTCTTAGAGTGCTTGGTGATTGCACAGTTGGGTTAAATATACAAGGAATAATTAAATGGATGCATTAGATTTGTTAAATAAGGTTTAATTACCTCAGTTCAGGAAGTCTGCCTGGAGCTCCATCAGTCTATCACAGTTTTCCACTTAAAAAAGCAAGTTTTCCTGGATGATAGCAAGCTAAGGATACTTCACCGGGATGTTAGCTTCACTGTTAGCTTCACCATTACCTTCACTGTGATGTTAGCATCACTGTTAGCTTCACTGTAAGCGTCACTGTGATGTTAACATGTTAGCTGTGTGAAAGGTCTTTGGGCAGCTTGAAGCTCCTGGAACATCCAGCAGGTCGGGTTAGCTGATGTAGGTATTCTGCCTGCAGAAAGCGCACAGCTGGACTGTGCTGGAGATGCTAGCTTTACCAACAAGCATGAATGAAAAACTAACTGACAGCATCTGTCAGAAGCAGGAACTGTCATGTTAATGATCAGAAAGGTCTCAGAACAGGTCTATAAAGATTGTACTTGAAAAAATGTGTCTCATCTAACATCGAAGGTCGTGATATTTGCAGGCATGCTTGTAGTGGATGAAGATGCAAACTCTTTGCTCAACACCTGGACCAATCAGATTTGGCTCCCTATGACATCATCACTTCCCAGAAAAGAAAATCGCTGTGGCAGAGGAACATCAGCAAAGGGATATAACGATATAACGTGAAATCAGAAACCAGTGGTGAAACGGTCCTGAGACAAAGGAGATGGTTTGAATGTGAGATCGAGCAAATTTAAATCAGGTGTGTGGACCTGTCCTCAGACCTTCATGATGACCTGTTGCTGTGAGTTTGTTACAGTTTCTGTCAGTCTGCACTGTCATCTTCATTCATCAAAGAGCTGTTAAGACTGCAGACTTTTGTTTTGCTAAATGGCACCGCAGCAGGGTGAGTGATTAAAGCCCGCTGCAATGTGTGGAGACACACGCACACACACACACACACACCCTGAAGCAGCAGTGATGGGAACAGCCAGTACTTCACAACACTCGTTTAGCAGCATCTCACTTCCTCCTCAGTTGGCCTCATTTGTACTCATCAGTGCATAAACACTCATTTCCAAAAACACAGCAAACACTCACACACACACTCTGACCGTATGACTTACTGACTGCTTCACTGCAGGACTTTCATTGAAGTTGAGGAAATGAACTAAATGAACTGTTCTTTATCTTTGGTGAGTGTGACGTCTGCGCTCTTCATCGTTTCCCACTGCAGAGGCAGTTTATTCATTACAGCTGGTTCATGTGTGCATGAGGGGTGACAGACACAGAGGCTCATGTTTGCATAGATCTCTGTCTGTCATGTGGTTCACACACACACACACACACACACACACACACGCACACACACACACACACACACACATACACACACACACACACACACACACGGGTGGAGTCATCTGTGTCTAGCAGCAGCTCCTCAAGTCAGCGGCAGCCTGTGGAAGAATTGGTCATGAGACCAGGATAAGAGCTAAATATAGTAACACACACACACACACACACACAGTGATAGGTGTGTGGCTCTGTGTCGTACAGGTCGTGTGGAGGACGCGGCCGTCTTTCACCGTCATGCTCGTAACTTTCTTTAAACCCTGTTGGAGCTAAGCCTGCACAGGTACACACCTGTGATAACTGCTCTGTGAGTGCCTGGGTGATTCTGATGGGCCCAAACATCTGTTGTTAACAGTCATATATATCATGTTCATACTAAACATGGTCTGTAATAACGAGCTCAGTGTGTGTGCCATAATGTACACACTGTTTAGCAGATTTTTTTCACACGCTGACATCACAGAGAGGGGAGGCTCTAATCTATAGTGTGGCTCCACCTACCCGCTGTCCAGACCTGATGGCTGTGAGGGGCAGCCAGTCAGCAGGAAGCTGTATCAGATAAAGAAGGATTATTTTGAACTGTGAATCATGCAGAGCTGCTCTAGTACAGTCCAAGAATAAAAACACGCAGCAGGAAATGGATCAGATTTAATGTGGCAGCCACTGAAATCTCTTTAGATGAACTGATCTCACAGAGGCACAGCGATGTGCAGCACTGAGGAGCGAGGGGGCCTCAGCTTTTCGCATGCTGCTCTTCTCTCTGGGTGTTCTTGCAGCTTGTTGTCACAGGCTTTCAGCACTATTTTATTCTATCATCAGTGACTCAGCAGTTTGCTTATCCAGTTTATGAATGTGAACTCTTGAGGTGTCACAGGTTTGACTGGTTTTCAGAGACGAGTTTGAACGTAAAGCTGGCTAAAAAACACGTTTTGGTGCTCAGTCAAGCTTCTCTGGATAAATAAAGATTAAACAGCATGAGATAATGATTCCCATTGATCTGCATCCTAATTTAGCTTCTGTCTGCACCCTGGTGAGTTTTCATTGTCTGACTTTGTGCCTCAATAATCAAACAGCACTTAATTGGCTTTTTGTGGCCCTTATTAAACATGGCGGGGGGAGGAGGGGGCATCCTTTTTGTTTGCTGTAATTAAGCTCATCCTTTGTGTGCTGGCCGTGTGGAGAAAAATGAGTGGGGAAGTTTAAATTCTCATTACCTGTCAATAAATGATTCCCAGGCAGCTCTGTGCATCGCACATCATAAACAGGGAAGGATCTAAGAATATCTGAGGACATGAAGGTTTATGATGACGATCACACATTCACAGGAAAAATAATCCAGCTTTGAAACAGAGAGCAGCCACTGATGTAAAGAAGATCCCTCAGACTGGAACTGGGAACAAACCACAAAAACAGAGTTATTGCTGGAGACCAAGTGAAGATGAAGACTCTTCTGGTTTGCTGCTCACAGAGAACACATAAGCTCCGTCAGTGCGGTCTCAGCTTTGACTGCGTAATGCTGCTGATCAAAGTCTGAGACATTTATGAAGCACTTCCTGTCAAAGTGACCTACAAGACAGCGAAAGGAGTGGGACATTTAGCGGAGTCCCCAGCCAGGCACGCCACCTTATATCTTCCATGTCACATCAATGTGCGAAGCTGGAAGGTGATTACAACTCTCCATCCGCCTCCTCTCATCACCATTTTTCAGCTATATGGGAGCGTTCTGTCACTTAACCTTCACATCTGTCCCCTGCTTCCATTTTCCTGGATTACTCCGTTCCTCAAAGACGAGTATAGGGCATCAGTCTGGATCATTTCAAGTTCCAAAAGTGTCGATTCTTACATATCAGAGGTGCTAAAATATGTCAGTAATCACACAAAGCCATCCACTTATGCCAGATTAGTCCTCCAGTTCATCCACAAACTGCTCAGAGCGTTCAGAGTTTAGGAAAGCTGCATTTATTGTAATCGATTAAAGGATTTACCAAACAAAATACTGAAGATATGTGTGTGTTGGTAGCTGCAGTCAGGACTGAGGGTGAAGAACAGCAGCTCTTCCCTCTAATGGTTGCAAAGGTGCATTTCTTCACTGAGTTTTCTTGGATTATTCCAGGATTCTGCAGTAAGTACCTTTGGTGATCCACGGCTTCAGGCCATGAGCAGCAGATCCCAGATAACCTGGGTGCACCGCTGCAGGCTGCTCTCAGCCCACAGCTGAGGGAGCTTGGCCTTGTATGGTGTTGGTTCTGTATCTGATCGTGTGTGTGTCTGTGTGAGTGTGTGTGTGCTCACCTAAAGGGAAGTTTGGACAGTCCAGAGCACTCACGTGACCGCACTTGTGACTGACCTTACGTAACATTACAAAGGCCTGCTGTCCAGCTGCCAGGGAGGCAGCAGCCAGAGCTTTGATTTCTGCATGAGGATCAATAAAGTGTCACATTATTACCACATTATTTTCAGAGCCGTGTAACACTCCAGTTTTTTATTGTTGGCTATAATTTTTGGCACAAAGTTTGGAGGAAGTGTGCCAGCAGTCTGTGCTACAGACTGCTGCTGGATCCACTTTAATGCTGCACATGCAGGACGTGGAAGACGTGGCTCCTTCAGCGTGATGCAAATCAAATGAGCTCCACACAAAGACAGCAGTTAGCATGGATTTGGAAAGCCGGCAGAGGCAGTGTGGAAACACCTGCAGACCACAGGCCTTCATACATGAACGAGGACAAGACTGTTTTCATCAGCTCGCAGACATAAAGTGGAAGTACCTCAAAAACGCAGTGTCTCAGAGCAGTTTCTGTGCTTCACACGCACCTTTACCTCCATTCTGACTATTGAACCTGTGCTCGTGTGTCACTGCAGCGCCGTGGGCTCGTGTTTCCTGCTTGTGGGCGGGGTAAAACACTCCCATAGGGTCCTGCTTAGGATACTTTGTGACGTGTCTCTTCCTGATGCCTCTGGTGTGTTTCTTGAATGTGTCCTGAGGTTGCTTGGCTTCATATTTTTTCTTAAGGGGAAGGATTAACCAAGGAGATGATTTCAGCTTGTGTAAGTGCAGTTCAGCGTGCTGTTCATGGAAACCGTGGAAAGACCAAAACAACCAATCAGGAGATGAGCTGTAAGGCACCTGACCCTCGTGTGTTTAAACAGAGAAACGAAGGATGCTGTCTTCATCCAAGTGTCGGAGCTCCAGCGCAGCCTTTCCACATCCACACTCTGCTTTAGCCCAGAAAGCTCTCCCACGTGCAGGCGTGCTATAAATAGCACAGGTTTAACGCGTGACTGTCCCAGCGGGCTTCCTCTGACTGAACGGGCTTCACTGTTTCCACTAAACCGCAGATTAACCACAACCCACTTCATGTTATCACACCTCCATCCTCCACAACCCGCCACTACACCACGACGCCCTTTACAGGGGAGACTTTCAGAAGGTCAAAGGTCAGGACTAAATGTTTGCTTGAAGACATCGTTCATATGAAGATCACCTGGTTTTCCACCATATCTCTGCTTTCTGTGGCAGCAGCACTAACAGCCTTCCTCTCTGCCGAGTTATTGAAGTTTGCCCGTCAATAACTTCAAAGGTGTCTGTATTCGACATTAATTTCATGCCCATTTGCTTAATCTGCCCATTCTAGTGCTCCATTTAAGCAGTAATGGATTCAGAGACACTCTGAGTGATGCTTTCACTCCTGACGTGTCACAGCACTGCGAATCAGTGAGGAATAGGCCTGTCTCTGACTTATTTTTCCTTTATTTCTCCCAGAGAAGGATGACTGCACACCGTGAGGTTATTCAGCACAAATATCTCGTTTATGTTCATGTCTCAGACTCTTTGTGCTCAGGGCCAGCTCGGTGTGGAGTCAGATGAGCTTCTTTGTGACGCTGAGGTTTTATAAGGATGCAAAAGTAGGCTGCTCTCACCTTGTGGTGGGTTCCCCTCCTTGCTCTGCTGATCGTGCTGTGAAGTGTGTTTAATCAGTGAGAAGCTTTTTCAGCTTTGAAACTGTATTTATGTGTTTGGAGTCTTGAATTTCAGATGCAGACCTGAGTCAGGCTTCTGTTTGCCCCCCCAGTTCGCTCATGAACGTACTGATGAGCAGATATGCAGCCTGTCAGGTTCAGAGAGCAGCAGCAGAGGTTGGTTACAGTGAGAAAACATTTCATCAGTGACCCACAGCAGTGCTTAAATTATACATTGAAATAAGAAGAAAACACCAAAACAGACACGAAACTTTCACTTCTTTTCTGCACAGTTTGCACTCAGTCATATGCAGTTATCATATGCAGTAAATCAGCAGCTGGAGCTGCTGAGGCTCAGAGGGCTGAACATGCTGCACTGGTCCTATAAACACCGTGTTACTTTGTAACTGCACACGCTTGATTGGATCTTTGGTTCCTTTAATGTATTCAGAGAACGTTATATTTGGATTGTTTCTAAAGATGCTTCAGATTAGCTCCGTGCCCTTATAAGCACCTCCTCCTGGAAACAGGAGCAGAGCAGGAAAGGCGTCGCTCCTGACTGAGCTGCTCATCCGCCTGCTTCGTCCTCCTGATGTCTGTGACTCGTGGGGTGAAGCTTCAGGGTCTTCATCACTATTCAGTCGGTGCAGCACTGTGAACATGCTGCAGCAGCCAGGACGCTGCCACACGTGTCACGTGTGTGATGTTGGTCTCAGTCGTGTTTGACTGTGTGTGTGTGTGTGTGTGTGTGTTCTGCTTTTTGCCTGCTTTCTGATACAACATGTGAGTGATTTTGTGTGTGTCCAAAGATGGTTTATTGATTGGTGGCTGTGGTGGAGAGAAGGAAGGATGATGGAGGGAGGAGTGGAAACATTCAATCAGCCGTCCTCTGAGGGACGAGAGGGAGCGATGGTGGGAAGAAGAAGGGAAGAGATGGTGGGGTTAGAGAGAGATGGATGGGCAGAAAAATAAAAAGAAAGAAAGCAAGAAGGGAAAGAGGGGTTGGAGGAAGGAAAGGAGAAAAGGGGAAAGGAGATGTATGAAGAGGAAAGGAGAGAAAAAGGAGAGGCAGATGCTGAGAAGAAGAAGACACAAAGAGAGGGAAGAAAGGCTGGAGGAAAAGGAAAATGTGTCTTTTTTCCAAGGAAAGTGCAGGTGAAGGAAAGGGAAGAGCAGCAGCAATATAGAGGAAAGTGAGATTAAGAAGAGGAGAGGAAAGGATGGGGATGAGTCAGAGCCATGTGAGAAGGATGTGAGCTGCATGCTAAGGAACCTACACGCACAGCGAGGTGGAAACACACCTGCATCAGCAGCTGAGGGAGGGTCTTACAGAGGGCGTCCTCTCCCTTCATTTCCCCCTTCCTCTCCTGCTCCTCCCCCTCCTCTGTGAAGTCATGGCCGCCCTCCCCCTCCTCCCCTGACTGCTGCTAAACTCTCCTCTGACCGACATCTTCATTCCTGCATCCTTCTGCTTCTTCTCTCAGCTTCCATCCACTCTGCTGATTGGCTTTTTGATCATGTCTCCTGTGTTGTTTATGAAACCATAAATCAGCTCATCTTATCATTCCTCGACCCAAATAAACATGCTGAATAAACACACAAACTAAGACGCACAGCGAGGCAGCGCGGGAAGAGCCGAGGTCGTAGATCAAAGCAGTAAAAACCACCTGAGACACTGAAGAACTGCAGCTGTGTGTGTGTGTGTGTGTGTGTGGGGGGGGGGGGGGGGGGGGGGTGATGCTTCTTATAAAAACCTAGTAAAGGCAGCAGTTAAAAACAACAATACTAAACTAATGGAGCAGTGAGACGGGAGAGACTGATGATCATGAAGCGTAGATAATAACTGATTATTGCTGGCTTGTGTTCATTTATCATGAGCGCATGCTGCCTGTTGATTAAACATAGCTTTTGGGGGGAAATATAAATACTGTTTATTGTTTTTATGAAAAATGATAATTCATCCTGAAGAAGGAGGGGAGAGGACGGCTCTGCCGGCATGTTCCTCTGAGCTGCTCACCTTTTTATGAGCTTTGTAGCCTCTGCAGTTCTGCAGGTTACAGGTGAGAGCTCTGAGCTGCTGCTGCAGGTGAAAACAGCTAAAATAGAAATGCTGAGGCTGAGCCTGTGAGTCAGTTAGAAAGGAGGCTGCAGGAAAACTGATCTGTTTGAATCAGTTAGAAAGACGGCTTAACTGGTCAACCCAGTCTGCAGGCTCAGTGAGAACAACAGAAACAGCAGCGCGCGCGCGTGTGTGTGTGTGTGTGTGTGTGGGCGGCAGGTCTGGGGTGGGGTGGTGGCTTATCGTTATCATTTATACAGCAGGACATTGATTTCTCAGCTCACAGACGTTGAAGAGGAATGTTTCCTCCCTGAAGGGACCGCAGAGCTATTTCCCATCACAGCCAGTCACACACACACTTCCTGCTCTTCTTCTTTGCTCCTCATGGTGACGTGGCTCAGTGTGTGAGGCTCAGTGTGTGAGGCTCAGTGTGTGAGGCTCAGTGTGTGAGGCTCAGTGTGTGAGGCTCAGTGTGCCTCGACTGTAGCCCACGGTGGTTTATAGAGAGGTTCTTGAGGATAAAACAGAATCAAGAACCAAGTTTCCACGTGTTCCAGAGAGCATTTCAGGAATCTGTGAATTCCTTTGAGGAATTTGGAAGTGTGATCCTGAAGCTGTCTGGATGGGTCGTAGCCTAAATTAAGCAGTCTATACTGTATGAGCCAGTGGGTGTTCACAGGATGTTGCAGGGATTGTTAAGGTGGTTTCTGAGGTTACTGAGGTCTTCAGAGGTATCCTGAAGGTTGTAGGGTCGTTGAGGTGCGTTTGAGAGGAAAGGTCAGCAGTGCCTGAGGACGTTATCACTTTTTGAAAAGGCTGTGGGGTTCTTTGAAGGATACAGGGATCCTTTTGAGAGGTACATTAGTGCTCACTAGAGTTTTAAGGGTTCTCTGAAAGGATCTAAGGGTGTTAGCTGAGCGTGCTCAGTTCCTTCGGGGGTCTCTCATTGGCTCAAAGGTCACAGAATGTAGACAGGTCATAAGGTGGATGCCAGGGTCCTTGTCTGACTTTAACCTATGGGGTTTGAGGGGTTTTTAAAGCGATCCATTACTGCTGCAGTGAAGACGCCCTCCCTGAAATAATCGCTCTTCTCTGTCTCTGGTCCTCCTTTTTTCCTGGGTTTCAGTGTTTGTGCACTTTTGAAGACACGGTACAGAGCTCACATTATTTGGAGATATTTGTTACTAAAGAAAAGTCAGAAAACAAAGTTCTATCATCCATCTGCCACCTCGACCGAAGGCTCCACGGATCAGAGTAGCTCATTTCAGCCAATGAACAGGAACTAATCACCTGGAGACCTCTTCAGCGCCGGGACACCTCCACGGTGGCCACTGGTGCGTGTGACATGTAGTCTGATAGTGACAGGGCAGATGCCTGTGTCGGTTTCAGTGCTGAACCTCCTCAAACGTGGAAGCCTCATTATCTCTAATGAGTAGCTGTTGAGAGATGAAGGGCTGTTGATGAGAGCTCCTCGTGATGCTGACAGTGAGCAGCATAATGATGTACAGTACAGAGGCTTTTATCCAGAGGGGCTCACAGTACGTCAGCTGCGAGGGTATCTCAGAAAGGGCGGCCCGATGGGAGCTAAAGCCCTGATTCTTACAGGAGTAGCACTGACGAGCTTCACGGAAACACCAAAACCTGTGAGGGAACGGTCTCCACGCTGGTGTCTCAGAGAGCAGTGGCTCCAGAGGAAGCATCGTGTCATTCCTGTGGCAAAGCAGAGCAAAAAGACACTTTCTAACTGTTGTCCAGCTGTGATCTTTGTGACTCGTGCACATTTTTGTATCCCAGCAGAACCGAAACTCCTGGGAATTTTGCTTTGATCTCGATGTTTAACTAACGTGACCTTTCCTTGTCTTTTTCCGTCTTCAGTATGGGGAGGAGGAGGTGTGTTCGGACCGTTTGGACACTGACTTCCCGGACATCGACCTCTCCCAGCTGGACACCAGCGACTTCGACAGCGTCAACTGCCTCGGCGAGCTGCAGTGGTGCAACGATCATCCGGCCGATGCTTCACCGGCCTCCATTCACTACAGTACAGCAGATGAGCTCTTTGAGGTGAGGTTACTGTGCTGAGGTCAGTTGTGTAGCTCACTGGTTGTGGTGCTGCACTGGTGTGAGTCTCTTCTCTGAACGAGTTTGACCTTCTTTGCTTCTGCCACCTGTGCTCATGAGAGTCTGATTCAGAGATGGAGGTCTGAGGAAGATCGATCTTCATCCTTTGTTTAGGGTTTAGACAGAGTTGCTGTTCTGTGACGGACGTCCCAAATGCAGCACGCTGACTCTGAGCAGCACAGTGTACAAAATATCTGCTCCTTCACATCATTTCAGTGAAGTGTGGAGAGCACGAGGCGCCCAGCCACCATCGTGCTGCAAACACGTCGGCGTGCTGCAGGTGAACAGCAGCGACCCTCAGTCCCTTCTATCCTTGTTTCTACAGACCTTTCCAGCATAGCTGTTTAAACTGTTTTCATGTTTTCAGGTGGAGCTCACTCCTAATAGCTCATGCTGTTCATGAAACTGATATCAGAAGCATGTTGTAAAGGAGCCAAAGTTTCCTTTGCTGAAGCGCGTGTCAAACCCAGACCCTTGGCCTTGGATTAGGATGTGCAGCGTGTTTCTGTGGGCACAGCCAAGAAAGTCATTTGCAGTTATGCTGTGTGTAACATGATGATGGCAGCAGCACATCAGTTTGAATCTGTGCTGATGAAAGCCCTCAGGCTCCGGTGTCCGGTGCCCTTCCTGGATGAATTCAAGGAATACCCTTCTAATTTTTCTTTATCTGAAAGCCAGCCGGGATCATTGATCGTCCATAGGTTTCCGGTCCCTGCGACGTCTTGCAGTCCCATTATGGAGGCTAAATCGAGCGCACCTCGAGAATAAAAAGACAGTAACGGGGAGATAAAGTAGCATTCAGGTCCAGATCGTCTGCTGTGTAATGCAAGTCTGCTGATGGAAATTGCTTTGATGCTGTGATGCTCCACAGAGTATTGGTTAAATGAAGACAGGCTAAGCATTATGGGAATTCAGGTAAATAAACAGCTAGTCTGTGTCTGCGCTCCCTCAGATTTGACTCTGTCTTCGATCCCCATTAGCCGACGCCTGTTTGACTCCCTGCTGCTGACACGAAACCAGACTTTACAGCATCTCCAAGGACTGCATTAACAGCAAGAGACATAATCGTACTGCACAGGCATAATCATAAGAGAAGGCTTCATTTCTGACAGCATGCAGCCGATAAGGACGAAGACATGAAGCGGCCCGTTAATCCCCCCCCCCCTTCTTTGTCTCCATCTTCTTTAACTGCCTCACTTCCTTCAGCTCTTGTTCACCCACAGCTCCCTCTCTGTTTCTTCCTTTGGTGTTTTCATCCATTCATTTCACCAATAACTGCTTCACCTGATGCACTGATCTGTTCTGCAGGCACACGCTGCACGTTGATGCCATTATGTCTGTGGACATACGTAGAGCTTAAAGAGAGGAGACGTAGTTTCTCAGCACCTCCGGCCCTTCATCCTCCTGCTCTTATGTTTCAGCCAATACTGTATTGATCAGACTAATACAGCGGTGCAGATTGTCAGACAGCGTTTGATTATGAGCACAAGTAATGAATAGAGCGATAAGCTGGCAGATGAAGCCCCCCCGTCCATATCTCCACCCCCTGCTATCAGTCAATATTCCCCTTATTTACGGTTGCGTATCGGAATCTCATCCCGAGTTGGAGTTATTGATCGTGTTTGTGTGACTTAATTTAACCTCTGACAGTGAGTCTGAAAGGGAAGACTGCTTTGATACAAAATTATGACTTTATTAGCAATAATAATAATAATAATAATACACACTCACTGGACACTTTGTTAGGTACACCTGTTCAACTGCTTGTTAAAGCAAATATCTAATCAACCAATCACATGGCAGCAGCTCAGTGATGAAGACGAGCTACTGAAGTTCAAAGAGAGCATCAGAATGATGAAGAAAGGTGATTGAAGAGACTTTGGACGTGTCGTGGTTGTTGGTCTGTTTCACAAACTGCTGATCTGCTGGGATCTTCCTCACATCCATCTGTGGGGTTCACAGAGAAGCTCTGAAGAGAGGAAATATCCAGTGAGCAGCAGCTCTCTGGGAGAAAAGGCCTTGTTGATGTCACAGAGGTCAGAGGAGTACCTCAGTACTGGGCGGAGTCTGCAGCAGCTGTGTGACACTCTCATGTCAGCATGGACCAAAATCTCTGTGTCGCTCTGTTATCCAGGAAATGTGATCATGTGATTTGTGTGGCTGCCTTTGAATGTTAATAAAGCTTTTCTGTGACATTCATGTTAATAAATGTAAACTAAATATCACTTTGAAGCAGTAAAGCATTGCTGTGGTGATGCAGCACTGAAGCATCCTGTGGACTCTTCGTGTCAGTCAGTCAGTCAGTCAGTGAGCCTGAAGACAGAATAAATGTAATAATAACTAGTTTGGCAGGCAGGACAGATGGAGCTGATGAGACAGACAGATGAGCGAAGCTCCCCGTAGGCCAGCCGTGCTATCACCTCTCCACCAGACTCCGCTCTCAGCAAGATGGCAGCTCCGTAACAGTAAACAGGCCCTGAGTGCATGTCGCCGGAGGGACGGGGGCCAAAAAGACTGAAATTACAGATAAACAGCATTTTGTGCAAATGTGACAATAACCATGCTCGAAAATGGCAGAAATGCACGTACAACATCACAGAAAACTAGAGTCACAGCCAGCTTAATGAGTTCAAAGGTGAGCGGTAACTCACCTGAGCCTGGTAATACAGAAGGTAACAGCTGACCTGAATGAATGGGAGTGATTCAGCAGTTACACACAGCTCCTAACAAAAACAGAGGTCATATTTCGGGGGGGAACTGTTACCTGTGCACAGGTAACAGTTGGTGCAGCAGACTAATATGAATGTGTATTAAATGTGATGTCACCATGCTCTCTCCGTGTTGGACTTCCTGCAGATAGAAGAGGAGAACGCGGCTCTGCTCGCCGCTCTCACCGACAGTTTGGATGGCATCGTGGATGCTGAGGTTGGCGGGCTCTCTGTGTTCCCTGCCCTGGGGGAGGAGCCCAGCCAGGAAGAGGAAGAGGAAGACGGTCTTTCTCTCAGTGCCGAGGACTTTCGCCAGCCCCCGGGGGCCGAGACGGAGGACCCATCCCTGGTAAGAGCACTTGGTACACAGACACACAAAGTGGAGAAACCTCTCATCAGGACTCCTTTATCTCCATTTTGGCTCCCTGAGCTTCACTTCTGTAACAGTTTCCTGTTTGTGTTTGATATTTCCTTCTTTTCTCTTTTGTCTTCGGTCTGCAAATCAAAAGTCTCTCACAGCTCCACAGACACAGCTTGTCTTTAATGCAAGCCTCAAACACCATCCAGCCCTCGTCACCCCGCCATGCCGAGCCTCTCCTTTCCCATTCCCCCCCCCTCCATCTCAATCTGTGCCGCGTTTGCTAACCTTGATGTTCCCTCGTTGGCCTGCGAGGTTCAAAGTCTGCCTTTAACTCCAGGAAAATCGAGTGAGGCACAAAGTAACCTTTCATCCAGTCTGTGTGTGTGTCCCTGTGTGTGTGTGTGTGTGCTGCAGAGGTTTCAGTCTGAAGGTCCTAAATGCTGAAGTGTGTCACACTCGTGGTCACAGCAGGACAGCAGCAGGATTCGAGCTCTGTGATTGGCCGTTACTCTCCGCTCAGATGAAGTTCTCTGTGATACGTTCACAGGTCATAATCAGAGACCCAGGAGAACGGTCCTCACATGTCCATAAGTGTTGGTGTTTGTGCTGAGGTCTGTGCTGAGGTCTGTGTGTTTTTGACCCTGTGCCCCCTGCTCTCCTTTCACACAGTGCTGCTGGAGGCTTCTCCCTCTCTTTCTGGCCCGTCCGTCGCTCCCTGAACCGCACTTCCAGGAACAAACCCTGTTTTTCTGCCTGCACCTGAGCCACCCCGCCCCCGCCCCCTTCCCAGAAACAGCAAACACACAAACAACCTGTCGGATCCCCCTTTATGTGCTCTGCTGCACTCGGCTCTCGAGCTTAATTGAAGCAGGAAGCTGTTTCGCTGCGATGAAGCACGTATGATTACTTCTCGTCAAGATGAATCCACCCTGCTTCCTTAATTTGTCTTAAATTTCACAGCACAAGGGCTGCTTACAGGGTGTTCTCGTGTGCTCTGATTTAGTGGCAGCCTACAAAGATGCTATTGTTTGGCAGTCGTGAGTCATGCCGGATGGCTGAATACCTACAGTGTAAATGCTCAGCAGGCTGCTCTGCCTGCCATTTGCAGTGCCACACTTGTTAAGCTTTAAAATGAATCATTGGGTGCTTAGTGATACTAGTCAGTGAGACTCCCTGATCAGAAAGGCCCAATAACCTTTACAGAACAGCCAGATCTGCTGTCCCAGTGAAGGCAGCCTGAAGCTGAGCGCGTGGGGAGCTGCACTCCTAGAATGAGCATTCCTCCTAATGCAAAATGATAGCAACCAATGAGTAATGGAGCTTTGCTCTGAGTCCAGCTGTGGGCACCAGGAGGAAGCAGACTGATCAATAATATGCTGTCGTGGATGCCAACAGATCAGCTGATCCTCTTCTACCCCCTCCATTGGAAACTGGGGGCGCTGCTGTAACTGCTTTGGCCTTTCTACAGCTGCTATTGACTCTGCAAACTATTATGCCACCCACCTCCACCCCACGCCTCCACCTCACTGACGCCCGCTCAGTTGTGTGTCGGGAAATAAGAAGCTTCTCCTGACCTAACCTAACATAGATCTGAAAGCTTCACTTTAAGTGTCTCATTGATGCAGTTCAACAGAAACCATCAGAGCTGATATCTTTGCATTCTTGAAGCGCAGCGACAGTGTCGATGTAATCGTGACCAAGAGTTAACATCTATTTTCATTGGCCTTCTTAATTTAAAGGTAAAATGTAAAGTGTGTAGACCTCAAATTACTAGTAATACTTCAGTTAGTAATAAAGCACGCAGCTGCAGCCAGCGTGGCACAGCGAGGTCAAAGTGGAACCAGAGAAAGCAGCCCTGCTCCATCCTTACAGAAGCATCCACCTGGTGGTGCTGGTAGGACCTGTCTCAGTGGCATCACCAAGATCTCGGTGTTTCATGACCAAGGCTACAAGTTTAGGATCATTTAACAAGTGAGTATTAGTGTTGGTACTCAGAGCAGTGGGACAGATGGGAGACACACCAGGGAGTATAATAACCAGTGCACAGGGCATTCCTGCCAAATTGGTGGAAATTGCAGTGACTTCAATGACTCTGAGCGTTTAAGTAATCAGGGTAGTTTGGCTGTGGAGGAAGCCAGAAAACGAAGAGGGCCTGAGTGTGTAGTTCACTGCATGCAGCACGGCCACAGCCTACAGGAGTCAGTCAGGCAGAGCGGGTGGTGCTGCTGCAGTCTGGTAAACACCATGATGAAAGTCTTGTTTGGTGCAAAATAGCAGGTCAGCGACACCGAACGGTCACACCACCAGATGCCATCTTCTCTGCTGTTGTGCTGCAAAACAATGTTGCCCCAACTCCACTGTCCTGCCCTCATTTACCCTTCAAGCCTTCTTGGTTAGCAGTCAGCTGGTGTCAGAGACGGGTGGGGCGCAGGCTGGTTAATGAGTTACAGCATCCAGCAAGAAAAGACTGAAGGTCAGACGCGTGTGAGGCCAGCGTGCAGAGTATGATTACATTTCATGCTCTGTCACTGCGTTTCATGGAGTTTTGACATTGTGCACGTTTGCAGAGTAACTGAGAGTGTTTCCCGTCAGTGACAGATTAACCATAGAAGAAGAGCTGTGAGACTCAAACCTGCTTCTACTCTTGCAGACACTTTGTGTTGCATTGTTACACAGACTCACTGTTCTGTGTAGCCCCCCTCAGCGCTAAGTCAGCACTGAATTTAGAGTTAATTAATAATGAAATCAAAGACTCTTTAGATTCGTGGAATACGAGCCGCAGAGACAGGAAACAGCGACAGTCTTAACGAGAAAACACACCTTCTGTCCCGCCGCCTCACACAGCTGCGTCTGCACCACACCTGAAGCTCCCAAATTCTGAAGTCATTTCCTGTGGGCGTCGCCTTGTAGCACCTGCAGGCAGCAGCGCTGTGACTCGTGTGGCTTCAGGAGCTTTCAGTGTCAGAAATGAGACGCATCGTGGTGTTTTGTTCCAAAGCAGAGAAGCTATTTCCCACTTACGGCCGTGCAAGCCGCCGGTGGTCGGGATGAAGCTGGAATATTGGGCTCACAGTGCACCACCAGCTGTAACAGCACCTTCAGGATCACTCTGCTTCAGTGATGCTTTCAGAAATCAGCCTCAGAGTCCAAAAGCTGTTTTTAAAGGTTTTCTCACAACAGCAAGAACACATTTGTTTGATTTTAGTAATCACCTGTGTGCGGTCTCTTATATTTCACTGATCCGGCCGTGGCCTCGGACCCTGACAGGAAGCAGAAGATTTCACTTTCCTACATTTAGAAAAGACTCTTTCCATTGCGTACACGCTCAGCAGTAAAAATAGCAGCCTGACATCCACTCACACAGGAAAGCCTCATGTACTCCTGTGTGTGTGTGTGTGTGTGTGTGTGTGTGTGTGTGTGTGTGTGTTTCATCCCATATTTCCATCAGTGCAGTGGAGCACTGTCATGTGACTGCTGTCACTCTGTGCTCAGGCCTGAGTGAGGCAGCGCCCTCTACTGGTAAGAAGTGATAGTTCAGATGACTTCACTGCTTCACATTAAAACGATTAGAGTCACATTAAAGTGATCCATGAACTCTTCATTTTTTTAGTCACAATGCATAAGTGTGATAAGAATGACTGCAGCCTTTCTGCTAGTAAACGACTGAATTACATCAGACAGCTCAAAATAAACAGTTTCAGGACACTTTTGGAAAGACAAACCTCATTCTTCCTGAAGATAACGCATCATTTGAATACTGGTGGGGGCCCTGCGAGTGGACCCTGCCTCTCGCCCTGTGGGATAGGCTTCATACTGACAGCATACAGCTGGTATGAAGGTGGGACCATCTCTGCTGCACTCATGTAACCTGTAACTCTGAGCATGAACACCACAGCTGCTCTGCACCAGTCCAACACAGAGCTTTACTGGAAACTCACCACAGTACTGCAGACTGACCTGCTCATCCTGCACTAAACTGCAGTATTTTCATGCAGCCTCTGAGTAACACAGAGTTAGTGTACCTCAGTGGGTTTTACAGGACGTTTCACAGTGTGGAAAATCATAACTTCACATCATAAACAGATCCAAGATCTGATTTTAAACTTCCAGCTTTAAACTTCCAGGTTATCGGAGCTCCCTGAGCAGTCCTTCCCTTTAAATCTGACCTCTCTGCTTCCTCTGCTTCCTCTTTCTTCCATCTTTCTCCATCTCTGAGTGAACTTCTCTCTCATTGTGGAAACACAGCAGCTGGACCTTCAGCTCGCAGACACACTGTGTGACAAACTGCACACAAACACTTTGTGTGTTTGCTGATATTTGTTGAGCTGATAGAAACGTTGCATTAGAAATGACTGCCATCTAAAACCCGTTACTCCCTTTATGCTCCTCTTCTGTAGGGCTAGCTAGATGCTGAAGTACCGCGACCCCAGCTTATGGTCTGCACTCGGTCCCTGTTTAACCCCTGAGTATGTTTGAGGCGCCTCAGAGGGGTTAAAGTATAACGAGCCTGTTTTGAACGTGTGAGAAGTAGAAGGCGCAGATATTTGTGACAAAAATGTAGGCAGCAAAAGCAAAAAGTAGTTAGTACTGAAGTACTGATACCTGGTAATTCTCCTTAAGTACAGTAACAAAGTATTCCCACCTCTGCTGCACACGCTCCTTTGTGTTTTCTGCTTTGGAGCTGCTCTGTGTTCATGCTTTCCCTGCAGTTTGTGTTTCTGTTCATGTGATCACACCTCGGCTCTTTCTGCATGTGTGTCCCACCGCAGAACAAGGCCTCCATTGATGAGGCCAGTGAAGCTCTGGAAGGCATCCAGAGTAGAGTAGAGTAGAGCAGAGCAGAGTGAAGAAGAGTAAAATGTGTGTTTGAGGGGCCCAGACAGTGGCGGGCAGCTTTCAGTATCCAAACAGACACAAACCTTCAGTCACTGCTGTTCACTTTCCTCAATGGGACTCTCAGAGGAGCATCATCACGCACTCCGAGCCAAGTTGGCTCGCCCACAAAGAGCCGCTGTGGCCCCATTAGCGATGCAGGCGATCGGCCCCTTCAGTCATTTGACCCAGATAGTATTCTGTGCTTACAGCCAGCTCTGATGGGTGCTGGTGTTGTACAGTACTGCACACAAATGACCTCCAGAGAATCAGCAGCAGCATCACGCCAGACACCACCGTTATTAACAGTTTGCATACCCAATAAATGGATGTAATGTAATGTTCTACTTCCTGTCTCATAAACCTAAAGAGCCTGCAGTGGGACACCTCCTCTGATATATGCAGGTCTCGTGTATTTTTAGGTGCCCTGTGTGAACCGGTGGTCCGGTTTCATATCAGTGATTCAACGAGACTCAAACCTTCGGTCTTTCCTCCACCGTTAACAGAGCAGTACTTTTAGTGAACGTGAACAGCAGTACTGCAGTAGTCCTGCTTCCAGCCAGCAGGCTTACTGAGCTGGCAGTAAGGGTTCATAACAGAATGGCTGCTGATGACCGAGCTGAGCTCGCAGCGCAGAAACATTAGCAGAGAACACCACAGGACCGGGCTCCTGATTCTGCAGACCGCGGGCAGTCACAGGAAACACATTCAGAGGATGTATTAACACAGACTGAATGCTCACTGTGACCTTCTTCGGGCAAAGCTTCTATAAACAGCTGCATGTGTTCCTGCTTCTCCTGCACATCTGTATTTTCTGCATGGTCTCCTGGAGAAAAGGCTGCAGCTTAAAGGAGGATTTTCTCTCTAAGCTGGTTTATATCAGCTGATAGTCCTGACATGAAGCGAGGAACACATGAAAAAGCAAAGAAGGGTAGTGGGGGGGGGGCAGTTGTGTTAATATTCAGCGTAAAGGTAATATCTGGGGAATGTTTCATGCCTGTGAGTCAGCTCCAGCTTCCTGGTTGATCTGAAGGAAGGAGAGGATGGAAAATGGTGGACAGCGATAGGTGGACACCGAGGAAGAGACAGTGATGGTTACTGGATTAAAAAGGAAAGCTGGATGACAGTAAATGCATCAGGATGGATAAAGAGTAATGGAACGAGTGCATCAGAGAGAAGGAGCAGCAGTCCTGCTGTGTTATTACAGAGAGAACAGCTGAAGCTGGTTTCTAATGGAAAACGTGAGTGTAGCTGTCAGCTTTAGTGAAGTGATAAATGTACAGTATTGTGACCTCGCCTGCACATTATTGTCTCACACAAACATCCATCTGCAAAGTGTTAACAGCTGACAGAATATAGATTAAAAACTGGCCCCATGCTGGACGCATTCATCTCACTGTAAACCCTCCTGCTGTGTTCAGCTCGTGTCTTCTGCAAAACAAATTTCACCTTTTTATTATGTTTGGATTGTCTTACACACACAGTTATACACACAGTCACACACACACAGTTATACACACAGTGCACATGCAGTCAAACAGCCATCAGGACTGCAGTTAAGCCCTGTGAGTGGACACAGACTTGGTAACTCTGCTGAGCTTTGCCTTCTTTTTCTCCTCAGCTGAAGAAGCTGCTGCTGACGCCTCCCAACATGCCGGCGGGCGTCGATGTGCACAAAGATGGGGTTAACGGCCATCGCTACGGCAACAGAAGCTTGCGCCTTCGGCCGGTCCGACCTCTGGTGAAGGTGAGGCACAGACTGCTGTGAGCGTGTGACGGGATAGCACGGTTTCAGGTGTTGCTAACACTTTGTGGATTTGCCTCACTCCCCAGATAACTGATCACATCCTCTCAGGCAGGCGGGTTCAGACAGAAGTAATCGCTGCTGCACGTTCAGCCTGCAGTCAGCTGCTGCTGCACCTTTGAACAGGTGTCTGCACTTGTTCTGTTCCACGTCGTCAGATACAATTATTGATAACTGATTATGAATAAATCATCCTCAGCAGGAAGTTCAGGTTTACGGTGGAACATAGGTTAAAGTGTTCAGACTGGTCTGGCTCTCAGGGGTGGTCTAAGCAGAGGCTCCCAGGCCTCCCTCTGCCAGCCACCTCCTGTAGCTCGGGGGGGTTTAAACATCAGAAACTCTTATTGATTTTATTGAGTTGAGTAGAAACCCAGTAGGAGCAGCAAACCTGTGGCAGGCCTTGGATGCTGGTTGTAGTACATACATTAGTATGTGGTACAGTGGGTCTTCCAGCTTGCAGAGACCTTCAGCTGCTCTGATGGGTGTGGTGTTGGAGAGGAGAGGAGAGGACGTTGACAGTGGCTGCTAGCAGTAAGTGGATAGAACTGTGTTTCATGTGGTCATTGATTACAGCATCATTTATGTGGTACAAGCGTGCAGCATGATGAGCCTTCACACACACTGTGCTGCTGCCGGAGGAAGCGGGGATGAGCCGAGCCTGGATCCATCATGAGGAGCTGTAGTTTTAGCATAGCGTAGCCTTGCTGTGGCAGATGGCGAGAGTACTGACTGACAGGGTGAGAGGGCAACAGTGAATCGCAGTAATGTGGGCGAGCGTTTCCTCACAGCTGCACACTGAATGATCAGGACTGAGATTTACTGCCGCGTGCAGGGCTGGAAGCTGCTTTCATGCATCTTTTGTTGTTTGCCGCTTCATTCGTCATTCCCACAAACAGCTACAGACAATGTAATGAAATATTCCAGTGCAATAATGTGAAACATCAGTATTAAATATCAGCAGTTAGTGCGAGGCCCTCGGAGTCGAAGGCTGTCATTTTGTTACTTGATTAATGTGCAGCATTGTCGATACATTTAGAAAAATTGCCTCCCTGATACGTTCTTCATTACTGCACATGGAAAAACTGCATTATTCATCATAATGTTGGAACAAAACATCTGGAAAGAAGTGATCAGACGTAAAAGGATCAGGCAGACACTCAGAAAAGAACAAACCTGCAGTTTTTCACTCTTCACAATCTTTTTTCATTAATGAGAACCAGCCATCAGTAATTATGTGTATGGGACCAATAACTACCAGATCCTTAAGAGTTCACTTGTTGCTGTCAAACGTGTCGTCTGCAGCTCTGTTTTCATTCAGGATGATGAAGGTGGGCCGTCCTCTTCATACAGTAACACAAGCAGGCACGCTTCATGGTAGGCATGGCAACAGCAGCATCACAAAGCGCTTCCTTTAAAAAGTCACTGTTGAACGTGCCTCAGAGCTCTGCAAAGAGGACAGAGGAGGCTGAATGACGGTTATTTTGTTGGCGCCTTGCTGCAGATGGAGGAGAGTCTAAGGAATCAGATTGTGCCATTATCCAGAAAAAAGCGCGTCTTAATTTGTGCCGGACGTTGTGGCTGTGAGAACGTGTTTATTTGGACTGAGAGGGGATGAATGAAAGCTCTGACTCTGGTCCTTCACCCTGGATGTTTACAGCATCACAGCCATCCAGGGAGCTGAGCAGTTTTTCAGGGTTCAGGTCCATAAAGAGAACAGCAGAGCACACAGAGCTGTGCAGCATCAGAAATCCCCTTCATATGTGGCTGATCTTAAGATCGTTAAGATGATGTCTGAATCTCACAACGTGCTGCTCAGGTGTCACTTGTGTCAGGACTGCAGACAGGTGTCAGAGTCAGACTCTTTCCTTTGGTTTGAATAAATACGTGCACGCTCACGTGCATGCAGGAGCATCCTAACTGATTTCAGGGTTATTCTTTTCTGCATAAATCCTGTGCTCTGACCCAGAGAATAGCGGCCCCCACCTCTAAAGAGACTAAGACCTCCACCCAGGCTCCATCCATTTCTCACAGCAGACTTTGTAACCCGTGCTTCAGCAAACTATCAACGGGTCGGCTTGTTTTCGACCCACTGAGCCTCGGTAGGCTGCGTTGGTCATTGTTAAGGTGAAGTTGCCCTGGCTGCTTTTTGCACGCTGTTAGCAGAGCACCCTGAATGTTTCTGTATGGAAAGCAGTTTGTGTTTTTACTGTTTGCTTGTCTCCATCTTCAGAGCGACATCCCTCAGGAGAGGAAGCCCCGAGTGATGCGTCCAGCTGGGCGTCTGTGCACCGAACTTCACCGCCACCTCACCACCACCCAGGACACGGAGGACACCGCGGCTCCTGACACAGAGGAAGACGAAGAGGAAGAAGAGGAAGAGGATAGTGAGTCAGAGGAGGAAGAGGAGGAAGAAGGGGAGGAGGAAGAGGAGGAGTCGTCCAGCAGTGAGGTGGAGGGTGCGGCAGTTGTTGCTGCTGTGCCTGCTGAGGCAGCCAAGCCCCAGTTCAGCTCAGAGAAAGAACTGCAGTCAGTGGTGGAGCTGATCACGTACATGCACACCTACTGCCTGCCCACACGCAAGCAGCAGGGCTGGGAGCGTAAGGACCGTGACCTGCCGAGGCCTCGGGCCCGACCCGAGACCTCCCGCCCGGCCGCCACAAACTCTCACAGCAGAGTTATACTTGTGCCCACTCTCGGGACGAGCGGGGGCTTGACCGGGTTGAGCAGTGGTGCCCCCAGGAGGCTCCCCTTTGCTAGGCGACGGGAGATGAAGGCCGACTCCCTTCTCCGCGAGCTCCTGCAGCAGAGCAGCTCTTTTGATGTGAGCAAGCCTTACAGACTGCACCGCCCACCCTACTCCCACAGCCCCAACAGAGCAGGAGAACCTGCTCCTTCTGCCACAGCTAAATCAGGCTCAGCCCAATCCCCCAGTTCCACCAACCCCAAACCAGAGCTTTGTAAGGACTCTTCCTCCCCTGAGAGGAGAAGCCACTCTGAGCCGCCACAAAGCCCGGAGGCGACTGCAGAAAACAGCGGCTCTTTCTCGGTTCGGCGCTCCAGACGCCTGGCTTCATTTCCAAGCCGCTTCGCCAAGAGGCTGCGGCCTGAGCGGGTGAGAGAAGGAGAGGCGAAGGAGGAGAAAAAGGAGGGACGAGCAGGGGTCAAACTGCCACCCGCTCGAGCGGGAGAAGAAACCACGGCGGAGATGCTGCCAGGAAAACTGACGCCTAGTAACGGCAGCGCTGCCACAGCTGAGCCAACCACACCCTGCTGCCACGGTACATGCCACTGATTCTTTTAGTTTCATGCATGAAGCAGTGCCCCCCTGTGTGACAGAAAGCCTGACTGCTGTTAAGACCTGAGTGTAATAGGATCTGAGCGTTAATACTGTCCTACATGCTAAAATGAATACACATGTTCTTGAACGCACCTTACAAGTATGTATGTGGCAGTAAGTGGATTTCTGTTGTGATTGCAGAAAAGCCAGCCTGCCTCTGTCTGCCTCTCAACCCAAAGTCTGCAGGGTGAGTATCCACTCTCAGGAAGCACCTGTTTGTTTCATCATGCAGGTGTAACTTTGTCCAGAATGCAGCAGAACTGCAGTTAATGTAAAGCTGCGCTCCTTTTATGTGGAATATGTTAGTTTACTATATTTACTGATGTCTGTGGGCCAGTCAGTCAGAGCTGCTGTTCCACAGTGAGCAGTGAACACTGTGTATGTATGAGAGCTGAGCAGGAGGCAGGCTATAATCATCTAAAGCCTGTAAACACGCAAATTACTGGAAACCCTAAAAATCTGCCTCTGTTGATTTGATCCTATTTGTTTCATCGTCCTAATTATGTCTAATCTAACGGGTCATAATCTCAGAGTTTGTCTTGGACCGGGCTGTCGGTGGGTGGCAAACTAAATTGAAAGCACACTTGATGTAAACGTGCAGAGAGGTTTTAATGTAAAAGTATCCTGACCCAGCTTCGTTGGCTGGGCTCACTTCAACATTAAAGACACCTGTTCATCCATCATCAGGTGATCATCCACTCGCATTACCAGCCTCTTTCCCACCAACAGGGTGCCGGAGCCTGTGCCGTAATTTGAACCGTTAGGCGGGTTTTTCACCGCCGAAACACTCGGTGCTCGGCCGAAAAACAGGTTCAATTCCGGCCTCGCAAACTAGCTGGTCTGGAACCAGGAACCCGTGCCGAAAGCGGCAGAAGGCCGTGACTCTGCCGTCTCAACATCCAGTTTTCTACCATATTACATGTGTATTACAGGAGAAAAGAGAAGCGATTTTCACAGCTGTGAATTAGGTTGGGCTCTAAGGCTGAACTTGCTGCTTTGTTCATATCACAGATAAAAGGACACAAAGTGCGTACTTGTCGTCTTGCTCTAATCTGTCTGTGTTTCCCTCTGTGCTGCACACAGATGCTGCAGTAGTTTGGTTTGGACCCTAAAACGTATTTGCAGCACAGAAAGGAGAGCGTGTTCTCCCACGTTTGTGCGCTTCAGCTTCGTGTCCAGACGAGGACCCGCCCACACTCATACGTAAAGGAGCAGTTCACAGAAACGCGGTGGGAACGCGGGCCCGTTCTTAAGCGTTTCACCGGTTCATTGGGAACAGCACGAGCACTGGCACGCGAACCGGCTCCTTGGCGGTGGGAAAGTAGTGTGTCTGGGGCCGGGAAGAACCCTCACAGCACCAACATGCAGCCTAGCAGGCTGAGGCTGGAACCTCTCTGACCTGTGACCTAATAATAATAATAATAATAATAATAATAATAATAATAGTAATAAAATTCAGGAAACATGAAAAAACAAGTATCCTTAATGTATAAAAAATTTATGATGGACGAGGCAAATGACACTCAGCATATTAAACAACAATGGGAGATGGAATTGAATATCACTTTAGAGGGGGAATTATGGGAGGACATCTGTACTGGCTGCCACAAGGGAATTGGGAGTCAGTACTGGAGAGAATTTGATTGGAAGTGTAAAATAAGATTTTTTTCAAACTCCACTCAAAAGCTCTCTCTCAAAGAGCAGTGTAATGGGCTCGACACACGGGGAGCGACAAACGACAGCGACGAATGGGTCGCATCGCCACTGGGGTGAAACCGAACACACGGGACGCGATAGCGACGGCAGCTTTGCGAATCGCGCTCTTACGTCACTCGTCTCCAAGAAATGTGATTGGTTATGAAACTGGAGGGATTTAGACATTTTCAAAGCAGTCCATGTCAGACACGGCAATAAAGATGAGGAGTCTGAAGATTTTATTGGAACTGACAGAAATCTTGCTGTTAAGTCTCCTCTACAAAAGAAAAAGACAACCTTGGGTTCATCCTATATTAGCACAAAAGTCCTCTCTATCCGTCTGTTTAACGTTAGTCTTGCACCAACACGTTCTCATATGGCTGCCTTTTATGTTTAACTCGATAATCACTGCGTGAAGTGTCATATAATATAGGAAAGTCAAACACAGCTAAAACGATGCTTTCCTTCCTGCTGAAAGTGATTGCAGACTGCAGTGTGTAGCATACTCTTCGCTCATTGGTCAGTCAATGAAACTCTTGCTGATTGGTTTAGTGCCACGCGACAGCGACAAAAGTAGAACATTTTCCAACTTTGTTGTGTCGCGTCGCCTGGTCGCGTGTGCACGTCTACGTGTACGAGCTTGAAATTTCACATGCACGAATGTCGCCGGTCGCTTAGCTGGAGGAGGGCAAGCGATTGTCGCCTCATCGCACAAGCTCCATAGGAAATGAATGGAGAGCGAGCGACGTCGCTCCCCGTGTGTCGAGCCCCTAAGTGATAAATGTTGGAGGGGATGTGGCCAAGCAGGCGATCAGACCCACATATTCTGGGACTGTCCTCAGATACAACCTTTTTGGAAAATTTTAAAGAGGTACTGGAGAGAATACTAAAATTAAACATCCCTTTTGACCCTGTAACTTTCATACTTCTCTGATCACTTCACACATGACCAAAGAACTTTGCTACATATCCTTCTAATGACAGCTAGGAAGATGATTACAACGAACTGGATGAAGCCCGACCCACCAAATATGCATCACTGGACACAGAAAATTAAGCATGTATATATAATGGAAAGACTGACTGCCCAACTACAATTGAAAGCTCAGAGCTTTGAAAGACTGTGGAAGCGTATTGTGACTTTTCTTAATTAAGGTGCTTATTTCTCTGACCTGCCTCTCTGTCTATTGTGTTGGGGTAACTGTCCTACCCTACACTGTATGATGGTAAATGGAAATTTGGGATTCAGTGTACGGATAATGATGTGAAGCCCCAATTTCAGTCTCAGGATAACAATGTTTGTATGTAAATTGCCTATGTTTGGTTGGCAATAAAGTTAAAAACAAAAATAATAGTAATAATAATAAGCAGTAAGGGAGGAAAATTCAGGATAACACGATGTCCATGAAAGCAGAGCCCGGCCTTTTCTGGTGCATATCGGTGTGCACGGTTCTGGTGTTGTTTTCAGGTGAAAAGCTGAATTTGGCTCTGGTTTATTTCTTGTGATAATCCCTGATGAATCAGGACCCAGGGAGACTTATCAGAATTTAATCTGTGCCAGACAGAGTGCCCGCACTGCTCTCACTTTTCCAAATTAACCTCCCACCAATCCGACCCTGGAACCTCTCCATCCACTCACAGAGCCGTGTGATCTTCCTGTCCACGACCCTGGTGTCTGTCCATCTTCTAACTGAATCTGTCTCCTGAAAAAAGTAGATTTTTATGCTTCTCCTTGCTGTGGAGAGTAAGTAACATCCCGCCTGAAGCCAATCCACTCGGCACAGCTCCTGCCTTTCATGGCAGCTGCAGAAACAGAACGAGACAGCCAGAAATAGCAGAGGAAGAACAGAGGCGAGGACAGCGGAGTACATATGGCTGCTGTGATAAGAAATGAGGAGAGCCGCGAAATGCCAGAAGAATTTACAGAGAGAAACAATTCATGAAAGTTCAGCTTCAGCCGAGAGCTTTTTCAGGCTGTTAGAGGATTCATGATGAATTATTGAAACATGACACAGCACTCTGTACCTTCTTCCTCTGCAGAGACGTCCAGTACAGCTCCAAGCCGTTTGAGCCGGCGCTCAGTGTGGATCTGTGTGGAACGGCAGGTAAACCGAGCTCCTTGTTTCTTCATTATAAGTGCTGCAGAAAGAGTCATCATGTTACACGCTGTTAGATGAGAGGATCAGTGTACTCACATATTTGCATACAGTCAGTGTGAAGCTTTAAGCAGCAGCCTGTCCTCTGAGGGAACAGCTGCTCCGGCTTCATCCAGTGCTAACAACACTCATCACAGCTCGTGTACTTTTACCTCTCACCTCCCCACTCAGGCCTCACCCCTCCCACTACCCCGCCTCACAAGTCTGTGGAAGATGAGCTCTTCAAGCCAGCAGATGGAGGAAAAGGTGGGGGGGGAGTAGGTGGCAGCAGCGGTGGCGATGGTGGAGGCGAGTCTGTCCACCTGGCTTCAAACGGCAGCGTCGCCACAAAGGGCTCGTCCTGGGCGAGCCGAGCTCACCACCAGCGGAAGCTGCCGGAGCAGACGGAGCTGTACGCCCAGCTGAGACGCATGGGCCAAGCCGGGGACGGCGACGCCCGCTGCAGCTTCGGTGACCACGACTACTGTCTGCTGAGCCTCGGCGAGAGCCGCAAGCGCAGCGCTGCCATTCTTGGAGCCATGTTGCAGGGACAAGGAGGGAGTGATGGAGTTAGCGCCGTAGCTCCCAAAGGAGCCGATGATCAGGAAGGGAAGGAGAACGAGGAGAGGCCGCCGACTTCAGAGGCTGCAGAAACACAGGAGCAGCACACGCCGGTGGGGGGTTCTTCATCATCAGACTGCCAGTCAGCAGCTGCCACGCCACCAGCTTCTGAAGAAGAGGCCGAGTGCTCGTCGGCATCTCGCTCCCCCTCACCCATCCCCCACCTGTGTCCCGACTCCCCCTCCAGCAAGACAGACTCCAGGTAAGACGGAGAGTCAGCGACCGCGGGGGCAGGCAGAGAGGTGAGAAGATGGTCGAGGATAATTAAATATAGAGGGAACATTTAGAGAAAGGCAAGAACATGTCAGAGGCCTTCAGATAAAGGAGGAAGATTAGTTGTCTCCCACATCCAGCTGCATTCTGCAGCTAACAAGATGCAAAATTTGAATGAGTATAGACATCGTGATGAAACACTCCTGGCTTTAAATGCACAGCAGAATCGATTGTGTTACCCAGCTCAGCCTCTGGGGTAAAGTTGTGGACTGTGGAGGGATGAAGTCAGAGCCGTGAGGGGTCTCTGTCAGCTGAGTGTGCAGGTAGAAGCAGCCTTAAAGCTGAAACAGTCCCTGATCTCTGAAGCAGCACAGCTGACTTTGATCGTGTCACACAGGAAAAGGTCAGCGGTCATTATTTCTGGAACGAGCGGCAGAGAAAATGTTAGAGAAGCAGACAGACTGCAGCTCACCTGTTTCCTCATGTCTGACATTTTCACCTTGTGTCCATCCTTATCTCACTCACTATCCTCCTCTCCCACCTCCCCGCTCCCTTCCTTCCTCATCCTCCTTTAGTGAGAACTCGGAGATTTGTCCTGACGACAAGCAGAGGAACAAAGCCAATCTGTCTGACGAGGTATGTTCTGAAACTTTAAGTTTCAAACTTCATCAGGACCCCACGATCCCAGCCCCGCCCACTGAACACACACCTTTATCTGTAAACAGCCCGACACGACGTACACAGATTAACACAGTCTTCCTGAGCTGAATTCCACGCAGGGCTGAGGGAGCAGCTCAGCCTCTCTGTGCTTTAGTTTTCACGTCTTTCAGAATTCTGTATTGTCCTTTGTCCTGACTGTTGCCATGGTTTCCCTGTTGCCAGGACAACTGCCAGGTGTTTTACATCCACAACCTGCCGAGCAGCGTGACCCAGAACATGCTGAGGAAACGCTTCCAGGTTTTCGGCAAAGCGGAGGACTGCAAAGTCATCATCTGCAACGAGTAAGTGTGGGATGGGGGAGGAGACCGAGGAGCTGATACGGAGCATCGTGCTGTGAGTGTGAGGCGGTGTGTGTGTTACCTCAGACCCCTCTCATCACTGTCCTCCACCAAGACCCAGCCTCAGACTGGGGGTGTGTCCCTGGGCTTTGACCTGTTAGCAGCCACCAGGGTCACTCACAGAGGACAAATGTCCCCAAGAGGGCTCATTAAATATGACTTTAAAAAGTTAATAAGGGTGCGCTCCTTTTGCTGCAGACAGAGCCAAACATATGGTAATGTTCATGTGAGTCCTTTAACCGTGGAGCACTCCGGGCAGGAAGTAAGGAGGAGCATCCCGGATGTGACTGATGCAGCTTTCTGTGTTATTCCATCAGTAACCTAACGCGTCTGTCTGTGGGCCTGCAGGGAGCGCTGCGGGGTGATCAAGATCCGCTCGTCAGGAGTTCAGAAGCACTGGAGAGAACGGGAACCTGGGTTCCAGAACGGACCTGCAGGCCCCAGGAGGCTGACCAGGAAACGCTACATAGACCTCGGTAACGAGCGCACACACCAGCACACACGGACTCACACACACACAGACTCACATACAGACACACACACACGCACAGACACACACACACACATACACACACACACTGGCACACACAGACACACACACACACATACACACACACACCGGCACACAGACACACACACACCGGCACACACAGACTCACACACACACACACACAGACTCACACACACACACACACACACACAGACTCACACACACACACACACAGACTCACAGACACACACACAGACACACACACACACACAGACTCACACACACACGCACAGACTCACACAGACTCACACACACACACACACACAGACTCACACACACACACACCGGCACACACAGACTCACACACACACAGACTCACACACAGACTCAATCACACACACACACTCTCACACAAACACGGTGATGGTGGTCAGCGCTGTGATCCTGACCTCACACATGAATGTTTCTGGATTAAATCCGGATCCTTCGGTGCTCCAAACAGGCTCAAATCATTTAGATTCGGAGGTCAGACAGCCTCAGGTTACTGAAGGATGCTGGAAGTGAAGCAGCTGCTGAGCCATCTTCGTCTCACAGCGAGTGGTGACAGATGGCTGTTTGGATAAAGCAGCCTGACTTAAAGTTTATGCTAATGAGTGTAAAAGCACAGCCCCGGCTGAGAGGGTGGGGCTCTGTGGGGCCGGTGAGAGCGAGTAAGAAGAATCTGCAGGTGAGCGTGAACCAGGTGAAACCTGACTTCTCTCTGTGTGTTTCAGACGAGGCGGGTCCAGGCCCTGTCAAGAGCAAGTATGATGCAATGGACTTTGACACTTTGCTGAAGGAGGCCCAGAAGTCCCTGCACCGCTGACAGAGGAGCGCCACTGACTGGCCAGCCTTAGTAAACAGCCCTCTGCTCTCAGACAGACCTCTCAGTACCTCCATGCAAGACAACCTCGTGAAATGTTTACATTTTTACCATTGGAATAACAATAAGGACCTTGTTTTTGAAGTTTCTTTCACCGGAGGATACTGCTCAGAAACGAGGTGGGCCTGTGGAGGGGCGCAGAGCCTTTAAACAGCGACGGCACCGCAGACATTCGGTTCTCTGTTGAGCAGCGGCACCAGCCGAGCTGCTTTCCCCTCTGTGCCGGGGAATCATCGCCCGCCGTGGAAGAGCGGGCGTGACGGACCCGGAGCAGATCCTTGCTATCCCCGCGTCGCGTTGGTCGTCTTGGTGTGTGTTCCTGCGTGTGCGTGTTCTTCGTTCTGTTTGTTTTGTAAAAAAAGGAAAAAAGGAAAGCGGGCCTCCAAGCTGCGTTTGCTTGTGCGGTCGTATAACCAGAAAAAAGAACCCTGCTTTGTTTTAGCGAAAAATTGTGGCTGTTATCAATTTTAAAGTTATTGTGTGTGTGTTATGGACAAAGAATATAACAAAACATTAAACGTAATCATTTTATGACTGAAAAAGTTTACAAATCTAATATGAAGAAAAAAAGTTTGTTTTTCCTTTTTTGTAATTGTAGTGCTTCCTTGATTTGATCTATGCACTGTACGGAGGTAAATGTCTCTGCTGTCCTTCACTCTGCCCCTGCCATGCCGACTCCTCCGGCTGCTGCTGCTGTGCTGCTGCTGGCTGCTGCAGGCTGCCTCATTGCTGCTTCACACTTCCAGGCTTCACAGATTTGGGAAAAGTGTTCCCAAGCTGTTTGAACTCCGACAGGAAAAGTTAGAGGAACCGTGCTCGGCTCAAATGTGAATGCGTAAATGAGCAACAGTGAGATATTAATTGCTACCTATGACCTGGGTTTGAGTGCAGCTAAAATCCAGGTGTAGTGTGTGGGAAATGTGGGATTTGAGCTGGGATTGGTTGCAGACAGGTTATCCATGGACAGATACCAAAACTAACGGTTCGGCCTGTATCTAATGAGCCACAATCGGAACCAGGACACACTTTTCCCACATCTAGAGTCTTCCTGTGTCTTTGATGGGGTCCTACTGAAGCCCATCTACCCCCCAACATCACAGCCAATGCAGCAGTTACTGTTTACACCTGGACTGCAGCAAGCTCGATGAAAACGGGGAAACAGAGATCCGCGGGCGCTTTTCCATCGTACTCGGTATGAATCCGTCACGTCGGCACTTTGTCCAGAGCGTCCGTCCGATATTCATTGCACTGAGCTCATCGGCCATCGTAGGTTTAGTGTTACAGTGGAAGACAGCCGTAATCCACCCGCAGCAGCACGTAGAAGGTCTACATGGAATGTATCAAGAACCTGAATGTAATCATCGAGTTTGCCCAAAGATTGTGGAGCTTTCTGGTGCTTTCAAAGGTACGCTTGCTAGACTGTAGGAGACAGGTTCTGGCTTGAAGAGCAGTCTGATTACATTCCTGGAGCAGCCAGTAGCAGCATGCCGTGAAAAGGGAGAGAGCCTCCAAAGCTGCCAGTCTGGCGGCACCAAACCGCCACTAATGATACAGCCAGGGAAAAAGCAAGGGACCGAGGAAAAGGAAGGAAAAGAGCAATCGGTCGAGAATCTGATGTCTCGTCTGGGAGGTACTGTATCAGATGAGCATCTCTACCTCACATCCACCCATCCCCACCCCGTCTTTGTATCGTCCTCGATGTACTGGATGCTCTCCCCCTCTTTTCCTCTCAGTGTTCTCTGTGTGAGGCTTTTCTGTACAGTCATGGCTGGGTCTGGCGTTTCATTGTTTTATACTGCGACTCCTACCACTAAGCCCTTGTGGGGGGATCTCTGTCTCTGTATCCTTCGCTTGCGTCTTGGCGGTCTTCGGCGCGTCTGTTTCTCGGAGTTTCGACCGTGTGTCCTTGTGTAACTGAGTGTTTAGTCTTTGTCTCGTGTTTGAGTTGGACACTACTGACGCTTGTGGCTCAGCGGGGGGGTTGAACAGCGCTGAGGTGGTTGGCTGGTCCTCGGGTGCGATCGGTGGGAAAGATTCCCGATCTTTCCCCCGCGCGTGTCTTCAGGGATGCAGCGTTCCTCCTGATGTCCTGCTCTTCCTCTGCTCGTGTAGGAATTTGAATAAAATCCAGCCCGACTCTCTCTTCTGTCTCTTTGTGGATTTAAGGCCTTACTTCCAGGTCTTTCCCAAACTCTTCCCATTTTTTAACAGAAAATCCCTCTTTCCCCGTCATCTTTCCCCAGCTAATCTACTCCTTGGTAACACACAAAAAATTGAATGTTTACATCACTTTATTCTCGTTTGACTTTATTAGGAACGCACACTAAGTACAAACGCGCCTTATTCAGTGTTTCAGAGTAAAGTGGGAGGCTCACTGATGCTGATGGAGGGAACAGCTGAATGAGGATTTGTGCTTAGTATGTAAACTACTAAAAAGTGAGAGAATGTGCTGGTTTACATATTAAAAAGAAACTATATGAATATATAATGTGTATATAGCACTATGCCTCATCGTAAACATAAAATGTATTGTGTGTTTTTTAAAGGTGGTGGGTCACAGGTGATCGTGGGTTCCTTCAGTGGGCTGGTGTTTGGGTTCAGGGGGACACGAAGGGGAACGTCCCAAACTAGTGTAGGAACGAGGAACCTTTAGACTGCCGCACGAGCACCTTCCATTTCTTTGCTGTTTATAAAATGATTACTTTTTTCTGATTTCGTAAAAAGCAATTTAAGATGCAATACATAATAATCTTCTAATTACAGCCTTTGTGAAACGCAGAGGGGATGGCGTGTGTGGGTGCTGGTTGGACTGTGATGTAGACTGCAGGAAGAACGTGGTGGTCCTCTCAGAGCTGTAGTAATATATTCTTGCACAATTAACATCCCAAATCATGAAATAGCTTCACAATGTTTCCTTTCCAATGAAAGAGTTTCTTTCCACATGTCACAGCAACAGTTGGTCCACGTGGGAAGGCTGTGAGAGCAAAGCTGTGGCCGGTTTGACCCCGTTAAACACCTTCAGACTCGTTGGCTCTGTAGAAATCCTGCTGTCTCGGAGGCGGAGGAGGAAGTGGCAGCAGGTGTGAGGGTTCCTGCCGCGGTACCTGTGAGGGCGCGTCAGCTACGACCCCGTTTCCATACGGCAAGCCTTAAAAATCAGTGTGGGGGGGACAAAGCTACCACTAGCTTTTCTTATTACTGTCGAACCTCCTTTCCAATCCAATGTGGTTTATTATGAAATAATTACTGACGTAATTAAAACTTTTTCAATAGCCATATTATTAAAAAGTATATACATATATATGAATATATATTTGTGTGTTTGTGTAGATATCTAGATGATTATATACTTTCTTATAGAAAACTTTGATGTTGATCATTCTCCTCAGTGTTTGAGAACACATTCAGCATATAATACTGTCTGTCTGGTCTAGGTCCTAGGTCAGTGGACAACCAATCCAAATAATAATAAAAAATAAAAACCTTCCAAAGGGAACGACCCTCATCACGATGCAATACCTTTCTTTCCACTCTTCATTTCAGACGAATGGAAAACGATATGATTGGCGGGTTGACCAAAAAAAAAAGAAACGCTTCAGTGATAAAGCGCTCGTGGAGATTTTGTACATGTGGCCCATCAAACCTGGTTTCTTTAAACTAGCCCCTCCCAGGTCAGAGACCTTTGACCTGTCCGTGTCACCTTTTACCGTCGATACGAAAAACCCAGCGGTCCAGTGGGGACGGTCACGCGGGGACCGTACTCGGTCCTAATCTGCTAAATGTGAGTCGTGTTTCTCTGGAGGAAGAAAATCTTTGAAAAAAGGGCATACGGTGTTTGTTTTCATTACTATTGATTTCATGTCTATTTACATTAATGACTATCAGATTCACAAATGATTATTTTTTCTTTTTTAACTTAGTTTTTGGTAAAACAAAAAGGTAAATACTGCTAGTGAGATTTTATATTTTTACATATGTTGGTTTTATTTTGCGTTTCTTTTTTATTTATATGCCACTTAGTTTGGACGTCTTTAAATGGAGTTTTTCTCTCTTTTTTGTGTGAATTCATATGCGTTGAGAATGTGGAGACAAAGGCATTTCAGTATTTTTGAATTGTTAAAATCTAGTTTCATAGAAGCGGAGTATCTGATGTTATAAATTATATTTTAATTCATGTAAATAGTTTAAAGTGGAAGGTTGTGGCTTCCTTTTAAACTGAATACATTTCTCTTCAGAGATTGTTTACATTATGAGACTGTAGAGATGTGCTCCTCATATGCTGTATAAAGTACATATATTCATTGATTTGCCTCCAAAAATAAAAAACTACTGAACAAACATCCTTTCAGAGTGCGTGCTGATTTCTGGGCGGCGGCGCCGTGACTCCGCCCCCTGCTCCGGTGCACACAGAACAGCCGGTCAGTGTTCAGGTGATGACTTTGGTTTCTCTAAGAAGATCAAATTGAGTCTGTAGATGTTAGCATGTTCTCAGAGTGGAGGGAAGCTGCTTTGGCTGGGGACCATTTTCAGAATAATGCACAGCTGACCTCCTGTGAAGGGGATCACATAAATCCTCAGCAGTTCTGGATGTTTCTCAGTGTGACTGACGGTAAACTGTGGATGCAGCGGATGACTTCCTCTCAAACATGGCAGCTCCTGACACACACACGCACCAACAACATGGCAGCAGCAGCTAAAATGCTCATTTTGAGGCTTTAAAATGTCCAAGACCAGCGGGCGACGTCAGGGTGGCTACAAAGGTTGAACTCTGGTTTCTTTGTGGGTCTGAAGGTGAGGCACATGCTGAGTGATGATGGTGTGTGGCCGTACAGTGAAACCTGCTGTACGCTGCTTCTCACCACATTTCAGGTCGTTTCCTCCGGATGTTACAGCAGAGCTCCGGGCTGACGGTCTGACTCTGGGAACGTGTTGGTGGGAATCAACCCTGTGAATGTAGAGAAAAAACAAAGTTGTGAGCACGCTCCTGCCACAGTCCCGACCTGATGTACCTTCTTCAGCCTCACACACACGAGGACACTCCCTCTTTCCAGCCTTCCCCTGGTTAAACAGCACCCTATTAACAGGCCGCTGGCAATTTTCCGCCTGGCTGGACTGTGATTCACATCCCACTGAGTGCACTGATGATGTCTGTGCACAGGGCATCACTACACCAGCACTGCTGCTCCCTGCTCTCCTGCAGTTCCCACACCAGCAAAAGCACGAAGGAACATTTATGTTTATGGACAAAGAGGAAACATGTCAGGCATGATATCAATTACACTGATCCTGATGTGTGGAGGGGGGGCCCTTGGAGGTGAAAATGGAAGGACTAATAATAGAGTGGCTTGCAAAAGTATTCATACCCCTTGAACTTTTCCATATTTTGTCACATTACATCCACAAACATAAATATATTTCACTGGAATTTAATGTGAAGGACCAACACAAAGTGGTTACAATTGTGAAGTGAAAGAAAATTATACATGATCCAAAACATTTTTTACAAATAAAAAACTGAAAAGTGTGGTGTGCAAAAGTATTGAGCCCCCTTTTCTCTGAGTGCAGCCAATTGCATTCAGAAGTTGCCTGATGACTGCTAATGACTAAAAAGAGTCCACCTGTGTGTAATCTAATCTCAGTACAAATACAGCTGCTCTGTGACGGCCTCAGAGGTTGGTTAAGAGAATATTGGGGAGTAAACAGCATCATGAAGTCCAAAGAACACAGCAGACAGGTCAGGAAGAAGGTTGTGGAGAAGTTTAAAGCAGGCTTAGGCTATAAAAGGATTTCCCAAGCTTTGAACATCTCACGGAGCACTGTTCAATCCATTATCCGGAAATGGAAAGAGTACGGCACAACTGTAAACCTACCAAGACAAGGCCGTCCACCTAAACTTACAGGCCCAACAAGGAGAGCCCTGATCAGAGATGCAGCCAAGAGGCCCACGGTGACTCTGGACCAAATGCAGAGATCCACAGCTCAGGTGGGCGAATCTGTCCACAGGACAACTATTAGTCGTGCACTGCACAAATGTGGTCTTTATGGAAGAGTGGCAAGAAGAAAGCCATTGTTAAAAGAAAACCATAAAAAGTCCCGTTTGCAGTTTGCCAGAAGCCATGTTGGAGACACAGCAAACA
The DNA here is from genome assembly GCF_007364275.1 of Archocentrus centrarchus. Classification (NCBI taxonomy): domain Eukaryota; kingdom Metazoa; phylum Chordata; class Actinopteri; order Cichliformes; family Cichlidae; genus Archocentrus; species Archocentrus centrarchus. The sequence goes on from NC_044355.1 coordinate 39,731,973, forward strand.
TGTGGAACAAGGTGCTTTGGTCAGATGAGCACCTTTTGGTTTTGCTTTTGGTCAGTAATTCAAGATGGCGGCGCTCACAGACGCAGCGGCTCACGGCTCTTCCTTTCGGTGCTCTTTTTTTGTACTTTTTGTATTTCATATTTGTTAGTTTTGGTGCATTTGTCTCTGCAAACAACTGCTACACACGCCAGGATCTTGTGGACATTGGCTACCGGCACAAGATATCAGTATCGAGTGATTTTCACTATACTCATAACATCCCAGACGCTATAGCGAGACCGCCGGGTGCTCCGTGGATTGTTATCGGGTCTGGAAGGCGCCGCCGACGGCGGAGGGAGAGGTGGCAGAAGCGGGGCTGCAGGTCCGGCTCTATGCTGAAGCTGAAATGCCAACCACACAGGCCTCCTCTGCCGAGCCTGTATCTCTCCAACGCCAGGTCCATGGTAAATAAAACGGACAACCTAGAGTTAGAGCTGGCTGGAAATCGCTATGTTCGTGACTGCTGTGTAATGATTATCACCGAGACCTGGCTAAACCCCCACATTCCCGATGCTAGCGTGCAGCTAGTAGGCCGCACTCTGCTACGCGGAGATCGGACCAAGGACTCCGGTAAGAGCAGGGGAGGGGGTCTCTGTATTTACGTGCATGAGGACTGGTGTAACAACGGAACAATCATAGACAAACATTGTTCCCCAGACCTCGAGTACATGTCTGTAAGATGTCGGCCCTTTTTTCTACCCAGAGAGCTAACAGTAGTGATCGTCACAGCTGTGTATATAGCTCCCGATGCTAACGTTAGCATGGCGCTCTCTCTCCTGCTGAACGCCATTAACGAACAGCAGCGGGTCCACCCCGACGGTGTTCTTATTATCGCGGGAGACTTTAACAAGGCCAACTTAAAGACTGTACTCCCGAAATTCCACCAACATGTCAAATGTTCCACAAGAGGGGAGAACACTCTTGACCATGTTTACTCCAACATTAAGCACGCTTACAGAGCCAAACCCCTCCCCCACCTCGGCCAGTCCGACCACCTTTCCCTGCTGCTCACCCCAGCATACACCCCCCTCAGACGGAGAGCCAGGCCTACTGTAAAAACCATTACAACCTGGCCTGAAAACGCACTCTCCGACCTACAGGACTGCTTTGCATACACAGACTGGGACTTATTCGAACACGAGGACCTAGAAACATTCACAGGGACGGTACTGGACTACATTAAGTTCTGTATCGGAAATGTGACTGTTAGCAAAAACATCCGGGTTTTCCCTAACCAGAAACCCTGGATGAACAGCCAGGTCCGTTCACTCCTCAAAACCCGTGATGCTGCCTTCAGGTCAGGCGACAGAGCTCTGTACAGTGCTGCTCGAGCTGACCTGAAAAGAGGAATTAAAAAAGCCAAAACGGACTACAGGAGGAGAATAGAGTCCCATCTGTCCAGCAATAACACACGGGAGGTGTGGCAGGGCATTCAGAACATCACAAACTTCAGAGGCTGTGATGTGACTGCAGGAGACCTGAGTGTGTCACTAGCAGAGGAACTTAACTGTTTCTTTGCTCGCTTTGAGATGCCTCAGGACCACCCATCTGCTCCAGTCCTGCCCCCCCCACCAGGCTGCACCCCACTCACCGTCCAGGAGCATGAGGTACGGCGCGTGCTCCTGGCAGTGAACCCCAGGAAGGCTGCCGGACCAGACGGAGTACCTGGCAAGGTGATCAGAGCGTGTGCCCACCAGCTCACCCTGATTCTCACCAGGATTTTCAACCTCTCCCTGGCCCAAGCAGTCATCCCCCCCTGCCTAAAAACAGCCACAATCATCCCCGTGCCCAAAAGGTCATCTGTCACCAGCCTAAATGATTACCGCCCTGTGGCCCTCACACCGGTAATCATGAAGTGCTTTGAGAGGCTGGTTCTCCAGCACATCAAAGACCATCTGCCCCCCACTTTCGACACCCATCAGTTTGCATATCGTGCAAACAGATCCACAGAGGACGCCATCGCTGTAGCTCTCCACTCTGTGTTGAGCCACTTGGAGCAGCAGCAGAGCTCTTTCTGGATTACAGCTCAGCGTTCAACACAATCATCCCGGACATTCTCACCACCAAACTGCACACCCTGGGCCTCCCCCCTCTCACATGTTCCTGGATCAAGGACTTCTTAACCAACCGGCCCCAGACTGTGAGACTTGGCCCCCATCTCTCCTCCACCCGCACACTGAGCACTGGCTCCCCACAGGGCTGTGTGCTGAGCCCCCTCCTGTACTGCCTCTACACCCATGACTGCAGTCCGGCCCACAATTACAACCTCATCGTCAAATTTGCTGACGACACCACAGTGGTCGGACTCATCTCAAAGGGAGATGAGGCAGCTTACAGAGAGGAGGTCCTGAAGCTGACAGCCTGGTGTTCAGAGAACAACCTGGTACTGAACACCATGAAAACCAAAGAGATCATCATTGACTTCAGGAAGCACAGGACTGACCCAGCCCCCCCTCTACATCAACGGCGAGCGTGTGGAGAGGGTCCACACCTTCAGGTTTCTCGGTGTCCTCATCTCTGCTGATCTCTCTTGGTCAGATAACATCACAGCTGTTATCAAGAAGGCTCAGCAGCGACTTCACTTCCTGAGGGTCCTCAGGAAGAACAACTTGGACTCAAACCTGCTGCTGACCTTCTACCGCTCATCCATTGAGAGCCTGCTGACGTACTGTATCACAGTATGGTACGGCAGCTGCACTGAGGCAGACAGGGTCAGGCTTCAGAGGGTAGTCAAGACAGCACAAAGAATCGTTGGCTGCCCTCTCCCCTCCCTGATGAACATCTACACCTCCCGCTGCATCAGCAGAGCCAGGAACATCATCAAGGACAGCTCACACCCTGGCTTTGACCTGTTTGACCTGCTGCCCTCTGGCAGGAGCTACAGGAGCATCAAAGCCAGAACAAACAGACTCAGGAACAGTTTCTTCACCAGAGCAATCACCACCCTGAACTCACACACTCACCCACTGTAACTGTGCAACACCCACATCTCTGTGCAATATTATATTATTCATACTGAACAATATCTGACATTCCTATATTGTGTAATATCCAGTATTCATTCACTAGTGCAATATTCATTCACCAAGTGCAATATTCATCATCTTCATTATTATATGTATACACGCATTTACTTTCTTACAATGTACAGATGCACCAATGTAGGTATGTATGTATATATTTTTATACATTCTATTTTTTGTATATTTTACACATTGTTTATTTTCTGTATATCTCTTGATCATATTGATTACACTAGATTATAATATTTTTATAATATTTTTATTTTCATTTTAGAGAGTTTGATTTTCTGTTACATGGCACTGAACAGGAGTGGCCCTCCAATCTCATTGTACATCCTGTATAATGACAATAAAGGCATTCTATTCTATTCTATTCTATTCTATTCTATGAGACCAAAATTGAACTTTTGGGCCAAAATGCAAAAGGCTATGTGTGGTGGAGAATTAACACTGCACATCACTCTGAACACACCATCCCCACTGTCAAATATGGTGGGGGCAGCATCATGCTCTGGGGCTGCTTCTCTTCAGCAGGGACAGGGAAGTTGGTCAGAGTTGATGGGAAGATGCATGGAGCCAAATACAGGAAGAAAACCTGTTGGAGTCTGCAAAAGACTTGAGACTGGGGCGGAGGTTCACCTTCCAGCAGGACAACGACCCTAAACATAAAGCCAGGGCTACAATGGAACGGTTTCAAACCAAACATATTCATGTGTTAGAACGGCCCAGTCAAAGTCCAGACCTAAACCCAATCCAGAATTTGTGGCAAGATCTGAAAACTGCTGTTCACAAACGCTCTCCATCTAATCTGACTGAGCTTGAGCTGTTTTGCAAAGAAGAATAGGCAAAAATTTCAGTCACTAGATGTGCAAAGCTGGTGGAGACAAACCCTAAAAGACCTGCAGCTGTAACTGCAGCAAAAGGTGGTTCCACAAAGTATTGACTCAGAGGCGCTCAATACTTTTGCGCACTGCACTTTTCAGTTTTTCATTTGTAAAAAATGTTTTGGATCATGTATCATTTTCTTTCCACTTCACAATTGTAACCACTTTGTGTTGGTCTTTCACATTAAATTCCAGTGAAATATATTTATGTTTGTGGTTGTAATGTGACAAAATATGGAAATGTTCAAGGGGTATAAATACTTTTGCAAGCCACTGTAAAAATATGTTCAGTCTGAGAAGCCGCTCTGCAGCGGTTTGAGTGTGACGGTGTGCAGAGCGAGGTGGTCGTCTGCAGCGGAGGCAGAGCCGTGTCTGTGAGCGCTGTGCCAACTGCACACAGCTGAAGTTCACACAAACTGCTGTCTAAGGAAAAGTACTCCAGACAAACCTGGGAGTTCTGTATATGTGCTGATCCCACTGTACATATACTGGAGTGAGCTGTGCTGAATTAGTCCAAGGAAGCACTGCACTAACTACAGGAAAGATCACATGACACTGAACTTCATTATTGAATGAGAAGCAAAAAAATGCTGAAAGAAGCTTGAAACCCGCCGTGCACATTTAGACGTGACAGCAGCCGGTTGTCCTCATGATTCTGCAGACTTTGGTAGGTTTGGTCTCCATCACCTGAGAGCTGCATCTCACTCTCTGAGCGCCGGGTCATCGGTCCGCTGCTCTGGAAGCAAGAAACAACCACCACAGGTTTAGGGGCAAAGCTTTCACACTTCACTCTACAACCTGTCGCTGCATCGATGCACACAGCTTTGCATTCTCTGATGATTAATGTGTTTGAGAGGCATCTTTGGCTGCATGCTTCTGAAGGCTGATAACTGGTGCTGTTGTCATTGCTCGGTCAATATCTGCTCATTTTTGGTGTGAGTGAGCAAATCTGTGGCTGTGAAATAAGCTAAAGAAGTAAACAACTTTTCATTCTGAAGTGTGTAAATCAGCAGCTTTGTGCCGCGGAGCCTCCTGCAGCTGCTGATGAAGCTTGATCATCTCAGGAGAAACAAGTGGCTGAGGGGATGATGAACGTTCATTGCTGACTTTGATCCTGTAAAGATGCACAATGAATATTAAACTGGTGGGAAAAGTATGTGATGCTGATTTGCCGTCACTGACAGCGTAGCAGCTGCTCCGCTCTCGCTGCAGGTGACGCCGTGTCTGTGCTGCTGTATCAGGTTACTGCAGCTGTCACAGTCGCTCTGCCTCACCTGCTGCCGGAGCGCCGATTCAGTTCAGGTCTGACCGTCTTTCAGGTCTGTTACTCTGTGTGATGCGTCCCACCGTGGCTGCAGACTCCAGCAGCTTCATCACCCTGACTGCCCGCTCACACTGTGCAGGCTCGGGGTCACAGACTGATGAAGCCACTGAAAGGCACGCTCTCACTGCTAAACCCTCACACAGCTCACAGCTTTGTAGTGACTGAGTCATTTACAAAACCACAGTATCTCCAGACAGTATTTCAGTATATACATATATTTAATATCAATCTGTCAACACCGTAATTCAACTCAGCAGCACCATAAACTCCTGTGGTTTCAGCAATGTGTCCTCGCTGTATAAAATCACATTTAGGCCACAGACTAATAACTGCATTCATGTGTGATCTCTTCAGTTCACACAAAGCGTTCACCTTTTTTAAACTTTGGTGATTAACCTACAGCCCAAAGCCAGAGGAGGAAAAACAGCCTGTCAGCCATTTCCTGTCCCGCCGTCCTCTGTGTGGCTGTTTCTGTGGGGCAGTCGTGACTGCAGCAAACAGAGCTGCTCTGCACTGCAGTTATTAGACACACACCGTCATCCCGCGAGCTTCGGCATCGCTCTGACAGGGACACCAGCACAGAGACACTGCTGCTACACCCAAACTTCATCCATCAGCCTCCTGATAAACCTAATCCATGCAGTCATGTTACAGCTGCATGTTTTCCTGAAAGTTAAAATTACTGTTAAAGAAAAGATTTAGTGTCACTGACCTGTAAGCTGCACATCTCCAGATGTAAAGATGTTATTTTCCAAGGTTTGAAAAATGCCACCTACTGATTTCTAATCAGTTCCTCACTGTGAGACATGCTTTCTGGAAATTTCAGAGGTTCGTGACGAGATTACCAACAGGTGCACTAGAGGGGCAACAATGAGACCCCCCCCAAACAGGAATGGTTTCACAGGTGGAGGACACTCACATTTTCCCCTCCTCATCTTTTCTGGTTTTCACTAGTTGTGCATTTGGCTAGGGTCAGTGTCACTGCTGGTAGTATGAGGTCATACCTGGACCCTACAGAGGCTGCACAGGTAGTTTAACTCCTCCAGGAGGGCTCATCAATACGTGCCATTGGCTCTATTTTTAAGATTAGGCTTAAAACTTTCCTTTATGATCAAGCTTATAGTTAGGGCTGGATCAGGTGACCCTGAACCATCCCTTAGTTATGCTGCTATAGGCCTAGTCTGCTGGAGGGTTCACATAATGCACTGTTTCTCATTCACCTTATTTACTTTGTTTATACTCCACTCTGCATTTAATCATTAATTGATATTAATCTCTGGCTCTCTTCCACAGCATGTCTTTCTCTCCCCTCAGCCCAACCGGTCATGGCAGATGACCCCCCCTCCCTGAGCCTGGTTCTGCTGGAGGTTTCTTCCTGTTAAAAGGGAGTTTTTCCTTTCCACTGTCGCCAAGTGCTACTCATAGGGGGTCGTTTTGACTGTTGGGTTTTCTCTGTATTATTGTAGGGTCTTTACCCACAATACAAAGCGCCTTGAGGCGACAGTTTGTTGTGATTTGGCAAAAAAAGTAAAAAAAAAAAACAAAAAAAAAAAGAAGGTTTGCTGTGTCCCCCAGCACAGTCTCAGAGCATGGAGGAGACTCCAGGAGACAGGCAGGTACTCTAGGAGAGCTGGACAGGGTCGGAGAAGGTCCTTAAGATGAGAGCAGGTTCACCCTGAGCACATGTGACAGACCTGAAAGGGTGTGGAGAAGCCGTGGAGAACGTTATGCTGCCTGTAACATCGTTCAGCATGTTTGGTGGTGGGTCAGTGATGGTCTGGGAGGCACATCCATGGAGGGACACACAGACCTCTACAGGCAACGGCACCCTGACTGCCATCAGGTATCAGGATGAAGTCCTTGGACCTGTCAGACCCCACGCTGGTGCAGTGGGTCCTGGGTTCCTCCTGGTGCCTCATGTTGTGAGAGTATGCAGGAAGTTCCTGGAGGATGAAGGCACTGATACCACTGAGTGGCCCCCACACTGACCTGACCTAAATCCAACAGAACACCTCTGGGACATCATGTTTGAGTCCATCTGATGCTGCAGGTCACACCTCAGACTGTCCAGGAGCTCAGTGATGATCCAGATCTGGGAGGAGATCCTCCAGGACACCATCCATCATCTCATCAGGAGCCCTGATGTTGTCAGACATGGTAAACACGCATGTGGGGGCCACACAAACTACTGAGGACTGCTGTTGTTGTTCCAGCCTGCTGCACCATTGATCACTTTGATTTTCAGGGTATGAGTTCAGCCTTTGTAGGTTGATCCTTCTCATTTCCATCAAACGATGTAGCATCCTTCGATTCCTCACACACCACCCAGTCCATATCAGTGCAGATATCCAGCAGGAGGTTTTCCACTGAGATCTGATGTGATTTCAGTTCCTGTAATTTTCTGAGCAGCGTATTAAGAAACAATGAAAAAAGAAATAAAAACATCAGCAGCATCGTTTCATTTATTCTATTATTGCAGGATCTTTACCTTACAATTTATAACACCTGGAGGTGACTATTGTTATGATTTGGTGCTATATAAATACAGCTGAATTGCTACTTTCTACTTTTGTCTTTGATCTCTTTGATCAGTTATTGGGCTCTGCTAATTCATGATAATTCACTGACGGGTCATTCCAACCCTGATTAAATTCATATTAGTAAGACTAGTCTTAATAATAAACACACAGTGTGGAACCTTCCTTGATGTATCCAAGTGCTGCAGCTCTTCCACACTCATGAGCTGAAGCACACGGATCTACCGTCAGCATCCCACGTTACTGTTAGCAGTGCGTGTATCATGAAATGCATCAGTGGGGTAAGACAGCCTCAGCACAGGTAGCATCATCTGCTTAGAAACTGCAGGCAGGCCATGCACACGCATCCTATAAATAGTCCTGCACCGCTCTCTCCGCTGTGGTTTGCACGGCAGCTCTGCAGTCACGACTGCCCTCAAACGCTGCGAGAATGAGGCTAACGCTCCGGCAGAGTCGCTGTGTGGACTGCAGCTGCTCCCTCTGCAGTCACGGGTCGCCCTGCGTCAGAGCCCGGCTTTACAAGCTCCGCTGATCAGCATCGCCGTATACGGCAATCCTTTGAGCTCCCAGCAAGCCTTTACGTCATGGGGACTTGCGTCATACACAAGTGACGACATGCTTCAGATTATGCATCGATGCTATTATTAGAAAACTACAGCGAGAGGGAGCGGGGGAGGGAGGGGTAGCGTGATGAATACCGCTCCTGCTCTGCCCCCCACGGCGGCTCCAGCAGCAATCAGTTTTCATTATGCTGCCCTGGCATCATGCTGGGTTTTGTAACAGTGTTATGTATGGCTCTGGGTGGGCGAATTACCTAAAGTGTGCACACAGACACACAAACACGCGCGCAGCGTTGTGTGGGTCTCTTGTTTGCATGTTTCCTGTTTGATGATTTCTGCTGACGGTGCTGCGTCCAGTTATTCTTCATACACACCGTCATCACAGCTTTGCTGCTCATTACAAACACATTTTCAGCATCTGGGGTCAATCATAGCTAGAAGTTATTAAATACATTTTTGCACACATGTAGCTTACAATACCCCAACTACAGTACTTCTTAAATACAGTCATTATAAACGTCCTCACAACTATTTTTAGCCTGTTTAGAGGATCTCACAGGGATCCAGTCAGAGTGGTGCCAAAGAGGATTTTTATTGTTGCTGATCCACCCTTCAGTCCACCACCCTGTGGTGTGCAGTCACACATCAGTCCTGGTTCTTACAGACGCTGCAGGATCAGCTGAAACTGAGAGGCGGCTACAGCAGATGGTCCGAGGACTCTTTCACATAACCTGATGTTTTTAAGCTGTGATTAACATGCTCACACTGCTGATTAATAATCCGGTTTGAATTGCTGCTCCTTTTTAAAATGCAGACTGACTCGGATTGATTACAGCATGTTGGCAATCTGCAACTGCTGGTCTGCGACGTGTCTCTTTGCAGCAGGAGGCTGGTCAGCTGATAGCAGGGGTGCTGCAGTTAAAGGTGTGTCACAGTGGCAGCACAGTCATTAACTCAGGGACAGCTCAGGGTAAACGAGGCAGTGAGAAAGATCTGTTTTCACTGTTTGGCTGCCAGTTTATTCTTCACCTCACTTCCATTTTTACACGAGCTGACGTCACAGCTCTGCTCCAATCATCTTTATGCACGCCTCATTCCAGCCAATCAGCCTCCACTCTGCAAAGTTTAAATCTCACTGCTTACCTGTCATTCTCCAACCCACCTCCACCAGCATCCAGACCCCAGGGGCAAACACACATCAGACAAACACAAACCTCCACCAAGGATACTGCGCAGTATTTCAGTAATATTCATTATAAGGGAATATTATTTTTTTTTGTATGTATTCATGTGGTTTGTTCTTTTTTATCAGATGATCATGACAGACGTCGATTACACAAACATGATGTCGGAGCAGGTCATGATAACATGATTAACTGGAGCTTAACTGTATAATATTATACTGCAGTATATTTCTAACGTTCTCCTATTAATGATAAAACACAGTTTGGGGTCAGCTTGAAATGTGAGCCACATTTAAATGGATTGTTATCATGACCTCTGACCTCTGCAATCCTACAGAGTTTTATCAGAATTCAGTCAAATCACACAAGTGCTACCAAAAACATCCCGTCCTTGGCAGAGGTAACGATGCAGCCCTCCTCCTGAGCTCCACCTGAGCCTCCATCCTCAGGACCTCCCAGTCCTCCTGATATCAGAAACACGCTGATCCTCCTTCAGCCTCCTCTCATCTGAGCCGCCGCTGATTTCAGACAGAAACACGAGGAGAACCTGAGCGTACACTGGATTATTTGGAGAGTCTGTGCCACACCAAAGCAAGCTCCTGATTGGCCAGTCTGCCTCTGGCTCTGGTATAGCATCAAACCTCTCATGTAGATGGCAATAGCCTAGCAGTTTATCATGTTAGTCACTGTATTATCACAGATTGTACCTAATCTCCGTCTCAGTGCACCAAAGTCACTTTGAAACAACTGACTGTGAGTGCTCGTAGACCTTTAAAGGCAGTCTCAAAGGCAGTGAGATCATGAGCTTCCTGCACATGGTCACAGTTCCCACAGTGTGACTGCAGCACGAATGGAGCCGAACCTTCAGGTGTCTGAGGAACTGCAGACCTTATCTGCTGCTGATATCTGCTGCTCATACTTTTAATCATAACAATGTTTCAGTGGGTATGAATGTACATCCCTATAACCTTTGATAGGCATGAAGGCTTTGATTGGATTGCCACTGCTTTATCAGGGACTCCATTTTAATATTGGTATATTTCAATAAACCCAACCAGATGTTGGTTCATATTTAGAGGCAGCACAGGATGAAGAACAGCCCGACTCTGCTGACTTCACTGGTACCATCACCGCTTCATCTACTGCTGGTGGAGCATATCATTCAGCTGCAGTACAAACCAGCCAGTGCTGCCATGCTCCATCATAAATGACTGGATCATTATTTATTTTACTGGCCTTAAAAACTGTAAAATATGATCTTATATTTTTATTTTCAAATGAGCAGATGATGGTGTATTTAGTCAGGATGTGTGTTACTCAGTTTCTGTAGCTGAACAGCATCCTCAGAAATATGAAACAAACATTTGCTGAGATATGAACTGTGTGTGTGTGTGTGTGTGTGTGTGTGTGTGTGTGTGTGTGTGTGTGTGTGTGTGTGTTTGTGTGTGTGTGTGTGTGTGTGTGTGATTTTTATGAAGGGTCTGTTGCTCACTTTGCATTATTATATTTTCATTTAAAGTAGTACAGTAACTGTTTATACCTGAGTGCCAAATTTCACTGCCATACATGAAAACCTGAGATGTGAATTTTAAAATCCTCCCACTGTCACCAAGTGCTGCTCATAGGGGGTCGTTCTGACTGTTGAGTTTTCTCTGTATTATTGTAGGGTCTTTACCCACAATACAAAGCAGCTTGAGGTGACTGTTGTGATTTGGCGCCATAAAAATAAAATTGAAGTGAAATTGAATTGAATTAAAATTTCAGCAGTGATGAGAAGGATTTTTTTTATGTTTTGGCGACCTCAACCTTTGACCTTGCACATGAACCATGTTCTCGGGCCCCTGAGGAATATTGAGTTCTCAGCTGCCAGATGTGCACACACCTGAATGAGACTGACCAATGACCATCTGACTGAATGTCAGCACAGCTGTAAGTGAAGTTAGGGTGAGTGTTACCTGAGGCCTCTGCACTCGTTTCATGTGCACAGCTGTAACTTCATTAATTAGCCAGAATTAAATCTGAAACAAGCTCCCAATGATGAGCCACAGCACTGTCCTGCACCTCCAACAGGTGAGCCCCCAACAGGTGAGCTGCAGTTTTACAGTTAATAATGTAAATAGCTTCATTGCAGCCGTCCACATTTTTCTTTTAATATTAAACCATTCAGGTCAGGGTTTTTGTTTTAAAATTCAAAGTATGTCTGGTTATTGTGCGCGCATGCACGCACACACACAACAGCACCTGCTGCTAACCACATCTACATGCGTGAGTGTTACCCAGCAGACACACACAGACACCACAGACATGACTGTGAGCCACAAACCTTTACTAACCTCTGCAGAGGGACTCTCACTGTTTACAAAGCCTGAGTGTGAAAATCAGCGCACACACACACAGAACCCAACGAGCACGTTACAACATGACACAGAGGAGGTGATGCTGCTGAGAAAAGACGCTGCAAAGCAAGCACAGAAAATATCTGCAGCATGCTTCTATTTTACAGCACGTAGACACACAAACACGTCAGCACAGCCAGTGTCACATGAAAATAATACAAAAACATTCCTGACGTTGGATTTGAGGGCTGGAAACGGTTGGTCAGGGTCACAGCCCCCCCCCCCGTCTCAAAGGAACACCGGGTCAGTTAGTTTCGTGTCGCTGTGACGTCAGGCTCGGTTTAAGCTGGACTGACCTGATGGTAAATTCAAAAATGTGACTCCCACAAAGAACTGAAGATAAGTGAAGCACAGAGCAGCGACTGAGAAACAGTTAGAGGCAGAGAGCAGAGGCAAAGCAGAGCAGGAGATCGTCAGACTCGGTGCCTGCAGCTGTGTTTGGAACGCCCTCCCGGTGACCTGGACTTCTCAGGTGTGATCTCAGACCTGCTGCTGGACCATAGCCGGCAGGGCGGAGCGATGCAGCGCGTCTAGCTGAGAATGCACGTCTTTGACTGTGATTGTGCACTCGCTACAGGAGGAAGCAAGGAAAGGCAGAAGGAGAGAAAAAAGGACAGAAGTTAATTTTAGCAGTGAAAGTATTTGGAAAGTTGTGCAGTTTGTACAGCAGGTCGCTTCCTTTTGTTTCTCTCAGCTGAGGCTCCAGTGTCCCTCAAAAACAGGCTGTTCAGGCGTGCTGAGCATCTACATCCCACAGGAGATGAGCGCAGTGATGCCGACAGCCTCCTACCTTGTCTGGCTGCTGCAGCTTTCTGGGCTTCCTCCTCTTTGGCTTTCTTAGCTGCTTCGATGGCAGCCATTTTGGCGTCGTGCACCTCCTTCAGGGCGTTCCACTCCTTCCTGTTGTTCATCAGCCGCTCCAGCATCGGGGTGATCTCCACGTGGAAGCGACTGAACTCCTGAGGCGAGCACACACAAATCAGATCAATGTTCGATCCAAACTGCTAACGGTTATCACAGGATCAATCCGTAATACGATTCCCACATTTACAGCTGGTTATGGTGATGCAGTTGCACACCTGAGGGTCTGCAAATAAAACGACTCAGTTTTCCACCTGAAAGGCGGTGCTGAGTTTCCCTGAAGTAAATCATAGCTCCAGCTTAGCCTCCTGCAGAGTTTATTTGAGTCAGGAGCAGCTGTGGGTGTCTGAGTGGGGTGGGCTCTGACCTTATACACAAAAGCGCAGACAAAGTCGATGAAACCACACTGCAGCTTTGGAAGTTCATCCGCTTTGTTCCTGTCCATCATGGGCTGAAGGAGAGAGAGAGAGAGAGAGAGAGGGCTTTCAGTGTTGCTGCACTGGCATTAGTGCCTTTTCCTGTCCTGATACTGAAACTTCACTAAGTTTATCCTCCTGCTGTGAGGTCTGAACTCACAGCACCCTTTAATGGCTGCACAGTTCTTACAGGAACAGCTGAGTTCCTGCAGTCCTTACATGCTCCTGAACTCTCTGTGGGACGTGTGATGGTGAAGGACACATTTGTTCTGTGACTGAGGCTTCTTTAAGTGTTTCTTTCAGACAGGCATCACCTTTAAAAACAGAGGTTCAGGTATGAAAGGTCAGCGAGGCTGCGACTCGCCTCTGTCCATGTTACATTAGCAGCTACATTCAGACTCTGCTCTGCAACAACTTAGGTGAGCAGCAATCCAGTAAAAAGGTCATGCTGGCTGTAACTGCTGGAAAAACTGCCCACCTGCACTTCACAGAGTGTAGCCGCCTCTGCAGAGTCCTGTCAGGCCACAGTGAGTCACAGACCCCACTGTGGGAAATAAAAACACAGCGGCTGAACACGGCAATGTGAAAGAGTGCAGGACGGTGCTTCTCGCTCTTCAAGTGTCTCAAGGACACGAAAGTGTGAAGCAGAGCGAGGAGGGGGGGCAGGAGAGCCAGGGAGGTTTGGGTCAGCTGTGTCAGCGACCGCTCTCTCTGTGTCAGTGCTCCACATAATGAGTCGTACACCACCACCACGGGGACACCGATCTGTCTTTCAGCTCCGTGTTTCTGTCTCAGTCTGATCTTCTCTCTTCCCGTCCTTCCTGCTCCCCTCACTAATTAAAGCCCTGTGGATCTGTCCACCCACCAAGTCCTCCCAATGCCGCTCCAACTTTAGATTAAAAACATGAATCAGTGGAAGTGTGTCTGAGAACAACATTTGATTTTACAGCTGCAGCTTTAGTTGGTTCAAAGTGTAGAACAATGATCTTGTAAGCTTTGTGCTCCAGCAGCATGATGATTATTAAACTTCATTAGTTCACATCCTGATGTTTGCTCTCAGATGAAGAAGCCTTCAAACTTAAACCAGCACGTGGCTTCATCAGTCTGAGCTGAATTCACCTTCTTATTTTCCCGCAGGTCAGATCCAAGCTAAAACTGCCTCCCAAAATCAGAGGACTGGTGAGTGACTTTAAAGGTCAAAGATTACAGATGACCTTTGTTGCTGCAGAGACTAAACATGCTTGAACCTGTAAGCTGTGTGCTTAGCGTCCTTCTTGCTCTCTTACGATGGGCTGTTGCTCCAGGACTGTCCTCTCCAAGTCTCCCTGCTCCCAGAACTCTGCAGCCACCGACAGCGCCACCTACAGGGGGAAAGAGAGGGACCGCTCAGACCTTTTGATGCTGTCACACACACACACACACACACACACACACACACACACACACACACACACACACACACATACACAGTGCTGATTGGAGGAAAGCCTCGCGCACATGTATCTAATATCATCCTATAAATGGTTCCCAGTCAGATTGCTCTGCAGAGATCAGGAGGCAGTTTCAGGCTCAGTGAGCTGAAAGCATGTTTGTCTCACCTAAAATGGAGCGATGTGGGCTCTGATGAATAATATGGAAATTCTGTATTCAGCAGTGAGTTAGTCATCAAGCCCATTTTGGGGGAACAATTGCCATGAGGCGAGCGTAGCCTGTAGACACAATCTGTGTGCGTGGGAAGCAGAGTGGGAAATATCAGCCATAAAAATGTCAGCAGAATCTCTTCCAAAGAATCAAGAAGCTCGAGCTTTTGTCTCTCTGAAGCTTCTTAAGGAGCTTTCCCCTTCATCAGGGAAAATCTGATATCAGCTTCCATCACAAAGCAGACCTATAACAGCTCATTTCCTGCTCAGACACACTGACTCAGGTTCAGTTACATTTTGTTTCCAAGTATCTGCACATCTGTGGACATTTCACACCTGTGAGGGTCCACTCAGTTGTCAGTGTCACAGCAGATGCATGCTAATGATTGAACAGAACACTATAAAAAATAGACTGCTTTGTCAGTATCTTAGTTTTACACCAACTTATTTTGCAAGAGGCTGAATTATAAAGAGTGACGCTGCAGGAAGCAAAGACTCCTCTGACTGCCTCCTGATGAAGACTCAGTGTGTGCTGAGTGTGTGAGGGCCTGGAGCACGGCCTCCTTTCAGTTATTTATAGCAGCAATCATCACTAACTGGATCAGTGTGTATTGCATCACACAGGTGACAAAAGTACACACATTCTTCACTTAACTAGAAGTACAGATACTAGTGTTAAAAATACTCCAGTAGAGTTTGAAGTACCGAGGCTCAGAGAGTAAAAGTAGCTCTTTGGAGGAGGTTTGCAGCAGATACCTCTGTGCACAGCTGACTGAACCTCAGGCTACATTAATAATAAAATAATATACAAACATATTTTCTGAGCTGAAGGTACTGCCGCACGTTACTCCATTTAGCTGTGGCGCTAACTACCACAGCTTACTGAGATCTGCCAAAGTGTTTCAACACTACTAATGATACACAAACCATATGTCTTTGCCTCTTTCACGTCTGTGTGTGCGATAAGCCGCGGAGATGGAGGACACACCGATGTCTCTGTGTTTAGGCTCCAATCAGTTTGGTGGGAAACAATAACTCCACTCAGGTGAGTCACGCCTAAAGTCACGAGCCTGTTCTGTGAATGTGAGGAGCAGAAAGTTCAGATATTTGTGTAAAAATGTAGGGAGTAAAAGTACTCAAGTACAGATACCTGGTAATTCTACTCAAGTACGGTAACAAAGTATTTGTACTTTGTTAGTTC
Organism: Archocentrus centrarchus; assembly: GCF_007364275.1. Lineage (NCBI taxonomy): Eukaryota > Metazoa > Chordata > Actinopteri > Cichliformes > Cichlidae > Archocentrus > Archocentrus centrarchus. The sequence goes on from NC_044355.1 coordinate 39,748,038, forward strand.
CTGCCTCTGTTCCCGACCAATCAGCTGCACAGAAACATTTTCAGTTCAACACCTGTGATGTGAGAAAGTTCCTGGATAAATGTCGTCTGGATGAAGTTGGAGCAGCAAACAGTTTTAATAGAAACCATCAGAAGGCTGTGGGTCACTGAGGGCCTCAGCTGCTGTTCCCCTCTGAAGGTTAGGGACATTTGGTCCTCGAGCTGAAGACACGACGAAGCACCAAAGTGCAGAGACAGACCTGAACCTAACGCTGTGTGATGGACGCCCAACATGTGAAGACCAACGCTGAGTCTCCATCTCACAGAATGTTGGACAGAGTCACAGCTAGAAGATGATCCATCAAATGTAGGTAGAAGGAGACCTTTCATCTGTTCTCACCTGGTCTGAGCAGACACCTGTCCCTCAAGGCTGACCCTGAAAGTTTACCCAGAATGCACTCTGTGAAGTTTCCTGCAGTGAATGATCAGAAACAGATCAAACATCCAGGTAGCAGTGCTGGCTTCCTTCAGCTCACAGACCCTTACAGTGGGTGTGCTTGCACAGTGCAGCGGGCCTCCTGAAACTGTTATGAGCACTCAGGATTGTGTGTGTGAGGCAGGGTACACCCTGTACAGGTGGCCAAGTCGGCTAACACAGCGAGACAGACAACCAATCACACCTGCAGGCAATTTAGAATCACCAATTAACCTAACTGCATGTGTTTGGACTGTGGGAGGAAACCAGACACAGGGAGAACATGCAAACTCCACGCAGAAAGGCCCAGGCCAAGGTGGAATCGAACCCCGACCTTCTAGCTGTGAGGCAGCGGTGCTAACCACAATGCCACCTGTACAGAAAATATTCAGCATGAAGGTAGAAGCCCTGTTTACCTGCAGCTCCTCTGAATATGGGTCTGAGTGCAGGAACATTTCAATCAAAGCATGTTTGTTTGGTTCACTTCCATCATGCCATAAGTCATGCAGAGGAACCTTTTATGTTACGTTAATCATGCCCCGCCTCCTCAGACGTGTTTGGCCAGTCCTGGGGGGTCCAGAGCCCCGCTGGGGGCTGCTGTCCCAGAAACTAAACACATACTAGTCTTTGAGTTCTGTCAGCAGAGGCTTCACCTGGTTTGATTGTGGCTACAGTGTTGCAGTAATAGGTGTATGTACAGGAACATAAAGCACACTGCAGACAAATAAAGGTAAGAAATGTGGCTGTCAAACAGCCAGATATGCCTGCTGTTCATGTTGATGTGGCGGTGTGAGCCGGCGCCACAGTAATGTGTATATTACATACTTTACAGAAATAAAATGCTGAGCCTGCCAGGCGGTGACGAGGGGAATGAAAAGCAGCAGGTTGCTTTTGATGCATGAGGCCATCAGGAAGCAACGCTGAACGCTGCTCAGAAAAATGGCAGTGCTGACAAAATGTCTCTCTGTGTCTACTTTATCACCGGCTCGCCTCAGCCCGCCCGAGCCGGCGTCTTATTCCTGCAGAGGGCTGGAGAGCCGTTTTACAACGAGAACCGAGCAGCATGGAGACAGGCTGTCACACGGGGCCTACCTTACTCTGGATCTCCCACGGTTTGGCGATGGCAGACAGGTCACAGGCTGTCATCATCATGGCCCTGCAAGCACAACACGTGGCTGGGGTGAGATCCTGGAAGGACTCTGAGTGTGTGTGTGTGTGTGTGTGTGTGTGTGTTTCTGCCTACATGACGATCTCTTTGCGTGTGGTCTCCAGCATCATGTATTTGGTCCAGTCGTTCCAGTTCTCGTAGGTCTTGGACTGGTCCACAATCTTCTGGAACATGGTCCTCTTCCTGCACAGAAACAAACGGCCATAACTATACAGACATGAGGCTACTGCAGCCTCAGGAACCATGCTGTTGTACTGACTTGAAGTACAGAGCCAGATCAGTGGCAATGATGGCGATGTCCATGAGGTGGATGACGAGGTCGTGCTGACGCCGGTTCAGATTCTGATAAATGTTCAGTGACTGAAGCAGAAGAGAAAGAGCAGAAGGACTCAGGAAAGGACCCTGATACAAAGGTGGAGGTCTGCATGTGTGAGACAGAGGAGCTCAAAGAGGCCTCCTCTGCTCTGAAGCAAATGATCACAAATCTGATAAACTGGGAAAGCTCAAAGCACATTCATGACTTTCCTCTCTATATATCAGAGTAAGTATCTCTGCTGGACAATAATGTTCAAATATCTGAGCTTAACAGCACCAAAGCTTCAGTGCTGGAGACCGGCTGCTGCTCACGGAGCTGCTGCACGACGTGAAGATAATCAAACAATCGATCTATGAACAAAGGTTAGCTAGAAGAAGGGCGGAGGCATCGCTGCTCCATAACAGGTGCTCAGGTGTGTGTGTGAGACCCAGCGTACCTCATCTCTCAGCAAAGTCTTTCCAAACTCCAGATGGTGTCTTTCCAAGATTGAGGAGCCGTGAAGCTTCGCCAGAGGATTACCGGACCTGGACACACACACACACACACACAAACACTCACACACACACACACACACACACACACACACACACACACACACACACACACACACACACACACACAAAATGGGAGGTCAGACTGTGATAAATCATGCATGTTAAACTCAGGGTGGGCCTGGCTGGCTGTGGCCACTGCTAATGGTGGGTTTCATTAGCTCATCCATCAGCAGGAGGAGCAGCGCAGCTGGAGGCGTAGCTCGTCAATATCGGCTCATTGATATTCTCAGAGGGTGACGTTAACTTCACCTAAAGAGCTGAGGTCAGCTCGTCAGCACACGGGAGGAGTGAATGCTGTCACTGAGAGTCGATTAAAATGCTCCTCAGAATAAACCCACAGTCTGATTTCCAGAGTTTCAAAGAATGTGACTGATGCTCTTCAGGAAATCAGGTCACGGCTTTATTATTTACAACTTTATTCTCAGGTTAGGGTTCAAAGTGCCGGTCTTCCTTATACGTACGTACCAGAGACACGGAGTGACAGAGAGATGGAGGTCAGACAGGATCAGCAGCAGCCCGAACACACTGCTGCACAGAGGATCACAGCACTGTCAGCTGTGCGGTGGCCAGAACACCTTTCTACTCATTATGGCAGCAACGACACAGGTACGTTTGCTTCTTGGCCACCTGCGTCCACGAGGTGAGTCAGCGTGGCGCTCTGGACGGAGCCGTTAATGAAACTTTGATCAGATTTAGCTGTGGAGTCTCAGCATGTCTGCAGGCACCAATAAATGTTGAGGCTCTGATGAACTCGACAATATGAACACAAGCATTTGAAGTGTTATTTGAAAAGCTCCATCTATAAAAATGAAGATGAGTCTTACTGCCCTTTGCACAGAACTCTTATTTTAATTTAAAGCAGTGCTGATATTACCGCTGCAGCTACATTATATTTTCCTATTCTATGTATTCAGCTTTGAATTTGACACAGCAACACGTCTCAAAAAAGGTGGGACAGGGCAACAAAAGGCTGGAAAACTCAGTGGTGCTAAACAGAAACAGCTGGAGGAACATCTGGCAGCTAATCAGGTTAGCTGGCAGCAGGTCAGTCACATGATAAGTATAAAATGTGTATGTATATAAAAATGTATAATAATAATGTCTGTCAGACAGAATGGGACAACATTCCTCTCCCAAAGTTCAGCATCCCAGCATGCTCAGGTGTTTTTATTTAAAGATTTTTGTAATCAACGCCACTTTTTCTGCACATGCTCCTGCCATCTTCAACATGCCTTTAAATCTTTCTGCTGCCAAACTCTTAACTCTGCCTTCACACCGGCTCTCAGTGCTTGGGGGTGGCTGTGGCTCAGGAGGTAGAGCAGGTCACCTACTAATCGGAAGGTTGGTGGTTTGATTCCTGGCTGCTCTGGGCTGCATGCCAAAGTATCCTTGGGTAAGATACTGAACCCCAAGTTGCTCTCAGATGCAAGCATTGGAGTGTGAATATGTGTGAATGTTAGACAGTAAGCACTCAGCTTAGTTACACATGGAAATGCTGGTGTGACTGGGTGAATGTAAACGTGTTGTATAAGTGCTTTGAGTGCTCAGAGTAGAAAAGCGCTATATAAGAACTAGTGTGTTTTCACAGACATCAGCGTTTCTGGGTATGGACTGTGTAGGGATGTAACCATCACTCTGCATGCATGTGCCTCTAATGTCCAGCAGGGGGCGGCGGCTCTGGCTGTAAACGGAGCTGAGTGTAGAAGTCAGAAAATGATGCTCAACTGATATGAGCTCAGGAACAGTTTGTGGTCTCAAATATTCTTTAATACAACATGTTTATTTTGGACATTAGAGGAAAATAAACACAATGCTCCCCACCCCCTTCCTCCTTACTTCATCTGGTAGAGGTTGTTGGTGCCTCTGTGGTCGATATCGTGGCAGAAGCCAGCAGTTACCATGGCCATGCACTCCAGGTCTGTGTAGTAACGCTTCAGATCACCTGTCTGTCACAGAGAGCTGATGGTTATTCACAGAGGCAGCCATGCATCCAGATTCACACACACACACACACACACACACACACACACACACACACACACACACACACACACACACACACACACACACACACACACACTTCCACACAGTCATGCATGGTCACATGTACAGTACATGCCACACAATAATGAGGAAAATATTGAGAAGAGAGAAGAAGAAATAAAGGGTGTTCATCACGCTGACTGAGAGACAAGAAGAACGGGCTGGAGAGAGGAAAGGACTGAGCCGGGGGGATGGTACTTAGGGAGTAAGGGAAGATGGAAAGAAGTGTGTGTGTGTGTGTGTGTGTGTGTGTGTGTGTGTGTGTGTGTGTGAGAGAGAGAGAGAGACCATCAGGAGGGTGAACATGGTCTGTCCAACGTTGAATCCGTGCCTCCAGTTGTGGTAGGTGATCTTCCTGTAGCCTTTACTCAGAGAGTACATGAATCTCACCAAGACCTGTAACACACACACACACACACACAGATTAATTATTCCTTATGAAGTTTTGTCATGTAAGTACCAAAAAAATAAAGAAAATGAATCTCTGAGCAGATGAAGCTGAGGTGAACTTGGATGATGAGACGAGTCTGCAGAAGCAGAGAAGCAGCTGATGACCTGAAGGATCATCGTGTGTCTAACATGGTGGAGGCAGCATTAAACACAAAGCTCAAGGCTGCAGCAGAGCATGTGCTGACGTCCATGACATGAAAATAGTCCTGATATCTAAAATGATCTTAGTTTGTCCAATTAGGTTTGAGCCTCTGAAAATGGGCGACTGTGTCTAAAGTAAACTCAGAGGCACAGCTCCTCACTGGGACGTCCGGGATCAGAGAGTAGAAGCTGAGGGCGTTTAGTCATTTAGGCTGAAGTCAGAGAGCTGCAGCTGTTACCTGGCACAGGTGTGTCTGAGCTACATGCTCTTTGTTCTAACACACAGCTGAGGACTGTTTTTGTGTTGAACGCTGTATCTTGTGACTTTGTAGTGATGCGTGTGCGTGTTGTGGGTCTTTGCTGCTTTCTTCACATAAAAGTCAGAATTGTGTCTTTCAAAGTGTGGAGCCAATCAAAGTGAATGTGAGAGGATAGGAGCCATCAGAGCTGTGCAGTCCCACAGAAACATCACTCAGGTTATTCTTAGACACATGAAGCACTGAACATCAGCTGTCTCATCCTTCATCTATGTCACAGTTTGATATTCCAAAATGCTCCTTTTAATATTGACTTCAAACTCCAGTCCAGCTGAGACAGACATCACCTTAGAGACGGCCCTCAGACCTCAGCTGGATGCACAGCTGGATGCACAGCTGCAGACTGGTCTGAGCTGCTTGTTGGTCATCAGTGTAACTCCTGGATAATGAACTGTACTGTCTGTAACACACTGCAGACCTCTGAGATACACAAACACATCACGTAACATCGACTAAGCTGCGCAATATCCTCCTCCTTCACCCGTGTGTTCATCACTGTGCCGCTGACCTACCTGTGTAACACCTATGTTGGTGACAGTGCCCCTCACCCCCAACTCCACACATCTGAAGAGGAGCTGATTCATGTGTTATGGGGCTTCCCGGCAGGGTTTCAGGGCTCCCTGCTTGTGCAGGTGTGGAGTCCCAGCCAAGAACTCCAAGAAGAGCAGGTGATGGTGTTACAGCACAAACACTGAGTCTGCTCCCTGATGTGAAGGCGCACTGAAGGCATTGAACCAGGGGCCTCCACCCCTGCTCGCAGCCTCTCACTGAGTCCAGCCCCCCCCCCAGCTGTGTGTTGACTACATCAGGTCTGTAACTCTCGACCTCACACACTGACTCCTCTTCCCCACTACACAGGTGAGGTCCCTCCACCTGAACCCCCCGCTCTGGGCTGAACACCCCCCGCTCTGGGCTGTGAGTGACAGGCGAGCAGATCCATGAGGGTCATTTGGGCGGAGGCCTGGCTCCAGGGTGGAGCACACAAACCCCTCCACCATGATGAAGTGATTCATGGAGGCTGTAAATATCAGCTGTAAACTTTTTTTCTCCCTAAATGATATGATTACCACATTATTTGTTATTTACTGTGATTAACGTCATTAATTGTGTTATTATAGCTGCATGTGAGCGTGCACTCATTGAAATCATCATGAATGTGTGTGTGACATCATCTGCTCTGCTTCTTCCACCTTAAATGAGGAGAAAAGCTTTTGCAGTTCACATAACGAGTAAAGAAGACACGGACCTCTCTGGGAATGTGGAACTTGTCCACCACTTTGAGTTCGTAGTACATCTTGATGCCACACTTCACCAGGTCCAGTTCGCTGTGTTCAAAGTCACAGAAGTGGAACTCGAAGATCTCAGCTTTCTTTGAGTTCGGCAAAACCTCGGACTGTGGAGAGAAATGAGGAAGATGTGTCAGTTCAGTCTGGAAAGACTGTATTTGGCGATGACTCGGAGCGCTGTGTGAATCAGGAAGTGCTCAGCTTCGTGCTTCAATCCGTCCCGATCCTACCATCGGACCCGTTTCATTCGGCCACAGGACTCGGCCTGATTTCTCTCTGACGTCTGGTGCTCTGAGCATTTCCTCTTTTCTTGAAGTTTCTATAAGCACGAGCCGAGATTTATTTTGAAGTTTACCAGGATCTCCTGAAGCTCCTCCTCCTCGCACTCGTCTGGTTCCTTCCCCCATCTCTCTCTGGTGTCCTGCAGAAAAACACACACATCAACAGTCACCTTGGATAAAATGGTTTGGCATCCATCAACTGCCTCCTGATCTGAGGTCAGTGCAGGTCACCTGTCTGCGTCCGCTGACAAATCACCTCATAGAAAACCTGACAGCTTATTTCAGCCTACAGATGATGCTCTGCTCCTGCTTCCATCATCCCCATCAGCCAACAAAGCTTCAACAAAGACAGGAATAACCAGCTCCTGCAGCCAGAGCGCGCCGCCTTTTTCTCCATCTGATTAAAAATACATCTGAGCTCATCCTCGCAGAGCTGACGGTGCTTTCATTTAAAACCAAAGATGGTTCCTCACTTCCTGAGTTTAACTCATCACAGCTAACATGAAGGCACATTAATATGAAGGTGTTACAGGCTCTTACAGCAGACATGTTTATTAAGGAAACTGTAAGTTTAAATATCTCAGATTTAAGTCTCATATAAAGAAACTGACTATTAAATACAATCTCATCAATTCAGGCACATTAGAGGCTGCCTCCCAGTGGATGCTGCTGAGACCTTCATGCACTCCATGATCCTTTCCCATATGTCGGATTGTTGGGGCCAAGCTGGGAGACAGTGACTGAACCACTGGAGTCTCTAAAAATCTGTGTTCTATCATCACTGTAAGGATCAGTTAATGATGAACCGCAGTGGGTGTTTGGTGTTTAGGTCCCTCCTCCACTGCTTCATTTTATTAACATTCATCCAGGAAAATCCAGGAACTTTGGAGCCCAAATATTCAGCCAAGATTCACAGACGTGTACACATTTCTGTGCGTGTGTGTCTGTGTGTGTGTGGCCGACCGCCCCACATTTACTCACCAGGATGTTTTGGATTTCATCTTTGCGACACTTGACGTGGTAGAGCACCATGTCCTGGTAGATGTCCTTCCTGTTCTCCAGCTTGTTCATCTTGTCATAGGTGTCGGTGTTGAGCACCGACCAGCCCAGGAACTGAGTCAGAGACTGGGAGAGAGAGAAGCTTCACTCAGCTCACCGTCACAGCTGCCTGTCAGTGCTGGAGCCACAGACAGGCAGTAAATAACATACCATCAAATGTTTGTCATGTCTGTGATGTGTAGGTGAAGGCTTCCCATGTGTGACTAATTCATGCTCTGAAACTGCTGAGAGAGCGCGGCTGGAGCACCAAACTTCTGCATGTGTTCTGTTTCATGTGTGCAGCCATGTATAAATAATCCATCCATCCTCTTCCACTTATCCTGTTCAGGGTCGCAGGGGGCCTGGAGCCTATCCCAGCTGACACAGGGTGAGAGGCAGGGTACACCTGTACAGGTCACCAGGCAGACAGACAACCATTCACACCTATGGGCAATTTAGAGAGACCAAAGAACCTAACCCCAGTAACTGCATGTGTTTAGACTGTGGGAGGAAACCCACACAGACACAGGGAGAACATGCAAACTCCACACAGAAAGGCCCAAGGTGGAATCAAACCCAGACCTTCTAGATGTCATTCTAGCTGTGAGGCAGCAGTGCTAACCACCACGCCACCATGCCGCCCCCGATTCTAAATAAAACACAATTAAACAATGGGGTAGGGTGGCTATGGATGAGATCAGATCAGAAGGTCGGTGGTTTGATTCCTGGCTGCTCCAGTCTGTGTGCCAAAGTATCCTTTGGCAAGACACTGAACTCCAAGTAGCTCTGATGCAGCCATCAGAGTGTGACTGTGTGCTCATGTTAGAAAGCACTGTGAATGTGTGAATGAGGCATGTTGTATAAAGTGCTCTGAGTGCTCACAGTAGAGAGAACTTCATAAGAACCAGTCCATTTATCATTGTATGTTTACTACTTTATATTCCAGTGGGTAGCATCATCAAAATATCAAAACTACACAATATCTTCCTGCCTTATTCTGCAGCAGCACCTGTATGCAGTCACTACAAGGTGCTAACAATGCAAGCATCAAACAGTAAAGATCCAGCTTTCAGTTACGTTCATTCAGTGATAAAGCAAATTAATTAAAGGCAAATAACATTAAGGTGTTTGTTCATGAGTGGCTTTGATGTTAAAGGTGAGCCGAGTGTTGAGGTGAGACGGCCAGAACATCAGGAACAGCCTCCAGGCCTCATTATCAATAATGCAGACGCTCCCAACAGCCTGCAGTGTATTTATAGTAAACCAGCTACACACACACACACATACACACACACACACAGTACCTCCATCAGGGTTTCATCCATTTCATCAAAAGGTTTCCCATCCTTCCTGTTATAGAATGTGGCCACGCCCACAATTTCCTCCTTCTTGTTGACAATGGGCATGGACAGGACGTTCTTCACAGTCCAGCCAGACTCATCGAGCGGCTCCGTCTGAGCAGGAACACACACACACACACACACACACACACACACACACACACACACACACACACACACACACACACACACACACACACCTCTGAACAGTGTTTATTAGATGTTTTAGTCTTAATGTGACAGAAACACAATCAGACCCTCTCTGAGTCCGTCTCTAACATCAGCACCAGCAGAGGTGACATGTTCACAGCGTGACATGTCAAACTCTCGCTCTCCTCTCACGGTCTATGAATACACTCTGCAAGTCACAGCCGGTACCACAAGAACCAACCAGAGACCTGCAAACCCACACTAAGGTCAGAGACTCAAACAGCACTCTCAGACTCATCCCTGAGCCCTCAGCACACTATCCCACACTCCATTAAACAAAAGCTCATTCAACAAACCCCCTCCAGTGACATCAGACATGACATCACCAGCACCTTAAACACAAAAGCAGGAGATGCTGGGTGGGGCCAGGCAGGTAGAAATGTAAACCTGTAACAGAATGAAAAGAAGCGCGGCTCCTGGCTGTGTGTTTGCTGTAAGCAGCAACACAAACGAACCCACAACAGCAGCCGAAGCAGCGCCGTGCTGGCCACGGCACACAAACACGTGAACACGTAGAAGACGCTGCAGTGCATAAAGTTATCATGCACGAGGAAAGTGGTGAGCATCAAAGTGGTGAGCCTCATGCTGAAAGCTCAGCTCAGGGAGCGGCTGAGCCTTGCATCAGATCGTGCACCGGTTAGTGTCACATTACCAGTGGAGCACCAGTTTATATCAGTCTAATTCAAAAGGGAAGGAAAACACACCGGCGAGGAACGATCAAGCAGCCGCTGCAGAAGCAGCATCTTGAATCGATGCCCCAGAAACGGATACAAAAATACAGCTGCAGGCTCATTTCTACAAACCAGGAGGAAACAGAGTAACAGGTCAGTCTGGACCACACGCGTCTCAGGAACTGTGCCAACAGTATTTTGGAAAATGTGGGAAGTTTCTGAGTGATCAGACCTTCAGAAGGCCGGCTGGAGGAATGTCACTGCCTGATCTGATTAGGAAATACATTTCCTGGAAACTTCAAAGTGAGATGAAGCTTTCAGAGAGTACAACAGCGTTTCGTCCCTTCACTCACCTCGGACGATGCTACCACCACCAGAGGCCCAACATAATAAGAATCAAGGCTGCTGCAGCCCCAGAAAATCATTTAAAGCAAGGAGAGCAGAGAAATATCACTGATTCATATCTTCATGACTGCTCTCTGGCGCTCTGTTACAGTACAGCAGAGGCCATTATAGGGCCACGGTCATTTGTTACATACATTATTTCCACACATGCTCTGAGCTGAAGGCAGATAAACTCCAGCGTGCTCCATCAGACGGACACTGAGGCTGAGACAGCAGCCGCATCAGGACCCTAAAACACCACACTTCAAAACTTTTCAAACCTCCAACGACATCCTGCTCAGAAATGATGGTCACCTGTACACACCAGTCTGGAGTCACTGATCACTGACAGAGGGTCAGTTTAAACTCATTTAAATAAAATCTTTGTCATTTATTGAAGATGTTCTACGAGGCAGTTCATCTTTGGAAGAAAAGATGACGTTCATCTTACCTGGAAGTCGAAAAACTCGTCCTCTGCTGCATTCATTATGTTACAAATCTGTCGGAAAAGGAAATGAGAAGATCAGCGTCTGAGGAGAAGAAGCTTCACATGTTAGCACCAGATTTCTGAACCCACATTCATCCCCAGGATAATCTGCAACGTCGCTTCCAGTTTTGGAAGCATCAGTGATAATGGAGGAACAGAAACTGTTTAGGCCTCAGTTCTTTGGAGGAAAGAACCACATGTTCATGTTCCCCTCTGTATCACATCAGTCAGTCTCAGCTTGTTCTCTCAATCATGGAAACGTGAGTGGGTTTCACCTTGTACATAAAGCAGAAAATGAAATATGAAGGAGGAAAGATGATGAGGATGGGACAGGAGGAGGAGTTATTACAGTTGTATATGACAGCAGCGCGTGGCCGAGCACCTTTCACTTCCACAGCGGCGTGCACACCGACAGCTGTGTGATGGCGCTCTGCTTATCGACCACCCGCTGACTCCACGAGCATGTGTGGACATCAGGGATCTTTGGCTTGCTTACAATCAGGGATTTAGATTCTATGCATTTAATGCTTGATTTTATTGAACTGTAGCCTTTTTAAAGCAGTGTGGATCTGACTGAGAACACGAGCACACTTTGCACACCTGCACCACAAATCAGAAGGAGGCCATATTGTTGCACACCTGCTGCAGCTACTTCACACCAAATGAGGCATAACTGACATCATGGAGGTCATTCTGCATTGAAAGCATGAACTCATCAGGGCAGAGTTCTCTGAGGTCAGCAGTGAGCAGCAGGCTCCTTTTCAGAGCCGCCTCCTACTGGCCATTAGAGAGAATGCTGCTTACAGGGAGTTGATGGAAGAGTGAAGTCCTTGAGCTCCTGCCTCTGAGGCTGAGCCCAGCCAGCCTTCAGAGGAAGCTCGTTTCTGCTGCTCGTATCCAACACCCAGAGCTGGTGGTCCCAGGTGGAGGTAGCTCAAGCTTTTAAGGCCTTTAAGCTCCGCTCTCTCTCTCTCCATCACAGCAGAGCGGTGCAGAGTCTGCATCACTGCAGACATCTGTCCCTCTCCCTCTCCCCCCACTCACGAACGTGACCCTGAGATACTGAGACTTCTCCACCAGGGGCAGCAACTTATTCCCAACTGAGAACCATGACCTCAGACTTGGAGGTGCTGATTCTCATTCCTGTCACCGCCTGATGAGGCCAACAGAACCGCATCATCTGCAAACCTGACACTTTATATAAATCATTTTAATATGTCTTGTATCATTATTTTTGTGAATGCAGCTTTTTGTTGTTGCTTCCCCTCCACACCAGAGGACCTGAACTCCATGCAGACGCTGTGTGTTGTGTAAGTTCAGACCAACACAGCTCTGTTTGTGTGAGAGAAGCTTTGGGCTGCTCCTGTATTCACAGAGACGCCACTGTGGGCGGCTCCACTCAGCTGCACACTTCTCTGTGCTGCTGTTTCCTACCATCAGTTTCTCAATCTGTACAACTTTCCCTGTGTTGTTGTCAAACAGGAACCCTCCCATTGGTCCGCAGCACTGTGAGGATCTGCAGTGGCTCACAGCCGGACCTCGAGCAGCACGTTTCCTGCTGCGGCAGCCTTGAGGCAGATATTTGAATCCCGCAGTGAAAACAGCTCGAAGCATCATCGGTGTGGAATATCCACCACAGATAAAGAAACTTTACGGGAAACTCAGAGAGGTGAAGCGACCTCACTCAGCAGCTGGAGGTCAGCACTGAAGGTTCAGGAGCCTGAACCTTTCAGTCAGTGTTTCTGCTGCCTGGTAGTGAATCTCACCTGTTTGCACTCAGCCGGCTCACTCACCATTCATTCATTATTCATCTGTTCATTAAGTCACACGTGTGGGGCCTCCAGGGTGTCCGAGCACAAAGGTCACATGGTGTTCAATACCTTCGCCGGTTATCACATGTCACGTGACCTGACAGACTGTCAAAACTGCCTGTAAGACGAGAATGCAAATGTCTCACATTTAAATCTCATTATAGTCCTGCTCATATCTGCTCTTACTGAAGGCCTCTGGGAGGTGACTTTCCTTACAATGCCAAAGAAAGAAGGTCCCACAGCCACAGAATGAACAAGGAGGAATGATGACGTTTTTATAACACGAGCTGCAGAATCCACCTGAACACCAACCACGGCAGGACTCCTCAGACTGTCTGTGACACACCTGGACACTGCCGGGGCCAGGACGTCAAACACGAGTAATGCTGAACTAGTTCAGGACCGGGGTCACTAACCTGTGCTGTTTCTAATGACCAGCAGGGGCAACGACGGGCTGCAAGAAGACTGTTTAAAAGTGTACAGGACAATGAGCCTACTGCTGCTCAGGGTGGGCCTCACTGCTTTAAGTCCTCTTAATAAGACGTGATGATTATTCTGATTCCATTAGGAGTAAAATAGGTGATAAAGCAGGGTGTGCAGAGGCCTCGGTCTCTCAGTCAGATCCGAGGCAAGACTGCTTAGGATTCATTCTGCTGTGACAGTGAGCTCTGAGGAAAAGCAAGTACTGACCAGCCCAGTTTCAGCTACATAGGTGGGTAACCCGCTGACCAGGGCCCAGTGATCTGCTGGAGGATTCCTGGAAATGAAGACGTGCCACACAGAAAGTTAAAGTGCCACAATCACCTTTAACAACAACCAACACATTTCAGAGGTCATGTTCATGTTCCTGCATCAGTGTTAACCAAACCAGCTGAAGTCAAACCACGCCTGCACGGCCTTCAGTTTACGCTGCTGTGGCTTCCTGTGCTCTGAAGTGTTTGCACAGTGCTTATGAATGTTTGCAGGCCTGAGCTCCCCCATCTTTCTGCCTCAGGTCTGAATCTGCTTTTCTTTTTCTGTTATTAGCACTAAACTCGGATGCTTCATTTAATGCCAGTTTATCACTCATGCTGAGTTACCTGTGCTGTCTCAGACTATAGTTACAGTCATGCTCGTTTCATTTAATCATTTTAACAACTTTTCCAAGAAGATTTCTGCTGCTAATGTTTGTTTGCACAGGGTCACGATTTTGTTACGCTGCCGTCACGTGTTTGAGTGTTTTCAGCAGGGTCAGAGTTCATGTTCAGGCCGTAACACAGAGTAACGCTGTGTCTGAACACAACCCTACAAATATCGTGCTAACTTCATTAGTGCAAAGCTGCAGTGTTTACATCCATGTTGAGGTTTCCGCCCTGCACCGCTGCCCCGACCAAAGACACTTACGGGATGACTTTGATGTCCTCTTTGCCATGCAGGATGTAGTCAATCACTTTGTAGAAGATGATTTCCTTCAGATAAGATGACAGTTAGTTTGTTGGAAAAATCTGGATACACTCTTAATCATACAGAAGTCTGACACAACCTGTGCTCAGGTGTGTAGAAAAACAGCACTTTCTGAGCCCACCGTGTGCAAGTCTTAATGATTTAGAGCCTTGGCCAGAAGCCGGGCTGAACCGTGAGGTCAGCATGGTCTAGAGGAGCATGATTAGTCGGGGAAAGGCTGGAAGTGTGATTTTGCTCAGCAGGTGTCACAGAAATCTGTCTGTTAGCTTCTGATTGGCCTGATGGTGCTACAGAAAGTTGGATGTGTTACAGAGAGAGGCTCGTTTTGACCTGCTGGAGGCACCAGAGTCACTGTGAATGAAGGATGAATGCCAGACTGCTGCAGCTGAGGTCAGGACCTCTTACCCTGCCATCAGGAGTTTTGGGTCCATCGTAAGGTGGAACCTCTCCCATCAAAATGGGCCACAAGTCAAAGAACTCCTGTAGACATAAAACACAAAGACAGAGAGATTTAGAGGGGAAACATCACTGATGCAGCTGCTTCTGGTCTGTCATTATTTAAGTTCCCTGCCTGTGTGCTGCAGGTCACACCCCAGCCCGTTATCCTGCCTGAAAACGCTCCTCGCAGCAGCCTCTAAGGAACAGGGCTGCTGCTGCTGCGTCTTCAGAACATGCAGCGTTTCAAGGAGCTGCATGTTCTGTTTATTATTAAGTGTGTTATTCATGAAAGCCAGTATTGTAACCAGACAGCCATCTGTGCAGACACACAACATGTGTTTGTTCTCTGATAGCAGGTGCTGGGAATCAGCCGGCAGCTGCTTGTAATTAGGTGACAGCCACAGCCAATCAGTAGTATTTATGGTCCCGCGTTAGTTATTACAAATTCACGAGGAAGAAGGTACTTTAAATATTCTTTAGTTAGCACGAGGAAGAAGCGAAGCAGAACACACAAAGGAAGCTCAAAGGAGTCTGAAAATATCATTCCCAAAAGAGGAGGAGAAAAAATGAACTGAATTCCATGGGAAAGGACGGAAACAGGAATGACAGCATACTGTCACCCACGGTGGCTCTGCAGTCCTGATGCTGATCCCAGACCAGCACAGGCCTTCACTCTGTGCAGGTCTTTGTGGATTTCCTCCCTCCAAACATGCGAGGTTAATCCTCCTGTTCCCAGGATTTCCTCTCATCCAGGCCTCAGACCCTTTTTTAGGGTCTCGGAGTTCTTTGGATGTATGTGATATATTATTTTCAGGGTTTATGGAGCCAAGCTGACCTAAGACTGCTTTCTAAGTTTCTGAGCCTGCTGCTCCCCGCTCAGGCTTCTTTGAAGCTGCTCTGAAACTTCAAGTTAGTGGGAATCACAAGATCATCTTTATGGGAGCAACTTCAGAGCCAAAAAGAAACAAACCGTGTGCGACCGGCCGCTCGCTGTTGGTAACCCACCTTGGTTTTGGTCATGTCCAGCAGACCCACAGAGTAACGGTCACAGTTGAGGAAAGCTCTGACTGTGTACAAGGCCTTGTGGAACTGCCTCTCGATGTCCGTCATCTCCTCAAACACCTTGCTGGCTGACCACAGCAGCACCTGGACAGTAAAAGAAAACCCGAGCATCAGAATCTGCTTCTACTGCAAAGACCTGTGACTGCTCAGTGTGAGCTCAGCCTGAGAAGCTCTGCAGCTGGATACCCTGGAGACCCTCACCAGGTATTCACATCATATCTGACATCTCAGCTCAGAGCCAGCAGGTCAACACATCTGATCCACCCTTACCTGTCCTCCATCCTTACCTGTCCTCTCCTTGTCTCACAGTTGTGCAGGTAGCTCAGGTGGAAAACTCTCAGCACCAGGTTAGCAAAGTTCAGATATTTGTTCAGGGTCTGGAAGAGAACAGAACACGGCTCCAGCTGTGCTGAGGATTTTAAGGGACATGCCATCACATTTCTCATTACGTCACTAACACAGGAGAGAACAGTCCCAAGAAGTCGCCCCCTGCTGCTCATCTGGGAGAATTACTTTAGGACATGGAGGCAGTGTCCATCTTTAAATGAACGGAGAGTTCCTGGGAGGAACTTGCTGAAGCGCCTCATTGGAAGTGTCACTGTATTGTCACGGGCCTGTGTGCTGGAATTAGGAGAGACACAGCAGATTTTACATCATTGTTCAGCTCACTCTGGCCTCACACTGGAAATTTCCCTCTTCAACTGCTCACACCTTACTCAGCTGAAAAATGCTTCCAGCTCTTGGGTTTAATCAGAGGATTCAGCTTGTTCATTATGATTTTTGAGGCTCTGGATTTATTTTTAGTCTGAATTTCAGTGAGTTCCCCTCATCGCTGTGGCTTCAGTCAGACAGGAAACATGCACTCTGTGCTGACTGGGAGCGCTTTCCAGTCAGCTGATGGAAGGATTGGAGTTTTGTGATGAAGCTGACCTGACTGTCTCGATGCCGTCCAGCGTGAAAATGGTTTGGTGTTTTTCTGGTGACGGTCGCACCTGTAAACTCGAAACCATCCTCCTCGACAAGGATGTGACTGGTCTTAAATTAAGATGATTTATTGGGGGTATTACACATAAATAAAGGAGGTAGTTAAAGGAGTTAAAGGCTCAGTCTAGTCCTTTAGTCTAGGACTACGTTTAGCCCAAGTGTAACTGGCTCTAACTGTTATTAGGTAAGACGACAGGGCTGCAGGGCTTCACAGACCAACTGCTGCTGAACAACAGAGGCTGCAGCCACGAGCAGACCATTCATGATAACGTGCACATGAAGCTTCATATGTTATTGAATCAGTGGCATGAAGGACTACAGGTTACCTCTTCATCCTTGGCAGTGAAGCACGGCCCGTCCAGCTTGTTAACAGCCATCATCACGGCCACCATGTCCTTCCCGTTCATGATCGGGACGGCGAGGACGTTCTTTGTCTCATACTCGGTCAGTTCGTCCACAAAGTTACTGAAATGGGGGCTCTAGGAGGAGAAAGAAGTGGATATTTCATTGTGTGTAATTATCACATCTTTCTGCACTTTCCAAAACTCCCAGACCCGCTTTGATGAACACTCTGCTCTTATCCAGAAATGCTGCAAGCAAAGACCTTCCATTATCCACAGACTCTACGCTCTCTCTGCTGCACTCCATCTACTTTCCTCCTGAGCAGCAGGGGTCATCAATTGTGTTCCTCTGGGGGTGTAACAGAGTGAGAGCAGCTCATTAACTGCCACGGAGGAACAAAGACCTGCACAGAAGCCAGATTTGGGTAGTTTCTCCTAGTTTCTCAGGTTGGATGGTGCAGGTCGTATCAGTGTATCAGTGCCTGCACATGTCTGAGAGAAAATCTGGGAAAGTCTGATTCATCTCTCTTTTGTCTGCTTCTCGGTAAACGTCACAGACGCCAACAAAAGGCAAGTCCTAAAGCTCAGACAGTGAGACGGTATAAATGGACAGACGCTGAAGCCGCTGCTGTCATGTTCAAACTCTTCTTCTACTCTAAAAACAGCGGTGTGACAAATGTGCCCCAATGATGGGAGTGAAAAAGTACAGCTAATTGAGTTTGGAGGACCTGAGACCTGATCAGCACTCAGCTCCTGTCTCAAACCTCATCACCTGCATTCATTAATGTCTCACACTGATTTCTGCTCAGTGTTTGGTGTGGAGTGTGAAAAGGTGCTGGGAGGGAAACACCCCACTGAGACTGACCCTGGATCAGTACAGCATCTGATTCACCTGCAGCCTCACCATTGAACACACTGCAAAGATCTGGGCAATTTAATGGCTTGTTATTAGGTGACCTTTGACCCTGTAAAGCTTAGAAAGCTCATCATCCTGCACATTACCTCCTGCCACACACGGAGCGTTTACCTGATTGATATTTTTAAAGGATTTCTAATAACTGACGCAGCTCTTCATCACAGTGGGTTTCTGCTCGGGCTAATTCAGCCGGCCGTGACGCGCTGAGTGCAACTCCAACAACACAGGAGGAGAGCGATTAAAGGTGTGCGATTGTGCTGAGTCTGTGAGAGTGGCTCAGGGCCTGCGTGACCTCTGGGAGTAATCTGGGATCTCTCTTATTCAGGACAGATTAACCTGCTTCATGTGGAGCCTGTCTCCCCCCCCCCCCCCCCCCCCCCCCCCCACACACACTATATGACACAGTAACAGTTTAACTGCTGTTCTGCGTTTTACTTTGAAGGAAAAGATGGTGAGGGCGAATCGAGGTGGGTTCCTACTCCGATCCTCGCTGGCTGAGCCGCTGTGGACTGAATCAGGAAAGGCAGTGATTCCCAGTGTGTACATTTCACATCATCTGTGCATTAACATCATAAAGCCAGCCAATTATCTGGAAACAGTAGCTGCTCCTTCGCTGCCACGGGGGAAACTGAGGCTTTGATCACTCCCATCATGCTGTCGTGTGTTTGTGTGAAGCTGCGGTGTGTTTCACAATGAAGAGGCTGCTGGGAGCAGAACTGCTAGAAATAAACCAAACGGGAACAATGAACCCCAGCCTGCTTTGTTCCTCCATCAGCAGCAGCAGCAGAGCCTGCTAATATCCAATGAAAGCATGTGATCGAACTGATACAGGGCAGTCCCTGTAATCCATCACTTATGTGAAGTAAGCTGCTGCCTTACGTAGTGTCAGTGTCACAGTGAGAGGTACGAGCAGGAGCCTGAAGCAGACCTGCAGCAGCACAATATGGACGAGGGAAAAAGCTGGCCAGCTATTTTCAAATGCCAAAGGTATTGGCTGTAACGAGACTGAGCCGGCTTTGGTTTGAGGGGATTAGTGGCAGAAACAGGACGGTGTCACGTTGCCCTCTGCTGGCCACACAGAAACAAAGCAGCAGTAGCCCTAAAAGGCATTAATTAGCACTTAAAAGCTCCTTTAAAACATTTGAACATGAAACGGAGTCCATCATTCAAAAATGTGAGAACACAGATGATCAGTGACCTCCACCCAGAAATGTCTCAGCTCCTCTGAGTGTTTGTCCTTCCTCGGGGCTCTTTCACTCCTCCCTCACCTCTGGCTGCTGAGGCACCCCCCCCCTCCCTCAGTCATGTTTCTCCATCCTGAAAGGGAGTTTTTCCTCCTTGCTGTAGCCGAGCCCTTAAAGGGAGCCCCGAGGCTTCAGTCTGCACTTCTGAATCTTACTTTATACTTTAGTTTGGTGCTACATTCATAAAACTGCAATTACTACACACACTTGAAGTCATAATCACACTAATTCCCTCTGTTTAAACCAGTTATGCATTCTTTTAGGGGCCGGCAGTGTATATGCAAGCCTGAAGCTCAGCCTAACAGCCGAGCGTGCTGCCTTGAAGAGCGGAGATGATATTTAATGGTATTTTCTGTCTTTCCTTCACGTCTGATGGCAGACCGTTTCTGATCTACACGGAACATCACAGTGAACAGAAATCATGGAGCGTTTGGAGGCGTCTACCTGTGACACATCGGGAACGTTGACCATCTTCTTGCTGGTGGCCACATGGCCCACGATGCCCATATCCAACGGGTACACGATTTCACTGTCGGGCTGCACCAGGCACTCCTCAAACTCAGCATCTTTGTGAACATTGAATAATCTGGAAGCAATCAGAGACAGAAATATAATGCATCAGTGCCCCCTGAGGACCTGGACATGAACATAAAGATAACCTAAACCTGGAGCTCCCAGCTGGGTCTGCCTCTGACGGCAGGTGTGTGAGCTGGCTGCCAAAGCGGCAGAGGAGTGTAAAGTGACAGACCACATTAGTGCAGTCATGCCAGCCGCTGCAGCGTGTGTTCAGGTCTAATACCAACACACTTTCATGCGCAGTAACCTGGTGGCCAACTCAGCAACGCCGTTCCTCTGCCGGTACATGAAGAGGCTCGTGCAGTCTGCCCGCAGCATGAAGCTCAGGTGTCTCATCAGCTTGAAGACCGACTTCTCCATGTTGAGGTTGTCCTGGATGTCACGCACCAGGTCGATGAGGATCTCGCTCTCATCCACCATCGTCAGCTCGTGGAACTTGCTGATGTCCACCGCCGTCTTACGGTTGGGATCCAGCAAGTCTGAGATGACCTTGGGCCGGAAGGTCATGTCATAGTACTGCTTGGCGAACTGCGGGTTGGCGTCGAGGAACTGCTCTGCTGCCGCTGCGTCCACCATGGCTGCTGCTGACAGGGAACAGATGGAAACTGAGCGGAGGAGGGCTTCCCCATAAAGTTCAGATTCCTGTTTAAGATCTCAGTGATCACTTTCAGAGCTCCGCAGGGTCAAACGCCTGTGTACATTAGTGAGCTCTTACACCCAAATATAACACACAGACCTCTGAGGTCTACTGACCAAAAGCAGTCGGTGGTTCCTCGCTCTAGACTAAAACCTAAGGCAGACTGTGCGTCTGAGGTTGCAGCTCCTAACCTGAGATCTGCGGACTGAATCGTTTAAAGAACAGCTCAGGACTCACCTGTACAGGCTTGCTTTTACCCAGAGGTCTGTGTGTGTTTACTGTGGACCACTGTTCTCCTTGATTGTTGTGATTTTTATCTAGAAGGGTGCTCTATAAATACATTTTACTTACTTCCACTGACCACAGGTACTGAGAAAAAGATCTGACTCTGAAGCTTCTTCACCTGCTAATTCACCGTACAAGAAGAAAAACTGGATTTGAAATGTTGTGTTAAACCAAAACAGTAATGTAAAACCTACATCTGTATTCCCAACAGGTAAGAGAATAGAGAAATAAAGCCTTGTACCTGTTAGAGTCCTCCTGTTGTCTCCAGCTAAGTGCTAATCCGTCTGTCCTGCTGCAGATGTCTGATTACAGGGCTGGTTCTAATGTCATGTGTGGACATAAGCCTGCGTCCAATTATAACACTGGGATTATTTAACAGCACCGTGTCCCACTCCTCTCTCTGCTACTCCAAAACTCTGCAACACTTACTGAGCTTCAACCGGACCAACAAAAAGGCTTTAAGAAAGAGCTTTATTTGTCACATACATGCAGTGAAATTCAGTCTCTGAATTTAACCCATCACACACAGAGTGTGTAGCACACACGGCCCAGCGTGGGGCAGCAACCTGGGGGGTTGGGGGGGCCTTTCTCAGGGACTCATGTGATGCCAGCCCAAGGATTCAAACCAGGGGTCCTCTCAGTGATGAACCCTTTTCTTCTCCCCTGGGCCACCACTCCCCCTATAAATGAATAAATAAAGCTTAAAGAACACACACACACTTACTTAATCTACTGTGCTGAAGCATTTAGAAGCATTAAGACTTTTACAATAACTTTGTGGTTTTCCTGTTGAGTTTCAGTTTTCAGTTGAAGGCAGTAAAGCTCTGAATGAGTATAAAGGCCCAGGAGGCCTCTGTTCACTGAAGATGGAAGGAAACCAATCTGTTTTCACTTCACCACGGACAGTCCAGTCCGCTGCTCTGCACACCATCACCGCAGCCACCGAAGGGACAAACACCGGTGAAAAGCATCTACGCGTGGGCCAGCCCCGGGTGGCTGCACGGGACCGACCGGAGTAAGATGGAGAAGCAGCAACATGAAAACAAAAAGAGTCCACCCCAAGGCCAACACCCACATCTTCATTTGCCTGGACCGGGTCACTCAGAACAATGTTACACCCACACACTAACGCACCTGTTACCACACTGCTGCATTGGGTGGTCATTACAAGAACATGTTGTTCCCCTCGCCGGCGTTTCCTGTGGCTGATCTGATCCACTCTGAGGTGATGAGCCCCAAACCTGAGAGCAGACCAGAGGTCAGATCTTTGGGGAACAGAGGAAGCGTGAAGCACTGACAGCACAGTCATCATTTCAGAGCAAAGAGACACAAATGGCTGCACTGCAGGGGGGATGTTTTAACTTTAGGTGAGTCCAGGAGGTCTTTGTGGCATTGGGAGGAGTGCAGAGGGACTGTGTTTGTTTCTGACAGCATCACACATGGTTTCTCTTTGAAAACAGAAAATTTTACCATGACTGCTACATTTAAAAAAGACAGAGAGCGGGACCAGACCTGAGAGACTCTGAGAGGACAGGACAAACTGGTCCAGACCTCAGGAGACATCACAGAGGTGTTCCTGGGTGAAATACACGCTCTGTATATGTGTGTGTGTGTGTGTGTGTGTGTGTGTGTGTGTGTGTGTGTGTGTGTGTGTGTGTGTGTGTGTGTGTGTGTGTGTGTTATTATTATTAATGACGATCTTTAACACAAAAAATGAACAAAGTTTACAAATTAAAATAAGACACTCTGATACTGATCTACTTCATTTTCTTTTAAGATAAGATAAGATAAAACTTTAATGATCCCACGATGGGGAAATTTGTGCATTACAGCAGCTCAATACAGAGAAAAAATGAAAAGGATGAGTAAGAACAAATAACTAAACTAAAAACTAAAATAGAATAGAATAAAATAAAATAGCAAAAATCTATTCACATATACATAAGCACTATATACATAAATATATATATCAGTGTCAATACCCACATTTACATATACACACATATACACACACGTCAAAACACTATATACAGATATCAAAATATTACATACATTTGTAGCCGGTAAGGTACACAGCATACACGGTATGCATTATATGGTAAATGGACTAGTTCTTATATAGCGCTTTTCTACTCAGTATGAGCACTCAAAGCGCTTATACAGCCTGTTTGCATTCACTCATGCACTCCCATTCATACAAGCACTTCCATTGTTACGAAGCTAAGATCTTTTTTTTTAATTAACTAACACTCACACGCATTCATACTCCGACAGAACGGTCGGAGAGCAACTTGGGGTTAAGTATCTTGCCCAAGGATACATTGGCATGTAGCCTGGAGTAGCCAGGATTTGAACCGCTGACCTTCCGATCAGCAGGTGACCTGCTCTACCTACTGAGCTACAGCCACCCCTATGGGTGAGTGTAATAAATAAAATGTATCTGACTATATGGATAAAAGCAAAACTAAAATTATAGATCATGTTTTATTGCACAGAATAAAATTTATGATTTAAAAAGTAAATCAAAAAAGAGCTATTTCCAACTTTTGTAAAGGGCTTTATAAATTAAATGTATTATTACTGTCACGACCAGCAGAATGAGGTGACACACGGAACGTTAGGGTTAACAGGTTTATTTATCGTGTAGAATGAGCGAGGGGGAGGGAGCAGGAGCAGGGGTTGCTGAGGGAATGGAACAGCTGACTCCGACGAGGAATGAGAGTGACGGTGACACCAAGGGTCTCCAGAAACGAGAGGACGAGGCGGCGGCGGCGGCGACTGGGCGCAGGCAGGAATCTACGGCTGGCCTGAGACGAGAGACGAGAAGCAGGGTAAGACAAAAGCTACAGGTAAGTAACAACCAAGATACTGAGCCGACACTGACTGTAACTCAATCAATGATCCAGCGATGACTCGAGGTCTGCTGTCAGCTTAAGAAGTCTGCGTGAATGCTTCAATGGGAAACAGGTGTGGAGCAGCGCCGTGGAAGGACCGCCCAAGAGGGAGGTATCTCGGGAGGTCGCCGCCTCGGTGTCCACCCGTCAGTTGTATACACGCCTCTCACGTAGAGGACCAGCCGGAGAAAGTCCCGACAAAACCGTCACCCACACACACCAAAATCCACAGGGCATGACAATTACACAAAAACAGAGTGATGAGCAGACAGCAGCAAACAGAAGGATTTGACCTTAATCAGTTTGTTGGTATCAGAGTCGCTGTAGGTCAGATTTTCACTGAGGGTGGACCTGCAGAGGATCACTGCAACGTCTGTCTTCAAAATGCTGTACTGGCCAAATACAATAAAAAAAATTACTGTTCACTCTCACCTGTGAAAGGTGAGCCCACGTGATCCAGTTTCCTCTGTAAAACCGTTTGAACAGCCCCACGCAGCACCAGAGTGACGCACGTCTGTTTATGTTTATGTTTGCCACATCCAATATGGAGGCGACGCTGACGTACGAGTCAGCGCTCAATGCGGCGTCTACGTACGCAGGTCTATGATGCCGATAACACGCAGGTCCTTTTTAATTTGTTTATTTCGAACAACAGTTTACAAACAAAACAAGGCAACCATATTAATACAAAGAATCAGATAGGTTTCACAGGTTGAATTGTACATATTCAATCTAATAAAACAAAACAAAAAAATGTTAATAACAGCGAACAAACATCGAAGCTTACAACAAATCAGAGTTGTTAAAGTACAAAGCTGTTGGGCAGTTTTGCTTTTAACCACCTTTAGAGACTCACAGAACGAGCTTAGGAAATTTTTCAAACTACATAAATTTGGATTAACTTTAAAAAAATCTGCATTTATGAGCCAAAAATTTCCCAGTAAAATTAAATTATTAATTAAAACTTCTATTTTGGAGTTTTGAAAATATATACCGAATTTAATTATTGTTAAACTCAGAGCTGGCAGTTTGATTCCCTGGGCCTGGAGCCAACCCCACATCCTGCTCCAACGGTGTTGAGTGACACAGCACTGGGAGAAAAGCTGATCTAAACCCTGTTATTATGGCAGAATGTGCACCCAGCAGTATCACATTTAAATCTGGACTTCAGAAAAGCATTAGTTGTCATTTAGAATTTTAAAATGGACTTCCTTTACTTTTGGAGGTAGGGGAAACAAAATATACTTTGTCCTAATTTTAGAAATTATATCTATGTCAAAACCCTTAAGAATATACTGCCATTCAACTTGACCAGGATACAGTTCCTTTTGTAAAACTCTCCGAGTGAACGTGTTTGTCATCTTTTTATCTTTAAAGTCCATAAAGATAGATTTTAAAGATAACTTGGAGTTGAGTGGGAGCAGGAGAGCAGCACATAACCAGAGATTTAAGAGGTGTTAAATTTGCTTTTATCAGCTTGTTGTAAGTCTCGACATCAAGAACACAATTGAATTTCAAACAAAATTTGTTGAACGATAATATATAACCTTTATCATCCATGTGATATGGCCAAAATCCCTTTCAAACACATGTTTTCTAAAAATATAGATTTTCTATTCAACAGAATATACCTGTTGTTCCATACTGGAGTATTATGTGGTGTGAATTTATGTTTGTACAAGAGTTTCCAATAGAGCAGAATCTGTTGATGTAAAGTCTGACAGTGTGATGGGTAACTTATTATAGTCAAAATCGCATCTCAAAAGAAAATCAATTCCACCTACATATTGAAAAATGAAATTAGGAATGACAAACCAGAACGAATGTGAACAGGTATAAAGGATTTCAGCCAGTTGGGTTTTAGGACACCGTTCATGGGTCAAAGGTCATGCTGTCCGTGCCCACCGCTGTCCAAAGCTTCAAAAGCTGAACTGAAATAACTTGACCTCTGACCCATTTATGGCAAAATTTTAATGGGGTGATATAGGAATCTCTGGCCATCTTTCCTGCAAATTCACTATGCAGTGAATCATTTTACTGTAATATTGTTAACAGACAAACTATCATAACTGAGACCCTCTGTTTAAAGACGCTGACACACCTGGAAAATACATCCCAGCAAGAATGCCTGTTATTGTTACTGTAACAATAATAATAATCAGAATAATAAGGTTGTATTATTTTTAATGCAAACGCAAACTGCAACTAAAATTTACCGCAGATCCTTCCTCCCAGCAGCTGTAAGACTTTATAACCATCACTGCTCCCAACAAAAACCACAATAACCTACACAATGTAGGATAATATATAATATACTGTAAATAGTCTGGCCTGTTAAGGTTCAACACACAGGCACATCATGTACATTGTATATAGTGTTATTATTAGTAGTATTAAGGTTAATCTTGTTTGTTGATTTTATATATATATATATATATATATTCTTTATAGTGTGAATTATTATATTTTTATTTATATTTATAATAACTGCGGCTGCTGTTACACCCAAATTTCCCCTCTGTGGGACAATAAAGGCTGTTTCTTCTTCTTCTTCTTCAAATATATTTTCTATGGTCAGCGTGTACCTGCAGCATGACGTCTGCAGAGGTCGCTGTAGAACGTATGACAGCACGCTGCGCAGCCGCAGCTGAGTGTCCCGAGTCTGCAGGAAGCAGCAGGTTCCGTTTAGATGGACTTACGTCACTGTGACGCTGGAACAGAGTCCGACACGTTGATGCTGCGCTGATGTTTGAGCCTAAATCACAATTAAAATGACACTTATGATATATTAATATTGATGCCAGGGAACAAATCCACGCCACGCCACTTTTAATAATAATAATAATAATTTGGATCTCTCAGATGAATCAGATTTTTTGAGTCTCCCATCAGTACGTGAATGCATCCCAGTAAGAGTTTTAGCTGATGGTGGGAATATTTATACTTGGTACCATAATCCAACTCAGAAGATTTTAAAGCAAATATTAATAAATAAAAAGAAAATAAAGCTAATCAAAGCTGGAGGATTTATTTTTTTAAATTGCTGCTCAGACATGCGCAGTTGGTTTGTCCCAACTGTGCCAGCAGCGGTAAAGGGAGGATGAGGATGGAGGAGGGGTTAAGGGGAGCAGGATGATGCTGAAGAAGGAGGAGGAGGAGGAGGCTCCTGTCCGCCGGCAGCGCGCTGAGCTGCTCTCCATCCCTGCGCTGTAACGGGGAGAAACGGGCTCGCGGTCAGACACGTGCTCCTAGGATTGTGAAGCTCTCTTTTTAATTAGTTGCTGGGAATAATCCAGCGGCGGGCGGGAGGATCATCCAGTAGTCCAAATGCTTCCCTGCTCATCATCCGCGCAGATGGAGGGGTGCTCGGAGGAGAAGGACGCACACATGCACACAGAGGTAAAATATTCTGCCCTCTAACCCGCTTCATTCTGCAGGTGAACCGGGACCACGAGCGGAAGATGGAGCGGTTCTCTTGCGCGAACCGGACATGTCGCCGGTGAATGTGAGTCGCTTGAATTCGCCGGCCGGCTTCTCTTGGAGGATGTCGGACATGGAAGCGCCGGACCCCTCCCTGAATGCTGCTCTGCACGCCATTTAACTGAATCCACGAGGCAGAAGAAATGATCTGAATGCCACAGCTGGGGAAGTTTCTTTGTGTCCTTCTGTGAAAAATGTGCTGAGTGAATGAGGATGCCGGTTTGATTCCGGGCTGTAAAGGCTGCACGCTGCATCACAATAGACAGAAAAGAGCCTTTAGGCATTTAGTGTCCACAGTCAGGGCCGGGCTATGATCCAAACACCTGCATGGGAGGGGGTGGACATAGGGGCAGTGAACCCCAGACCCTTTCAGGGGTAGTGCCTTGCTTTCCAGAATTTAGCTGCCCCACCCTTTGGCCTCCCAGAGCAAAAATAAGCTTGGAGTGAAGTGATCCCTCAACCTTCAGTGCTTATCACCTGCTTGCTGTCCCCTTTTGATTGCTTTTAATTGGAATTGGACCCCCATTCAGTGCCTGGCTCTGATGTTCCAAGGCAAAAATGAGTCACTAAGCTACATGTTCAGGGTTCATTCCATCAGGATGTACCTTCCAGCAGCATCTTCTCTGCTTTGTGGCTAAGAGTCGTACTGTGTGCTGGTCCCAGGTCAGCTGCTGGGTTAGAGCGTCACTCTTTGCCTCTGCCTGAATATTAGAGTGCTTCATTTGGGGGTCTCACAGGCGACTGCCTCAGTCATGATCACACAGTCACAGCCTGGAAGCGCACGCTGTGAAGCCTCAGGCTGAGTGCTTTCAGAGAGTGAGGCGTGGATCTGACTGAGAGACACCACAAAGGTACCAAAGCATCTCCACCTGCGCCTCGTCCACCTGCCACACGTCATTCTGATGCTTCAACCTGGCTTCATCAACACAAAAAAGCACAACTTTGATCACGTGCACCAGCTTTTCTTGCTGAAGGGAATTGTTGGATTCCATCGTGTTATCATAATAGTCACAATGCAAAGAAAATAATATCCATAAAGTGAGTTTGTTCCCATTAAGATTGAAGGAAAGGATGCCAGTACCGTTGCTCTGATTAGTGGGTGTGGAAGATGTTTTATGTACTGACTGAATCAAATGTTCAGTCACTGGGCAGGGCAGGAGATCGAACCACTAACCTGAGTGCCTTGCTGTGTGCCGGTGAGGCGGCTGCCCTCACTGTGCTCCTGAGGGAAATCTAAGCTGACAGCCTGTGAGGCTGCAGGTAGAGCCAGGGAAAAGTGGGACAGAGCTTCCTGCTGCTGCAGGAAGGAGAGAGAGAGAGAGCTGGATGCTGAATATGGGTCCGTTTTGCTGCAGTTCCTCCCTTTTCCAGCCTTGAACTTTGATCAAGCTGTTCCCTTTAACACCTCTGTGATTTTACTGTGAAATGCATCCCATCACACCGCATCACACCTCTCTGGAATCTGATCTCAGGGGAGCTGGAGACGATGAAGCATCGATTTAGGGCTACACCCCAAGAACAGCTCAGGTCCTCGGAGCTCTAACGTGGTCCTGCTCTCGCTGCTATCTTGCGTCTTACCTTTTATGGCAATAACGTTTAACTGTTTTGCTCCCAGAGGAGCTGAAGTCTCACCTTCGGCATCGGTGTGCAGGTGAAATGTGTTTAAGGGCCGAGGAAGCTGTTCAGATGTGTGTGAGGAAACAAAGACATTTCCAGAACTAACACACACGTGTGAGCTTTTGTCGAGTGTTGAGTCGCCGTCAACAAGACAGCCTCCATGTTCTGCTTTGCTGATGTATTTACCTGCTACGCCCTGTTAGAGAAACATCAGGCAGGAACTGTGGTCAGATGTGTCCCCGACACCTGCCTGTGATCATAACACCGTCATCATCAGAGCCGCACAGACCAAAACTAATGATGAAACTCTTCAACGCCTGAGCTTGGTTCATCAGCTGGAGGTCACCCTGTAACATCAGTTTAACTCCATTTGTCTGGAGTGCATGAAATAAAGGTGCATGTCACAGCATTACATCACCCATCGGTTTGGGAAGCTGAGTTTGGCCTTTCATCCGTCACCATCTTTGTTTTATCATGATGGAGGCAGCCATGCCCTCACCCACGCCCAGCTTCATCTTCTATTGTTCTTTAAATGTGACTGAAATGTACTAAATGAACACGCGCTGCATTCAATAAGGCTTGAAACTAATGACAGGGGTGGCTGTAGCTCAGGAGGGAGAGCAGATCACTTACTGATCGGAAGGTCAGTGGTTCGATTCCTAGCTACTCCAGGCTGCATGCCAATGTATCCTTGGGCAAGATACTTAACCCCAAGTTGCTCTCCAACACAACCGTTGGAGAGTGAATGTTAGATAATTAAAGCACTTAGCTTAGATACTCATGGAAGTGCTTGTACAAATGGGTGTGAATGAGTAAATGTAAAAATTGTTGTATAAGTGCTTTGAGTGCTCAGACTGAGTAGAAAAGCGCTACATAAGAACAAGTCCATTTACATCATCATAAACTCATCAAGAAAATGTGTCTGACTTCCTTTTGGAACCAGAGAAGTGGCCCCTGCTTACAGCGGCACTGCCTTCACCTGCAGCCTGCTGCAGTCACATGCTGCTGCTGTATTCACCGCTGACTCATGACCACCTGAACACAGATCCCTGATAAGTACAGGCTGGCTACTGTGGGATTTTTCCAGGCTTACCAAGCAGACAGTAGCTGCCTGAATGCATCATTAAACTGCTGGTGAGAAAGCAGTGATGGACACTAAAAGCCACAAACGAGGCATCAACATCATCATCATCATCATCTATTTCTGAGAACTGTAGAAATCAAACATGTAGAAGTTCAGATCCTGAGTCCCTGAGAGGAGCCTGTAGCTGGGCCATAAGGAAGATCTGCTCCGCCTGGACTGAGTGCCTGATTGGACACTGGTGACAGTGAGCCCTCACTCCACCCTCTGGGCTGTTACTATAGTCCATCTTCTCCTTTAAGTAGTTACCTGTATTCCCTGGAATATGACCTCAGAGTTCACCTTTGTAACCTTGGATTTAACATCAGTGAAGGGGTCTGATGTCGATGACCTTTCACATGTTAACCATTCTGTGTGTTTCACTGTGTTGCTCCAGAAAATGGGCTTGAATCAGTACAAGTGTGCAGAGTGCTGGTTCATGCAGTGGGTCTGTCCTCTGGAGGATGTTTAATCCCAGAGGGAGACGTCTCTTTGTACTCTGATTTTTTGAGTTCCAATTACCGTTTTAAATGAATCTTATGCAGAGCCCAGCAGATACTCCATTATTGGTCACTCAGAAGGCCTCAGTTCATCTGTCCTGCACGGGGAAGAGGACAAAAACGATGCTCTGTCAGCACGCAGGAGGCATATCTTTGAGAGAAGGTCGGCCATTTACCTAAATTATTATTCTTTTTAAAAAATACTCATCATCCTAAAATGTCTTTCAGTCGCTCCCTTATTCTCGAGGGTCCTCATTCCCGGATGGCCTTCCTGATGCAACGCTCCCAGGGATCTGTGTCTCCACCTGGTCTCAAACAGGGATCTTTCACGTTAGGCGACTGTGTCAACCACTGCACTACAGAGCCGCTATGTGCTCTAGCACCATCCAGTTTTTCTGATGTTGCAGAATCAAGTCTTTTCCTTTAAGGATGCAGTTTTAGGAAGCGGTGGTAGTACAGGGAGACTCTCAGCTGAGCGTGGTTCATCTCAGTCAGAGTGGAAATCAGAAGGTTTCTATGTGTGAGTGCTGTGGAAAGGTCGATGTCTCTGCTGCAAATGAGAGATGAAAAAGACCAAAATATATAAAACAGCTTTGGGAAATATTTCCATCATGGCTGAGGTCAGCTGGTCCAAAAAACGAGCTTTGTCCTTTCCTCAGTTTTTCCCTGATTTTGACACAAAGATCATGAAGTGAAGGGAAGGTGTGAGGAAAGAAACGGGATCCTCTGGGACACCCAATAACGTGACTGCAGGTGCTGAGGGGGCCCTCCATGCTGCAAAACTGCGCCTCATGCACGGCCCTGCCTGCAGCACCTTTCTCAGTGTTCGGAGGATCCAGCCTGCTCTAATGCTGTCTGCAGTCTGAGCTCCGCCGGCTCTTTACCTCCACATACCAGCTCCTCATGCTTTCAGACTCTGTGAGTCAACACTAAATGACCCCGGAAACGTTTTTGTTGACTCTTAGTAACAGAACCACATGATTGTCAGTGACACAACACAACTTTTACTTCATACTGTGAGTCTGTGTGAGTCTGTAAATGATAATAAAATGCTGGTTTTTGTTGTGCTGGGTTCCTGCGTGTTAATCGGGGACGTTTGCGGCAGCCGCTGTCGTCGCCTGACTTTCATTTTTCCAACATTCGCAGCTTCAGCTGCCCGTCCTCCATGTAGCACAGGAAGGGACAGTCGCAGAGGATCCCATGGATGTAAATATGAGCAGTCATGGCCTTTTTGGAGCAGAGTGAGTCAGTCTGTTATCAGAGGTGATGGGCTGTCAGTGTTACTACAGAAAGCCAGGCAGTGTTTTAAGGCGATGGAGAAGGGCAGCGCAGCCTTCAGCAGGGAGGGGGATCGGGCAAAATGAACGTTTATCTGGAGGACGGGCTGAGGAGGAAGTGCCTGCGGTGCACTTTGAGTGTTAGCAGAGTCAGCCTTGTGTCTTTGGAGTAGATGTAGGTATGAACCACAGTCAGACACCATTAATATTATTGGCAGGATTTGAAAGGAGTGACCAAGAATGCTGCTGTAGGTAAATCCACTCAGAAAGGTGAGCTCACTGTCACAGTGATCCACAGCTAACCCTGCACACATTCAGTGCTGCACTTTATGGGTCTGCATCCACTGGCCGGCTGGGCCTTTCTGCGTACCTGTGTGGGTTCTTTCTAGCTCCTCCCACAGTCCAAAGACATGCTTGCTGGCTGACGACCTGTCCAGGTGAACCTCTCATCCCGTGACTGCTGGGATAGGCTCCAGCACCCCCACAGATGGAGGAAGCCTGTGCTTAGGTTATAAAGCTAAGGTACTGTGGACTGTCTTGTTAACTCCCCCCATAGTTTGGCTGTGTTCTGACCTGACCTCTAAACAGGAGGGGAACCTTGATACCACATGTCACCTGATGAGAACTGCTTGTTGCCAGTGATGTCAGGGGCACCAGGCTGGAGTACCAAAAGTCTCTGCCTGCATCAGGATTAAATATGTGCACCTGGAAGGATGGAGAGGAGCTTTCATTAAAGCTAACACGCATGTTTGATGTGGATTGTTAAAATGATGACTCACTCATCAGCAGCAGCGGCGCACCTTCCAGGTACCGTTTGTTGTTGCTGCTGAGCGTGTTTGAGGATGAAACAGCTGCTTTGTCCCAGCTCTGTGTGTGTGTGTGTGTGTGTGTGTGTGTGTGTGTGTGTGTGTGTGTGTGTGTGTGTGTGTGTGTGTGTGTGTGTCAGTGACCCTGCTGTCTGACCCTGCTGTCTGCTCCCACAGTGCACCCGACTGACGGAGGAGAGAGACGAGGCCGAGAGGCAGCTCAAACACATCAAGAGGGGTGAGTCGAGTTCATGTCCACCTTCTCAGACTCGTCACAGTGTGGGCGTTTACCTCCCAGAATTCTTTGCCTCCAATAACTATAACAGCCACAAACATCAGTGCTGTGCAGAGGAGGAGCCTCTTACTTTTAAAAGCAGTCAGATCTGAAAGATGCCCCCCTCTGAGTTTGGGCCCTTTTAATGCATTTTTTGAATCCTTATAACTTCATAAGTCCAGGAGATATCACCCCTGGATGTTTGATCTTTCTTCAGTTATGACTGCTCACGTTGACCTGTAGATAAACAGGTCATGTTCATTGATGCTTTCTGTCTTATTGCTCACATTTCTTCACCTGTCAGGTTTGTAAAATCTTCATGCTCCTTGTTGCAAACTCTAATGATCCCTTAAAAGGTTACAATGTTGCCACAGAGCAGGATACTCATGGAGCAGACACACCTCACAGTCCACCCTTCACTTCCTCCCTCCCCCTTCATATTATTCCTCCTCACCTCTGTTGGCATGATGTCACCTCTGAACAGGTGCGTTTAAGAAGGCGTCACTGTTTCCGTGGTGAACGTCAGCTTAGGTAGCAGGTGTAGGAGCGAGCTTCTGTTTTGTGGAGTTTGAGCTCGGCCTGTAATGGTGAGGAAACACCAGCAGGTATCCACAGCTCCCACGGATCACTCACAGAGGTAAGAGGAGGCTCGTCAGGAACGGCCAATCACAGAAGCTCGTGTGCTCGTAGTGCCGTGTTTTTATGGATGAATCAGTTTAGGCTCTTTTTGGCTGCTGCAGTATCATGAAGTCAGATTACCGGCAGGTTTCTCTGCAAAAAGGTTTATGTTTTATGTTCATGTATGAATTCATATGTTTAGTAGTTTTGTGTTATGAAGTCGGTGGTGTCAGTCGGTTCACTCACCTGTGTGTCTGTGGTTGAGCTGTAAACACAGGTAAAAGCCCGGCTTCTCCTCAGGTGATGTTTCAGTAAACTGGTGAAGAGTAGGCTGGTTCTTAGTCATTTATTAGTGCTAACCCTCCCCTACTTACAGTGATTCCTCATAAATCCAATCATTTCATTAAATTGCTTATTTTCTGCAAATTTGCAGCAGACAGTGAAATAAATCTGAGCTCTGACCCCCCGGCTTATGGCCTGCTTTAGGACATTTAGTGTTTTAAATGAAGGTGTTCCAACTAGACTGTCTCTCTGAGAGTTAGTGCTCATGGTCCCCAATGGTTTGTTTTTCACTTTCAGTGAGATAGCAGGTGTTAACGCTCCTTCTTGGTCCCCAGAGGTTCAATCCTAATCCTGCCGTTTCCCCCCGGTGCCACCATCAGGTCCCAGCATCCGTTCCCCACCTTCACGGCCCCCCAGAGTTTAGTGATGCTGCCGTGACTCTGAGCTTTTCACGATCCCGGCAGCGTTAAATGATTCATGTTGGTGATTTTGCTGCAACATCAAGTTATAATTAGTGTTCCCAATGATTTGGTCTATGACCAGCGAATCAGCCTGACCTTTCTTGAGTGCTCTCTGACAGTTAGCAGACTTTGGCACGCTAACACGCTAAACTAAGATTGCTCTCATTCATTATTACAGGTTAGCATCAGCTGTTAGCAGTGACGCAGCGTTTATCTCACAGCACTGATGAGCAGGCCCACAGAGCTGCCATCAGCGTTCAGGAATAATAATAATATTATTACTTAGATACTAAGTTAACAAGTCTTTGCAGGTTTAACTGACAGCATGGGCTGAATTATCCGACTCCTGCTTTCTTCTATCTGATATCGTGTCTCACTGAATAATGTTCATATTAAATAGTAATGATGTGGCAGTATAAAATGCATGCAGTGCCATTCTCTGCTAATGGAAGGAGACTCTTATGTTTCTGTTCTGAGTGTAAATTATGGCCAGCGTACGGCAGGGACACAGTTTAGGGTTAGAAGCTTTCTGCCTGCAGTTATTGTGTTTATCATGTTCCTTTACTCAGAATAAAATCAAACAGCTTTGATAGAAACCTTTAAATGTTGATTCGAAGGACAAAATGAAAGTCTGGGTGTTCATTATGGGATGTTTCCCAGCACATTTCAGTGGAAACCCGTGAGTTAATCCGACAGAAGAGTGCAGCAGTGAAACTGGAGCTGAAGTGCTCGGTGGCGTCAGCAGAAACTGTGATCCTCCGTTTCAGTGTGGTTCTCCTCACTGCATCTATCACTCATTTATTCATTCACTGCCTTCCCCCAGAGACGGCAGCAGTAACTCCTGTCACGTTATTCTCATGAATTATTAAAAGCTCCTGACATGAATAATTCAGCAGCAGAAAACTGGGAAGTGTGTGTGGGAGCGGTTGGGGGGGTGCCTCTCTTGGCTTACTCTTTGTCCACTGCAGTCCATGAAAGGGCCTTTCTGCCTGTTACTCCATAATTGATGAGCATATTCTAATGGCTTTAATGAGGGAGACTTGGCTCACCGGCAGGTACTCGATTTGGAGCTCAGAGGCCGTCAGAGATTAAGTGATCATAAAACAGCGAAAACATGTCCCGACCCGACAATACACTGGCCTCAGTGATGGAGGATCATATTCACAGTCAGCGTAATCTGGAGTGAACTAACTGACGAGAAGTAACAGGGCAGGTGGATGGTTTCATACAAACACGAGACTCTCTGATAGATCCAGACAGCTCTTCATATTCTGACTGAAAACCTCACAGAGTTTAATGGAAGCATATTTCTGGTTGAGATGGTTGGTAGCTGGTGGTAAACAGGTCCACCTCAGCATCAAAGAAACCTTCAGATCCACCGATTGGCTGTCGGGGAGCTTTTAAACCAATCATCTTCATGAACAGAGGAAGAGTGCGGATGAAGACACTGCAGATTTGTGACTTTAACAAGGCTTACTGTTGGCAGCACCATGCCGCTTTGGTCTGTGAGACATCACTTTTCGAGTGTCCAGACTACATTTTAATTTATTGATAGCTAATTGTTCCAAAAAATGTTAAAAATCTAAATACGTGCCTGTTGTTTTCTTTATGAAGCCAGTCCCAGCACTTCCTGCTAACCTGGGAGGAACACTGGCTGCTGTCTCTGTGTCAGACTTGGCTTTGAGAGTATTAGAGTCCCATTTATTCCTGGATGTTTAATACCTTTGTACACTTTAACTGTATTTATCTGAAGTGGAGCGTAAACAACATGGAGGCTTTCAGGCTGCTAATGCTATGATAATATATGCTAATGATATGTAGCCTCTTTCTCATGCCTGATTGGCTTAGTTTAATGATGTGATCATATTGTGCTGTGTGATTGGCTATACCTACTTGAACATTACTGAGTGAAATGGATAAAGTGGGATTCCCCGTATCTATCAGCTGACCTCGGTCCCTGAACAGCTGGCAGGAGCTGATGGTGAGAACCTTCCAGGTAAAGAGCCAGTCTGTTTACAGGAACATCAGTTCTAGGCTGCAACCTGATTGGTTAGCCTGTGAGGCCAACTTCTGATTGGTCAGGACGACTCATGGCCATAAATAGTACAGACTGTGACTCATCATTGAGCAATATTAAAGCCATACCTACTGCTCAGCAATATTGCTCAAATGTAAACTGCATGGTTTCCTTATGATTATAGTTATATTATGCATAATGCATTGATATTAGCAGATTATGTAGTAATATTCCTGCACACACAGGGTCAAAGTTTAGGAAAGGCCTCCAGATTGGGGCAGAATAGTTTATCAGAAGGTAATCAGACGTCTGCTGAAGGGTTTCTGTTATGAAATGGGGCTGTGATGTTATGCTGACCTCTATATTTATTTGATATTTCATTAATGGCAGGAGGAAATCTCCATCACTGATGGGTCTAGTTATGCTCCCCAGAGTGAAGTCCAGAGTCTTCCAGCAGTGCTGTGCATCACCTAATGTTGCATGTAGCTGGAGTCCAGCTGTGCTACCACTCAGCTCCACAAACTGATTGCCTACAGTGTTATTATCATGTGCAGCCTAGTTATTCAATCTACTGTACTCACATCAAAGCCTGTGGCTGCACTTTCCCTGCATTGAAGTACTGCAGGAAATACTGTAATTACATGCTCAGAGCACGCGGTGAACCAACAAGCTGGTAACATGTGACCAGGAAAGGGCCATTTTCTTTGAGTGGTGTCACGCAGGTGACCAGAATGACATCGTGTGATAGTGTTTTTTTTAGATGTTTTTGTATCACTATTTCTTTGAACTTGTTTTGCACAAACACACTTATTAATTATTAAACCTGAAACAAAAGTGTTGCTACAGTGTAACAGCGTCTGAAGGCACACAATAAGAAGACAAACTAAAGGCTGAAGAGCTGCTCCTCAGCAGTCAGGAGCTTGTTTTGCTCCACTGATAGAAACCCTCAGACCTGGGCATAAACCCATATATTAGGTGTGTGCACAGGATTATAGCAATAGGTTTTCTATAAGGCAAATGGATTATTTTAATGACAGTGGAAACCAGATTTCCAAGTTTCAGTACACATGATTGGTTAAGAGCTTTATTGTTGTCATTGGAGCAGCTGCTTCAGTTCTGAAGGCACCAGAGGATGAGCACTGTAAACAGCTGGAGGACTTCCAGAGTGATCACACACTTGGATTGTTGTGTTTGTGAAGCAGCAGCAGGAAGAAATGAGCACCAGAACGGTGCTCACACGGTGGCTGATTACAGTCCATCGATAAAAGACTGTAAAACATCATTTCATCATATTTACAGCGAACATTGAAGAGCTGAATGAAGCAGCTGAAGGTTTGAGACATTCAGCCTTCCACAGCTTAGCACTGGAGCTTAAACACCAACTCAAACACTGCAAATCATTTTTGTACCAGAAAGTTCACTAAAATTCATCATTTATATTTAAAGTGCTGAAAATCAGCGTTAGCTGTCGGCTCTTTAAGGCTGTGGTGGGATTTCATGTTCCGCACAGATGAATGTCCGGACCGTTGGCTAATCCTGCAAATCTGACCACGGAGGAGCTTCACCAGCTGCAGCTCACTGATGAAAAACAAAAGCAGCTCTCTGTTTTTAGGTTTAACAGCACGTCATTGATCTCAGGAGGCCCTGAGCTCAGAGGAGCTGCTGACCCAGAACTGTCTGTGAGAGGACAGCCAAGCCCTTTTCTATAAAACCTTTAGAAAGAAGAGAAGGCAGTAAATTCATCACTGCTCTGTCAGATAATGCATTTGATTTGTTATATAGTTTCATTTATAAAAATAAAACCAATCCTAGTTTCACTGTGAATATTTTCCAGTGTAATTCTACTGCAGTAGTGAAAATACCTGCCAGTCACCACGTCGCTCTGTGGCCTCTCTGTAACTTCAGGCTAAATTTTTGAAGACTCTTTCAGTTCCTGCACTCGCTGTCAGCATGTGGGTTGTAGTTGCTATTGAATGAATTACTATCATCTCCAAATGTCTGATATGCATGTTTGACAGATGTTTGAATGAGCTTCAGTGGATTTAAGGCTGATTCTGTGGGCTTCCACAGTAGATACATGTGCAACAGGAAGGGCTGCTCTGTTTAGTGGGCTTAGCTGGATAAAATGTTGAATACAGCATAACCGTAATGACATTAAATATGGAGTATGAAACTTTTCTTCCATGCATGTGTTCAGCCCAGTCTGGAATAATGACGTATCTGCTCACAGTGGATTCATGCACGTTTTAACTAAAACAGGGACAGCTGCATCAGTGGCCTTTCAGTAAAGTGAAAAATCAGAGTCACAGGAAGAAGTCTGACATTTCTCACTGCACATTAATAGCTGCTGGATTATTGGGGGATCTAGAGACTGCCCCGGCTGAGGGTTTCTCTTGTCAAGTAAAATCTAATAAAACCAGAGCTATAAATAGCTGAGTATTAACTGTTTTCACCCCATTGTTACGTCTGACCCACAGAGCTGCAGTGAAGTCGAGTGGAGGACGATCCGCTGTGGCGTGTGGGTTGAAGCAGTGTTTAAAGGGACCAAACGCTTCCCTGAGAGGGTTTAAATGAGGCTGGGAGGGAATCACAACCAAAGCCATCTACAAGCATTAAACATTGAGTGAGGGATTAAAAATAGATCCAGAAGCCTTCCCCATCTTCCTTCTCTCTCCCACAGCATCCTCAGCCCAAACCCAGGGCCTTGCATCGACATGACCAGTGTCCTCTGCAGCTACAGCTTTCCTGCTGCCCTGTTTGCAGCTTTTGGCTCCTCAGAAATGTGTGTGGATCTAGTTTGGTCAGAGATATCAGGCTGGTATGTCTTTAATTATCCTCCACAGGCACGATGGGATCATATTCTTCTTTCTTTATTCATTTATTCCATCTGATGATAGGTTTAGAAACAAAATCATATGATGATATTAACCTTGTTTTGTTCATGTTTGAAACAAATACAACAATGCTCATAATTGGTTAACTAACCAATACCATCCATCCATTTTTGTGGGGATAGCAGTCTAAGAGCTCAGAGCTGCTCCCCCAGCTCCTGCCCCCCCCCTGGGCTGCTGCTTCAGGGGTGTGGGTTATCTGCTCTTTTGTTACAGGGTATTTGTTCCCTGTACAACAATAGTGAGAGCTTGGTTCACACTGTGGGCAGTAAGTGAGACTCGTTCCTGGTGGGAGCCTCAAGATCGCCTTTCTTTTTTTTGCTGATGACGTGGTTCTGTGGGTTTTATTAAGCAGTGACCTCCAGCTTGCACTGGTGCAGTTTGTAGCTGAGCGTGGAGCAGCTGGGATGGTTCTGAGCCGGGAAAAGATGAAGTACCCACTTCAGGTCAGAGAGGAGTTGCTGCCTCAAGTGGAGGAGTTCAAGTATCATGGGGTCTTGTTCATTAGTGGTTGGTTAATACTGATCCAAAATGCTGCAGCTAGAGTACTGACAGGGACTAGAAAGAGAGAGCAGATTTCTCCCATATTTGCTTCTCTTCATTGGCTCCCTGTTAAATCTAGAATAGGATTTAAAATCCTTCTCCTCACCTACAAGGTCTTGAATAATCAGGCCTCATCTTATCTCAAAGACCTCATAGTCCCATATCACCCCAACAGAGCACTTTGATCAAGCTTATAGTTAGGGCTGGATCAGGTGACCCTGAACCCTCCCTTAGTGATGCTGCTATAGGCCTAGGCTGCTGGGGGGTTCCTATGATGCACTCAGTGTTTCTTTTCATTCAGCTCTTTTCACCCTGTTTATACCCCACTCTGCAAAGTGCTGCTCTGATCAGTGACTTTCAGTGTAAAATATCTGCTAACACCAACAGCTGAAAAAAGTAAGCCTGAGGTCGCTTACAGGGTCACAGAGCTCAGCTTCCCCTAACAAATGTACAGCTGTGCTTTAAAAGAAGTCTCTCTTTAGAAATCACATCAGTGTCTGACTGAGTGATGCTGCTGCAGTGGGAGCATCGTCACATAGAGGAACATTAGTCATGTCACCTGGATTACCTGTGATGGGCTCATGTGACCTAAAGGCTTCACTGACACAGATACAGGGTCAGCTTGTGGTCATTGAAGTATTTCTGGGTTTTTTCCTTCAGCTTGACAGAGCCACAGCCGGTGCAGTATTACTCTGACATCTGTACTTTTTCAGTGGCTGCATATAAATCAGTGCTGTTTAATGTCAGATAAAGATCTGTGTTCCAAAAGCAGAAGTTTGTTTTGAAATGAGACAAGAAAGGGGGCTCTTGAAGGTGTCTCTAAATTGGTTCAGTTATTTTATGCAAATTTGGAAGAAAATATATAAAACAGGGAATTTATGGAAGTGATTATTGATAATATTTTTGGATCTTTCTGAAACAAGGCAGGTGTGGTCACACTGACAGAAGCTGATGTGTCAGGAGTGGGCTGTGTGTGCAGGCAGAGGGGACCCAAACACAGAGGCAACTGAGGTCCTGTTTACTGCTGAAGGTACTTGGATTTACAGAAATACAAAAAAATCCAAGGCAGGAGCAAAGTCCATAACACAAAAGAGAAAACCCAGGAAAGAGCACACAGCTCACAGGAGCACTAACAACAACACAACAAAGAACAAGACACAGACAATCCACACAGGAGGTAATGAGAGGAGAGTGGAAACATCTGGGGAGAGCAGGTGGACAGAACTACACTAATGAGACAAAGGAAACAAAAATAAACACAACACACACAGAACAGGAGACTGTCAAAATAAAACAGGAAGTGTGAAAATGAGGAACCAAAAGCACAGACTTGACACCGCACGCAGGAAAGCACAGGGAACACCGAAGGAATACGAACACACAGATAGGAGGGGACGGAAAACTAAACTCTGAAGAACACAGAAACACAATACAGAAACACAAAGGTGAGAAACAAACTGAAGAAAAAGTCCAAAACACTGGGATCAGGACACTAACAGACTGTTGAGGATCAGCTGAGCTCACACCAAGCAGTGGGAGGGTTTCACTTACAGCAGCCTAACAAGCAGTTTGGCAAATGATGGAGCAGCAGCCTGTCATTAACCGCTCAGCTGATGTATTATGTAGTTCAGCCGGTGATGGAACGAGATGTAGCTTATTGAGATTATTGTGCTTGAACCTGGGATACTGTATGCAATGAGCACACAGCAACAAAATGCTTCTATTGGACAGACCTGATAGATGCTAGCTCTGCAGCTCACTGTTTCTTTGCTGGCAGGCTGTTATAGTGTTTGCCTGAAACACTGCTGGAGGCATGTGTGCAGGGATTTATTCCACGTGCAATCACAGTAAAATATCCTTAAAAGCATGCTGACTTCTTTATATGCTTGTTGCTTACAGCTGCTTGTTCCAGTCTTTTCTTGTAGTTTATGTAGTAGCTATAATACAGGAGTATTTACTGTATGAGTCTCTAAAGTGAGAGCGTTGAGTCCTCCATTTCCTTTGGAAAAGTATCAGGAAATGTTCTCAGCAAAGAGAAAAAGATTGTTGGATTTAGATACAAAAACATGTAAACGTGTTTGATGATGTTTTCATATTTTGCCAGCATCACAGCAGCAGAGGTTATTTTGTGCTATGTAAATGATTTAGGATATGATGAAGACTCGTCCTGGGGCTCCCAGAGCTCCTCCCACTTAAACTTTAATTCAGATGACTTCTTCACTGAGTACACGACCAGCCCTGAGCACCACTCCGGGTAAACTGACAGGATTATGCTGTGCTACAGCCTCTGCCCAGGACTGTAACTACACATTGCAGCACTGCAACTGTGATTTGTGTGTTTGTTAGTAGTGTGTATGTAATGTAATGTAACTGTATCTGGCCTGCTCATAATGCCAGTCCATCAGTGAATGTTCTGACAGTCCGTGCAGAGATTCAGTCTGTGTCTCTGCATCCTCTGGTCCAGTAACTGTTGTGGACCTCTAACAGTTCAGTTTCACTCATGAGGACACACTGATGCAGACACACCAACAAGTGTCAATGCAAAAAAACACCCACTACAGCAGTGCACAATTATAAATTACACCGGAGACTAACACTAGTGTGTTTTTCCATCTTTTTATGCCACCTTTCCTTTTCACTAAACACTGCTGCAGCAACAGCATCATATTATACAGACGAGGACAGTACAAATGACCGTTATTACAGAGGGGCTGAGGTTGAGGGCAGGAACACATTAGTATTAGTACACAGTATAATTCGATTTTGGGTTTGTATATTGACCAGGAAGGATTGTGTTAATGGACCAGGGATGTTAGCAGGAGCTTCCTGTTGGCTGTGATACAATCCAGCTGCTGAGAGAGGTCAGGACTGCCTGTGTCACCACAGTGACCTCAGAGTTTCTGTCTGATTTCTCAGACTTTTTATCTGATTTAGTGCTCAGTTCAGATAAAATAATTATAGTGGGTGATTTTAACATCCATGTAGATGCTGAGAATGACAGCCTCAACACTGCATTTAATCTATTACTAGATTCAATTGGCTTCTCTCAAAATGTAAAGGAGCCCACCCACCACTTTAATCATACTCTGGATCTTGTCCTGACATATGGCATAGAAACTGAAGACTTAACAGTATTCCCTGAAAGCCCCCTCCTGTCTGATCATTTCTTAGTAACATTTACATTTACTTTAATGGATTACACAGCAGTGGGGAATAAGTTTTATTACAGTAGAAGTCTTTCTGAAAGTGCTGTAACTAAGTTTAAGGATCTAATTCCTTCATTATTGATATTATGCTCTTCAGTGCCAACACAGTGCAGAGCAGCTACCTAAACTCTGCTCCCATGAGGTCGATTATCTCTATTACATCCTCACTGCGTACGACTTTGGATACTGTGGCTCCTCTGAAAAGGAAAGCTTCAAATCAGCCCGTGCCTGACTCCGTGGTATAATTCACAAACGCACAGCTTAAAGCAGATAATTCAATTCAATTTAATTCACTTTTATTTATATAGCACCAAATCACAACAACAGTTGCCTCAACACACTTTAAATTGTAAGGTAAAGACCCTAATACAGAGAAAATCCAGCGATCAAACAAAAGTGGGAAAGAAAGACTCCCATTTAACAGGAACAGCTCAGGGAGGGGCATCATGGGAACCCCCCAGCAGCCTATAGCAGCATAACTAAGCAAGGGTTCAGGTTTTAAGCCTAATCTTAAAAATAGAGAGGGTGTCTGTCTCCTGAATCCAAGCTGGGAGCTGGTTCCACAGAAGAGGCGCCTGAAAGCTGAAGGCTTTGCCTCCCATTCTACTCTTAAGTATCCGAGGAACCACAAGTAAGCCAGCAGTCTGAGAGCGAAGTGCTCTGTTGGGGTGATATGGTACTATGAGGTCTTTGAGCTAAGATGGGGCCTGATTATTCAAGACCTTGTAGGTGAGGAGAAGGATTTTAAATTCTATTCTAGATTTAAAAGGGAGCCAATGAAGAGAAGCCAATATGGGAGAAATCTGCTCTCTCTTTCTAGTCCCTGTCAGTACTCTAGCTGCAGCATTTTGGATCAGCTGAAGGCTTTTCAGGGAGCTTTTAGGACAGCCTGATAATAATGAATTACAATAGTCCAGCCTAGAAGTAATAAATGCATGAATTAGCTTTTCAGCATCACTCTGAGAAAGGATGTTTCTAATTTTAGAAATATTGCACAAATGCAAAAAAGCGGTCCTACATATTTGTTTAATATGTGCATTGAAGGACATATCCTGGTCAAAAATGACTCCAAGATTTCTCACAGTGTTACTGGAGGCCAAAGTAATGCCATCCAGAGTAAGTATCTGGTTAGACACCATGTTTCTAAGATTTGTGGGGCCGAGTACAAGAACTTCAGTTTGATCTGAATTTAGAAGCAGGAAATTAGAGGTCATCCAGGCCTTAATGTCTTTAAGACATTCCTGCAGTTTAACTAATTGATGTGTGTCATCTGGCTTCATTGATAGGTAAAGCTGAGTATCATCTGCATAACAATGAAAATTGATGCAATGCTTTCTAATAATACTGCCTGGGGGGGTTCATGGGGGTTCCCACGATGCACTTTTCATTACTCTGTTTATACTCCACTCTGCATTTAATCATTATTTGTTATTAATCTCTGTCTCTCTCCCCCCTCAGCAGATGACCCCCCCTCCCTGAGCCTGGTTCTGATGGAGGTTTCTTCCTGTTAAAGGGAGTTTTTCCTTCCCACTGTCACCAAGTGCTGCTCATAGGGGGTCGTTTTGACTGTTGGGTTTTCTCTGTATGATTGTAGGGTCTTTGCTCACAATACAAAGCGCCTTGAGGCGACTGTTTGTTGCGATTTGGCGCTATATAAATAAAATAAAATTAATCTGAACTGAATTAAATAGAATTGGTCAGGCACAGAACCCTGTGGAGAGAGCTTTTTGGATCCTTCCCCTAAACCATGATGTTGAACAATCTTTGTTTGCAGCTCGTCTGAAAGTTGTTTTGAGGCTCCCATGTTGCCACTCTTCAGAGAA
Source organism: Archocentrus centrarchus (assembly GCF_007364275.1). NCBI lineage: Eukaryota > Metazoa > Chordata > Actinopteri > Cichliformes > Cichlidae > Archocentrus > Archocentrus centrarchus. Next base: position 39,792,723 of record NC_044355.1, read on the forward strand.
GATGCAAAGAGGAGAAACACTTGCAATTGGCCACATTTAACCCTTTCTCATAATTGGATTCACCTGTGTATGTAGGTCAAGGGTCACTGAGCTTACAAAAACCTCCTGGTTGTTGTCTGATTGTTGGGGCTTCTGTGTATGATTGTAAGGTCTTTGAGGTCACCTTGAGGTGACTAATGTTATGATTTGGTGCTATAAGTAAAATGGAAGGGAATTGAATGACACTGAAACAGTGAAGTTAAACTTGGCTTATATTTCATTTAGAACCCAATTTAGATTTAAGCTGTTACTACTTTCATATTAAAGGTCGATCGGGACTCTTACCAGATGTGTACATAATGCAGCAGGGGCTGATAAGAGCGAGATAAGCGGAGCTTTATTTTGACACAGTGGCAAAGCTACTTCATCACACTGCTGTCTCTCCTCTCAGTCTACATTTTTTCACCAAGTCTTCATATCTGGGTCATTTTAAAATAACCGAGGAGTCACAGAGGCCTGGTAACACGTTCGACAGCTGTGAGGATCTTATTACCTCAGGCTTACTTTTTCAGCTGTTAGTGTTAGTGGAGATTTTACACTGAAAGTCACTGATCAGAACAGCACTGTGCTTCGAAGATGGATGTGTTTGTGTTGCAGAACATGTATGATTTTGTGTATCCTACTGAAGATCCATCAAACAATTTCTCTTTGTTTAAAACACAGCGACTTACTGCCTTAAAACAAAGGGCCTTTAGGCTGCTCCCTGCAATAAACGTAGATGCATTTTTAAGAGATACATCTGTTTCCTTCACTCTTTTCATACTAAATGAAAAAATGCAGAATTTTACCATACAAATGTCACTACAGCTCATCACAGCGGTTTCAGCACTCTTATCAGTCAGCCCTAAACAGATATTTGTATTTTTAAATATATTAGAATCATGTCAAGAAACCAAACCAAATCCACTTTATTTTCCTTCCTTTCACTGTCATGGATTTTTGAGGAATACTGGTTAAGCTAAAGGTTAACCTTTCAAAACTGGGTGTAGCTGCTGTTGGGGGCAATCATCAAAGATTGCCCCCAACAGCAGCTATTCTCACCTGGTCTTATATTTCATTGGTTTGACACCTGATAAGTAGCAGAGCATTCTTTAATTATTGCTGTGTAATATTGGGTGGCAAACAGCTTCAAGGTGCATTTCCAGTCCCTCACAGTGGTAACAGCATATTAAATCCTGCCAGGCGCCAGTAAAAATATATGTTTGAAGACAAAAAGCAGTGGCACAAGTGTTTGATTTTTATCCCCCTGTGCAATAGAAAGCAGGAGGATGACGTCCTCATACCGTCTCTGTGAGGTTTCACCTTTCTGGTCTGCAGACTCCAAACCACAGGACCGTGGTGCAGCATGATATTCATATTCCTGGATGTTTAATACCTTTGTACACTTTAACTGTATTTATCTGAAGTGGAGAGTAAACAACATGGAGGCTTTCAGGCTGCTAATGCTATGATAATATATGCTAATATATGCAGCCTCTTTCTCATGCCTGATTGGCTTAGTTTAATGATGTTATCATATTGTGCTGTGTGATTGGCTATACCTACTTGAGCATTATTGAGTGAAATGGATAAAGTGGGATTCCCCGTATCTATCAGCTGACCTCGGTCCCTGAACAGCTGGCAGGAGCTGATGGTGAGAACCTTCCAGGTAAAGAGCCAGTCTGTTTACAGGAACATCAGTTCTAGGCTGCAACCTGATTGGTTAGCCTGTGAGGCCAACTTCTGATTGGTCAGGATGACTCATGGCCATAAATAGTACAGACTATGACTCATCATTGAGCAATATTAAAGCCATACGTTTAACTGTCCCACAAATTCATGTAAGTCAGAGTATTTTCTACTAAAGTGATGAAAACTGACACCGTGTGTGTGTGTGTGTGTGTGTGTGTGTGTGTGTGTGTGTGTGTCCTCCTCAGTGTCTCAGATGGTGATTGAGGAGGTGAGTGTTCTGCAGACTCAGCTGGAGATCGAGAAGTCGTGTCGGGAGAATGCAGAGGCCTTGGCCACAAAGGTTACACACACACACACACACACACACACACACACACACACACACACACACACACACACACTAATCAGTGCTAAGATTATCATTATCAGGGTCCGGCTGAGAGTATTAGCAGAGTGAACAGTTGAGTCAGGAAGACGGAGACAGTTTGAGGACATTATCTATGTGCATTAATGCTGCCACTGTGAGAGCTGCGTGCTTACATTAATTATGTAATGATGTTCTCAAAGTACAATAAAAGTGTAATTATATATATATATATATATATATATATATATATATATATATATATATATATATATATATATATATATATATATAGGTATTGAACTGTTTTCATGTTAATAAAAGCACTGATAACAAATTGTAATAGTACTCTAAGGAAAGTAAATAAGGAAAGTGCATCAAGTATTAAATATGACAGTGTACTCATGTACTGTATCATATCATTTCTTCCCTAAAATGTTCAAGCATAGTGAGAAGAAACCAGAGTGTGTTTGAGTTCATGTGTGCAGCTGCATTTCATCACTGGTAAAATCAGAGTGTAACCATTTGAGAACCATGATGTGTGTGGACGTCATCTCACAGTGTTGTGTTCTTGTTGACCTTCGTAACCTTTGACCTGCAGCTGAACTGTGAGAACAGGAAGTTGAAGTACCTGAGTCTGTCGTCTCGGCCGTGTTTGGACGAGCTGCTTCCCAGCATCTCTGACTGCATCGCGCTGGAGGCCAATGCTGATGCAGCAGACGCTGGAGACTGCAGCCCTGACATCTTCATGCAGTGCCATCAGCAGGTTAAAGGTACAGCTCGTAAAATGAAAGTCACTCATAAACAACTGCAGGAGAAATTTGTTTTTGACATGGAGTAATTTTTTGAGGGATTTACTCGTGCTTGCTAATAAATAATAATTTTTTAATCAGGGCACTTCAGGGACTGTGTAAGCTGCTAACCTCCTTTACTGTGTTTGCTCAGAGCTGCGGGAAACGGTGAACAGCTTGTTGGAGGAGAAGAAAAACTTTGTCTGTCAGATTCATGACCAGCAGCAAAGGATAGAAGAGCTGACTGCACAGGTGAACACTGACCGCTGCTTCACAAGAACACCTCTGTGGTTTCTCCTTCCTGTTTCTGACCCAGACTCACCTGAAATCATGTGTCACATCATTTGTCTGCTTGTAGTCCAAATTTTTCTCTTAACTCATGTCTTCATCTTATAAATGTAGGTCAGTGTCATGATCGTCATGCACTCATCAAAGTCTCAGCAAGCAAAAGAAAGTTTCTGTGATTTTTCTCCTGTGTGTGTGTGTGTGTGTGTGTGTGTGTGTGTGTGTGTGTGTGTGTGTGTGTGTGTGTGTGTGTTCTTGCCCTGCGTGCAGTCAGAGAAAGATCAGGCAGAGATGAAGCAGCTTTGTGAAACAGTTGAGCAGCAGAGCAAAACCATCAAGAGGTTTAACAGAGGTGAGTCACTGCACAGAGCTGCAGACCTCACTCAGGATCACACTGATGTTCCTCCACTAATGACTAAGAATCCAGCTTTCTAAGCATGCAGCTCATGTGTTTATGATTTTTGCTGGCTGCATTGAGACAGTTCCCTGGTGTTCACTGTAACATAATCCTTCACTGTGGTGGTAGAAGGCTGGCTGACATACAGAATACTAATAACACTGAGATGAATGCTCTCTTTCTCTCTGCCGCTCTGCAGTCTCCATGATGGCGGCTCAAGAGTTCGAGGGCATGAAGGAGCAGCTCGACTTGGAGCAGAGCCTCAGGGTCAAAGCTGAAACGTATGCACACGAGGTAACAAATGAGTCACAGAAACACAACGCCGCCAGGGTGCAAAGCAGCATATGCATATTTGCTGTACAGTTACAGAGGCAAATACTAAAAGATGATTCTTCTCTTTACAGTAAAATACAGTAAATAAAATCACTAAATAAGTCTGCTTTTTCCCGTTTACCTTGTGAAGGGTGCAGGGACAGGTAGTTTTAACTCTTGGAAGAGCAGAAGTTAAACTATGAATACAGTGTTTCAGTTTTCCATTATTTTCATTCCAGTTTTTCCATCAGGCAAACAGAAAGGCTAATCTTTCACTAGATTAATACATAAAGCTTGCTGCTGCCTCCCCACAGCTGCACAACATAATCTTCATATTTTACATAATCTGCATTTGAGAGTTTCTGCTCCTTTTCCCAGAATACTTTGCGACTCAGCTCCCACAGCTTCATGAAGTCTGATGGTTTAAGAAACTTTGTTCCACAACCTGAAAGCTGAGTGTTGCTGTTGCTAGCTTCAGTCATAAACAGTGACCTGCACTGCTGTGTTGGTGATTGCTGTGTGTATTAATAACCATGTGACTGATGAATGAAATCTGGTGTTTATTGACCTGAAAAACGAAAAGCCTGTAGGATGAAAACGGCCTGACGAACGAACTGAGAAAAATTCAGAGAGGGCGTTTCCTTCTCTCTTTCTGACTCCTCTCACCTTCTTCTTCCTCTTCCTCTGTCACCTGCAGATGCTGGTGAAGCAGAAGGAGGCCAACAGGCAGAGCATGCTGCTGCTGCAGAGTGCTGAGCCCAGCATTCAGCTGCTCAAAGCCCTTGAAGACGTTGCTGCTGTCACCAAAACCCTGGAGGAGGAGCGTCTGCAGCATCAGCAGAAGGTAACAGCAAAGCTTCTTCTTCGGCAGCCTTAATTTTACTGTCAGGAAACTTGTGTTTCTACTGTGTTTGGGGTGGGTGTGGTTCAGGAGGTAGAGCGGGTCATCTACTAATTTGAAGGTTGGTGGTTTAATTTCTGGCTGCTGCAGTCTGCATGCCAAAGTATCCTTGGGCAAGACACTGAACTGTTGGAGTGTGAATGTGTGTGCACGTTAGATAGAAAACACTTTGAAACAGAAAACTGTGCTTGTATGAATGTGTGTGTATAAAGCTCTTTGAGAAGAAACTTGTCCATTTATCATTTACTGCTGGACCTGTGTGCGCATAGCCTGAGACAAGTAGATATGATCACCTTAGCCCCTTCGGTCACCACGTACACAAATATTGTACTGTAATATTCATTTACAGATCACATAGGCAGAAGATGATTTTTTTTCCAACAAAATTTCTGTATTGTGGCTGAAGGGGACACACAAAGTTGATAACTTGACAACAGTGAGGTGGGCTGAAGCATGGTGATTGCTTTTGAGTCCTTTGCATTTATTATTTTCCCTCAGTGGTTCCTCCTGTTCCCAGTTAGTTCCTTGTGTATTTATAGTCCCGTCTCCATGTATTCCTTGTGCTTTGCTGGATTCCTCATTTGTTTTCAGGACATTTACAACAGCTCAGTATTGAGTTTTGTTAGCCAAACACTCTTTTCTTTTGCTTGTATGTTGAGCAGTCAGACTAAATTATGCAATAAAGAGAGAATATGCACATAATGTGATATTCAGATAAACATGCATTCTTCTTTTATGCATTTATGCTGGGACTGGATTCATTTAACATATTTCACACCAGAGCCCATCACCTCGACCAAAGGAAAAATAGAAAGTGAAGGAGGACATGCAGAGGGCTGGTGTAACAGAGGAGGACGGTGTGGATAGGGTGATCTGCTGTGGTGCCCCCTAAAGGGAACAGCTGAAATAAGAGGAAGACTTACTGTGGAAATTTAAACCTGTAGGCTTGCTCTGTGAGGTGATTAATCTATCTAGAAATGGCAGATCTATAGATAATAACTCTCTGCTAAACAGTTTTTTTAGTCTTGAAGATATTTTGCTTCCACAGTTCTGCAAACTGATGGTTTGTGCAGGTCCTTTCCTTTTAGGTTATTACTTAATGACATGCAGCAGTCATGTGAATTCCAAGGCTAAAACAACACACCTGTTTGACTCCATTCACTGCCACATGCTGGGACAATCTTCAGTCTGGTAATAGACCTTCTGTAAATGTGCAGCTTGTTGTGAATTATGTGCTACGCTTGTGTGTGTAGGTGCAGAACCTGGAGGAACAGCTGGAGCAGAGGTGTGTGAAGACACAGCTGGAGGCTCTGCAGAGGCAGCTGGAGCTGCTGGAGGTGGACAAAAAGGAGGTGGAGGGACGACTGGAGCAGGCACAGAAGAAGAATGAGGAGCTGGAACACAGAGGTGGGTGGAGGTGGAGATGCACACGCAATAAGAGTATGGCATAGAATATATACAGGAGGTGGAGTTCACCTGGTCCTCAGGTGGGCGTTGAAATAGAAGACAGACATTAAAAAGAGACAATGCATACAAACACTTTAATATGTACAACTGCACATTACAGCAACGGAAAAGAACTGCATCTGATTGGCTGGCAAGTGTCCACCTGAACTAACTGTATGCAAAGCAGTGAGGCAGAGCAAGACGTGACGAACCAAAAGGTGCAAACAAACTCCTCCTCTCAGACTGCACCTTGATGGGGTGCAAAGTATTCCAGCTCCAAGAAAACAGGAGTCCTGTTAATACTGGGATCAGTGAACCCTGATGCTGTTATTTATGCACCAGTACTTTTACACCCAGTGTGGCACGTGTCAGTCGCCCCAGTTTTAGTGCTCAGATCAAGCTGCACCAAAATCAGTCCAGTGTAACCTTCTTGTTTCCATTTTTGTTCTTAAATGGATGAACAGATGAATATGCAGCAGATACCCAGATTGATGCCTACGATAGAAATTAGGGGGATGGGTGGGGGTGCTATCGGTCAGTTATAGTTTTTGTCATTTTGGAAAAATACACTCAAAATAAGAATGAAGGGAGGTGTGTGTGTGTGTGTGTGTGTGTGTGCGCGTATGTTTATAATACCTTGTGGGGACAATTTTCCTGACATATACTACGTTGTGGGGACCAATTGCTCCTTGTGGGGACTGGAACCTTGTCCCCACAAGGGGAAACCCTGTTTTTGGGTCAGGGGTCAGAGTTAGGGCTAAGGTATGAATTGAGTTTAGGTTAGGGTTAGGGTTAGGTATGTGATGGTTAGGGTTAGGAAAAGGGTAAAGGTAAGGTTTAGGCTGTAGAAATGAATGGAAGTCAATGGAAATTCCCCACAAAGATAGCAAAACACACTTGTGTGTGTGTGTGTGTGTGTGGGCCAAACTTTTCCCTGAATCTGTGCTAAAGAGGTGGAGAGAGTAAAGGCAAAGAGCCACAACAGACACATTAATCTATAATTTACATTAGGCTGCAAACGTGACTGTGTTTACTGGAAGGGTCTGTGGATGATTTGGATTTCTTTGAACTAAATGGAGTCAAAGTAAAAAGTGCAGAAAATGTTTTTGTTTTTTTAGTGAGCTTCCATTATAATTGAACCCAACAGCACCTAAAAAATAAAGGTTTTGTTACTTTGTGGCTTCTTCTTTTATTTCTCTACTGATGCAGAAATGAACAGTGCTGCAGAGAAAGCTGGAAACACGCTGAATTGCTCCAGTCTTGCAAGTTGTATGTTACTCTTAAATGGGTCACATGATGTCAGGTCCAAAACCACCAACCAGCTTCAAGCATTAGAAACACAGTAGAATCATGAATTGGTGTGCAGAGGTGGCAGCTGTGAGGAAGAGCGCTAACTGCTTCTGTTTTTGTCCTCTGCAGTTCACGAGCTCCAGAAAGAGATGACGACCAGCACAGACCCCCCTCCCCCTGCACCTGGGGTCGCACCGCCTCCCGCCCCTCCCCCGCAGCCACCTCCACCCCCTCCTCCTCCCCCTCCCCCGCCCCCTCCACCTCCCCCGTCCAGATGTAACCCCCTCAGGTGAGGACGGCAACCTAAACACATGGTGCACGAATCTCACTGTGCTTAAAGGTGCATCCTCATTTTATCACGTGGTTGTTGTCCTGCATTTGTAAGAGGCTGGGCCAGCAGCTGCCTCAGCCAATCAGTGTTTGTGATGTCATCACAGTCTGGCCGCCAATGCCAGCAAATAAACAAAGTGAATAGAAAGTGCAGAGAAGGATTGAAATAGACTTATTTTCTCTTATCTGTTGTGTAAAATTGCTCGTATAATAATTCGTACTAAATCTGTCTGCTGCTGTTCTCAGCTCTCTGATCGCCATCATGAGGAAGTCCTCCAAAGGTGCCAAAGCCTCTGTGAAGGCCGAGCAGCCTCCAGGTGGGTTTATATCTACGCTTTATCAACAGTGTGTTATTACGATTGTTTATCATGATAATTATGGTCATCAGCATGTTCTTACCCAAAGCCTGAGAAAGAAATGATTAAGCTAAGAGCCTTGTTTCATCCTTCCCCTGCAGATGGAGGCTGTGCTCCAGCTGCAGCAGTGGAAATTTTTTTTTTAATAATTACTGAAGTGCTTTTAAAGGAGTCCGTAACTTCTGTAATGAGGTGACCCCCCCCCCCCCCCATCTGTGTCTGTGTCCAGCTGCTGCTGAGGGTGTGGATGATGTAAAGGTGAAGGCAGTCAATGAGATGATGGAGCGGATCAAACACGGTGTCGTCCTGCGGCCCGTCAAGAGTCAGGACACCAAGGTGAGAAGGAGCTGTGCAGACCGATGCTTGCTATGATCGGGTAGCGTGAGGGCGGTCTACCTGCAGAGAGCGTCTGTGCTGATGGAGGCACTCTGGCTCGTGCTGTTGTTGCTCCGTCAGCCTCAGAAAAGACATCCAAAGAGCTGAAGTGTTGAAAACAATGAAAAGTGTCCACTGCAGCCGCCGCCTGCTCTGTTTTTAATCTTTGATGTTTGTTCACGCTTCTCGCTTTCCCAGTGAGCGCCCCTCTCACTCCCTTCCCTCTCGCTCCCTCCACTCTCACTCCCTTCCCTCTCTCTCCCTTCCCTCTCGCTCCCTCCACTCTCGCTCCCTTCCCTCTCTCTCCCTTCCCTCTCACTCCCTCCGCTCTCCCTCCCTTCCCTCTCTCTCCCTTCCCTCTCGCTCCCTTCCCTCACGCTCCCTTCCCTCTTGTTCCTATCCCTCACGCTCCCTTCCCTCTCGCTCCCTTCCCTCACGCTCCCTTCTCTCTCGCTCCCTTCCCTCACGCTCCCTTCCCTCTCGCTCCCTTCCCTCTTGCTCCCTTCCCTCTCGCTCCCTTCCCTCTCTCTCCCTTCCCTCACGCTCCCTTCCCTCTCGCTCCCTCCACTCTTGTTCCCTTCGCTGTTCCGACCCACTTGACAACCAGTCAGCACTCAGCTGACACAGGGGACCACACGGGTCCAGCGACGTGCAGTTTTCAATGTGTGAAATCTGCTCTCTGCTCGCCGTCCCTACAGAAGGGCGTACGCACTCGATACATGTGATGAATGAAATAAAGATTTCACAGCTTTATTGTCACAGAGGAATGTTTGAAAAACAAGGACCAACTGATGTGGATGTATTTCTAAGCTGCATTTTCACCATGATGAGGCACACGTCACAGATGTGTGTCACAGGTGTGTGTCACAGGTGTATAAGAGAGATTTGTGTGTCTTTGTGGTCTATTTTGGTAGCTCTTTGTCTTGTTGTTGCTTTTTTTCTCCTCTCTGTTGTTGGTTTGTGAGTCCTTGTATTTCCTGTGTTTCTTGTTGAGTGTTTTAGAAACACTAACTTCACTTCCAGGAATCCCAGATGTTTAAATGAGTGTAGAAACCCTGAGCTTGATCCAGCTGCTGATAAAGGCTGTGAGGTGTGTTGGAGAGCTCTGAAAGATGCAGGAGACCAAAACAAAACTTCAAATTCAGAAGCAACACAATTGTTGGATCATTTCCTGCTCAGTCTCACCTGAGATCAGAGCATATATAATATCAGTATTGCTGTGGTGCCCCAGAATGGGACTGAACACACTTGCTCAGTAACCTTTTAAAATAAATGTCACACTGGTTCTTTTGGGGTCAGCTTTCACTGATTTTGTTACCTGCAATAACAGGAAGAGATAAATATCAGAGGTCTCACAAATATGACTGAGCTCTAAGAACCAGTCTGTACCTCAGATGCAGTCAGAGAAGATGATCCATCATTCCTCATTGTTCTTGGCTCTGTTGTTCATGGAGAGATGGAGATGTCTGCTAATACTGTGAGGGCATTTGATCCTGTTTCATGCAGCCTGAGTGCACTCTGCCTGATTGCTCTGCTCTCTTTCCTCCACATGTTTGTGCTGCAGCAGAGGATCGCAGTCAAAGTGAGTGTAATGATGCTGGCAGCAATCTGGATGTGAACTCACCGTTTTCCCTCCTGTGACCCCACCCCACTCACACGCACGCACGCACACACACACACACACACACGCACGCACACACACACACACACACACATGTTCACATACATGTTCAGACACATACATGAAGGTCAATTATGATGTTTTTGTGTTTGTTCCAGCAGCCTCCAGCCTGTGAGGAGAAACAGGAGAGCGCCATGGAGGAACTGAAAGGCATCCTGGTAAAAAAGTGTTGCTTTGTTGCAGTGATGTACCACAGTGATGTACCACAGTGATGTACCACAGTGATGTACCACAGCATGCTTTATGTCCAGACTGCTGCTGTGAAAAGTCAAACTTTAATCCACATGGATCTCCAGCTCCGTTTGTCTGCCTGTGTAGATTGGAAAGATCACAGAGATGTGACATCTATATACACTTAAAGCAAAGATAAGTAGACTGCCCCCTGGTGGGAGGTACATATCTTAAACTGTGACCCCAGGAATACACCGGGCTCAAGACGGCATGCCTTACTTCCATCACTGTGTTTAAAAATTATCGTGGATGTGGGTTTTTGTTCCACGTCTCTAAAAAATAATGTAGGCTTTCTGTTTGAATGAACATCAAAGACATCAAGTTGCGCAGAGCAGATGAAGCAGGCAGGAAGTCAGACATGGGAACAGAAAATCAGGTCAAATTTTAAAATAAAAGCATGTCCACATTAAACACAGTCTCTGAAATGCTCCCACTGTTATTTGAAGCCACATGAAGGATGGCACAAAACTGCCCCAGAGACAGACATGCACCCAGTGAACCCTGGGGTAAAGTAGATTCAACCCTCCCCAACCATCTCCTCGACCTTTTCTGGGGTCAGAGGAGACATGTCATCTCCTCAGTGTCGGCCCGGGGGCCTCATCCCAGTGGGACAGCTTCCTCACCAAGAAGGCATCCAGAGGAGTCGGGAGGACGCAGCTCTGTGCAGCTGTCTCAGTAATGGAGGTGTGCAGCATGCTGCACTCTGACTCAGTGCCCCCAGTCTCTCATGGACCGGGTCCTCTGCCAGGCCCTCTCAGCGCACCCTTGCTACACCGGGCCGGTTCCTGCCCTGCCACCTGATCCAGCTCCAGGTGGTGACCAGCTGACAGCTGATAGGGGTCCAAGGACTCTAAGAAGGCTGGGTGCTCTGAATGTCTACCCAGTGTTTAAGCACTGATAACAGTCAAAACCACCCTCTCCTCCACTGGTGAAAACCCCAGGGGGGATACAAGTATATCCACCCCCACTCGGTGCCTTTGGCCACAGGCGACGTCAGAGTGGAATAAAGTTTGGCCTTATCCAGTGAACTGGTCCCAGAATCTGAGCCGTGCACTCAGGTGAGCCCAGTATCGCTCAACCTCACGCCCAAGATTGGGCTCCTTCCCTCCAGCCAGTTTAAGTAGCCGGGATTGGACTGCCAAGGCCTCCGCCTTCGACTGCTGTCCAGTCCACAAAGCACCAGACCCCTGCAGCTCCTCCTGCTGGTGGGCCCACCTCCTGTTTTTAAAAGTTCATTTGGTGAACATCAGTTTAAGAGTCAAGTATCAGTGCTGTGACCTGCTGCTGTTCACAGACCTCAGAACAGTTCAGCTTGTGTACAAAGGTTGTGACAAACTGACTGATACTGTAAATGACAGCTGAATTAATTTGTGTTTTCTGGAGCTGGTTAGGTCATTTATGATTGAATACATAGTGTAAGTTATCAGGAGGATCAGCTGTGGGATGCAGAAAAATGCAGATTTTAATGTGTGATTGATATGGGCTTTAATAAAATATTAAACACACATTCACTTTGTGTATAAAAGTTATCTTAAAGACATTAAGGCCTGGATGACCTCTAATTTCCTGCTTCTAAATTCAGATCAAACTGAAATTCTTGTTCTCGGCCCCACAAATCTTAGAAACATGGTGTCTAACCAGATACTTACTCTGGATGGCATTACTTTGGCCTCCAGTAACACTGTGAGAAATCTTGGAGTCATTTTTGACCAGGATATGTCCTTCAATGCACATATTAAACAAATATGTAGGACCGCTTTTTTGCATTTGTGCAATATTTCTAAAATTAGAAACATCCTTTCTCAGAGTGATGCTGAAAAGCTAATTCATGCATTTATTACTTCTAGGCTGGACTATTGTAATTCATTATTATCAGGCTGTCCTAAAAGCTCCCTGAAAAGCCTTCAGCTGATCCAAAATGCTGCAGCTAGAGTACTGACAGGGACTAGAAAGAGAGAGCAGATTTCTCCCATATTGGCTTCTCTTCATTGGCTCCCTGTTAAATCTAGAATAGAATTTAAAATTCTTCTCCTCACCTACAAGGTCTTGAATAATCAGGACCTTGTATAAAACTGAAATGTGTCACACTGGTTGTAAGAGGCTTGTTTTTAGATTAAAAACTCTCCTTCCTGCAGTAATGTGTATTCTCCTCCAGGAGACGGTGAAGAGGAGCCCCAGCCGAGGCTCGCAGGAGTCTGGACCATCACCTCCCGGGAAGAAGGACAGTGAGCTGGAGGTCATCCTGAGACGCCGACGCAACAAGGCAGGAGAGGCCGGCTCAGGAGGTAAGCCAGCCGGTCGCTGAGTTGCTGAGCATTTTTCAGCAGCTATTTTTATTGTTGCTTAATCAGATCATTATTTCTATGACCAATCAAGTATTCAGACTTTAAAAATTCATAAAATTTTTGTCAAAAATGCCAACAAGTTTTGAAGGACCTCAAAGTGACATTGTGGTATTTAGATCCAAAAGTACTGAAAGAGAATGTTAAAAAATACTCTGCTGTAAGTAAAAGCTCTGCGTTATTATTTATTTAAGTAAAGGTATGTAAGCATAATCAGAATGTATTTAAAGTGTTTAAAGTGCTTAATGAATTTAATCATGCAGAGTATTTGAACTGGATAAATATTTATCTACATAAACTCTGCTTCTAATAACAGTGCAGTTACAATTAGTGTGAGAAAGAAAAACCCAAACATTATAGTTTTAAAAACAATCAAAGAGAATATGGTTACATTTGTAACCTGCATCAGCACTGTATAATCAGATAGTACAGAATAGATACAAAATCAGGCTGTCACACCTTACAGTTTTATATTTTTAGCACATTTGGCTAACAAAATGTATCCTAATTAAAGGTTAAGTGTGATTAAAGTAATAAAGACCTGCTTTTTGTTTTTCTCTATGATAACCAGATGAGGGCCAAATGAGCCACGTCTCATCTTCTGACAGCCTGAATGAAAGGCGTGGCAGCAGCGACTCCGGCGGGCCGAGTGTCCCCTCTGACCCGGCCGGGCCCAGGGTCGGCCCGGAGAGACGGGGGTCGGGGCCGGGGCCTGTGGTGGCCAGGAGGAAGAGCTCGGACACGGGCAGGGAGAGGAGGTCCTGCAACTCTCTGTCTGAGAAAGAAACGGCCGAGTCTCCAGTCAGCAACGGCTGCATCAGCAGGTGGATCATCACTCATTAGAAACATGGACAAGAATGCCATAAAATGCACCATCCGCCCCGTCCCTACACTCTGTGACCCCTGCACACACACCGCCTCAGACACACAGTCTGCAGCAGTGAGTCTGCTTTGTTGACAGTCCCTGGAAGTGTAGCAGCAGCTTTCCAAAGGAGGAAACTCCACCTTTATACCAGTCAGTCTGCTCTGGTTACCTTCTCATTCGTGTAACCCAAAGGCCTTTGCATGTGTGTGACTCAAAGACAGAACAAAAGTTCAGTGACTGACAGACAGGTTTGTGGTAATAAATGAATATTTTAAATGATGCAGTGAAGAAGAAGGAGTGCAGTTAGCTGCAGTGTAGCTTTGGTTCCGCCTCTCTGTGACACAGCAGTCAGGTCTATGAACAAGTCCCAGTGGATCTGGACCTGAGCCGTACACATCAGACATCCAGCCACGTTAACGGGCTCGTATTTTTTTATGTTTCACGGCGTTTTAGAATCCAGGTCCAGCAGAAGGCTGATGCTGAGCAGGTCACCATAGTTCACAGTCCTCATTCTGTCTCAGCTGCTCTGACGTGTCCCTCGCTGTCCCTGCTCCACAGTGTCGGGGAGGATCAAATCCGGTCGAACGGAGTCGAACATGCAGAGGACGCGGCCGCCGCCGACTCAATGAACGGAGACGCAGAGTGCTAGGATGGACTCTGAGGATCCTTGACTTTGCTTCTGTGATCCGATGTGTGCATTTACTGACATACGAGTGATGAGATCAGATGATGTAGAGTGCTAACATGTTTGCCTTTTGTTTCCTGTGTCAGATCAAAAATGGAGAAGTTGACTTTGTTGTACTTTTGTATTTATGTTTCTCAGATTTACACTAACCGTCTAACAGCTAGCTGGAATGAAGCTGTGCAGGTAACAGAGCAGTAAGAGCTCACCGGGCTGAGGTTCAGTCACACAGGGCTCAGAGAAAGGAAGGTGCTGTCATAGTGAGCCGCTGTAGAAACGCCACCTGCACAAACACACCGTATCTGCTGCTCCTCTGCATCACCGCATGCAGACTGCTGCATGTGAGTGCACACGCACTGAGACATCAGCTGACTCCACCTTCTATAAACTGGCCGTTAGGTTTTTGTAGCAGCTTGCAGAAACAGAACAAAGCTCCGGAGGAGTGAAAGAAAGGCATTAGCGCCCTGCTGGCTTTTCTACTACGGCTCTCATTCAGTAACTGAAGCCGTTCTTTCCTTTGATGCTTTCTGAACATGAACCCGTGGATCCGACTGAACAAGGGAAGCTGCACTTTTTTTTTTGCACAGAACCTCAGTTTTCTGAGACTAGTATATGACTGCAAAGCTTTAGGCTGATTAGTTTTTTTATTTGATGCACAAAGCGTCTGCTTGTCGGCACTTTGTGCCATCAGAAGCACCGTACTGTTACAGAATCCAGCTCTCCGACTGCTCCTGCCTTCCCTCCACCTCCTTTTATTTCCTCTCCTGGTCTGTAGTGAGGACTGCAGCACTGAGTGAGGTCAAATTGCTGCAGCTGCATCTTTTTCTTTGTCTGTGAGCTGCAGTCGAAGCGCTTCCTGAACCCTTCTTAATGAAAATGCAGAGAATGTGGTGAAACCTGCTCTTTCTGATGCTGCATTCAGACACATTGTCACAGGCTGCTGTGAAGGCGTGCGTGGCGTCCACGATCAGTGTGGAAACATCAGCACAGATGCTGCTGTGCTCCCTGCCAAACACAGCAACACCAACTGCCAACAGCAGGCTGGGTGTGTTCTTGGTATCGTGGGGATGCTGAAGCCGAGGTGTCATTTAACACTTCTTTTGAGGCGGTCAGTGATGAGAGCCGTGCAGCTCTGATGAAGTCAGTTAAGTCTGGTTTTGTCGTGCTGTGTTCAGCTGACTAACGCCCCACCTGTCCAGGTATGTACCTGAGTCTAACCTCAGGCGGATGGAAACACCCAGGAGCCATTTTTACAACCAGGGCTTTAAAAATCAGTTGCAGCGTGTTTTCTTGGAAACATGGAAGTGACTGATATTTCAGGTTTAGAGGAACACGGCACGAGCTGTTCAAGGAACATCTAACAGAAATGTTCTCAGGGTCCACGGGCCAGAACTCCACCACAGCCACCCCAGGGCCTCAGTGAGAAACGACCTTTGTTCTCCTGAAGGAGCGAAGAAGCGGTTTGGAGGAGTTAGGGTGCTCGTCTACTTTTTCTACCTCTCCATACTCCTGCCTCCAAACCGAAACGTTACATTTTGTGGTGTGAAAACTCACGAGATCCTGTCTCAGATCCTGAGACGTCTTCCTCCATAAGCACTGAGTCCACATACCTGGATGCACTAATTCTGAAACACCATCTTTGTTTCTCACCGTGACACCTGACTTTTATTTTGTAGGGCCTGCTGTCTATACATAGCTGTCCTGGCACATGATGCAACATTAAAAACAATTTCTAAGCGTATGCAACTGCATAAGGCACATTCATGTGACGCTTTCACAGCTCGCCATCATGTCTTCAGTCATGTAGAAAAATGCATTTTGTTCCATCCATTATGCGTATTTTACTCTGATGCAAAAGGACCACACATGTAACATCGAAAGCTGCCTCAGGCCTGAATATTATGCATACTGAGGGCTTGCACGGGCCTCTGGGCGGTGGGGGGGGTCGACCTGCAGCTGGTTTGGAGTTTGGGTCCTTGCACTGATTGCTTAGTTGTTAACCGAGGGGTTGATAGAGATGGGGGGGCTAGATATTGTGTGTGTTTGAGATATAAATGGAGTGTTTTTTAAACATCACTTGGAATAAATTGGAACTCAAATAAAACAAGTGAATTTTGTCTTTATTTCAAGAATGAATTTAAATCCTTCTGTTTTGGCCACCTGAGACCAGCAGCAGTGTTTCCACCATCAGACAGATACAATGGCCGGTGAGGGTCAGAGAGCTCATCAGGTGATGTCTCAGAGCTGCTGCCACAGGATCAGATAACTGTGAAGTTTGTTGGTAAAATGCAGAGTGCAAACCCTCCCTGCAGATGCAGACAGACTGATCATTGCAGCATCTTCATCATTAAAGTCCTGGTGAGGCGTTCAGGATGGGAATGGGAGACGGTGGAGCTTTGTTTGCATCGCTCTGGAAAAGGAAGGAAAAATGGAGGAAAGTGAAGCATTCCTCAATAACTGACCTAAAAGCAGAGCGTGGCATTTCTTTCCAACTCTTCCACAAATGTTCACCAAAATGCAGCAAACCAGCTGATTAAGCATGCAGTGTGTCTGCATATACAGTATGAGCCAGTATTACTAATGATGAAACCAGGAAAACCTCTGGGATCGAGCTGTTTCTGATCATCACAGCGTGTTCTGGGTGAAGCCCATTCTAAAGTTATTAAACAGTTTATAATAATTCATCAGCTTCATCCTGAAAGGTGAAGCTTGGCTCCAGGAAACTGGATCAGTGATGTCACACTGATCGATCAATAATTCTTTCAGGTCAAAATCAGCAGTTAGGTCTGAGGAGGCGCAATTACAAACCAAACAACAGCAAAAATGTAATTCCATCTCAAAGTTAATAATTAATATTACTGAAGAGCCGTGCCAAATCTCTTCACTCTGTAAAAAACCTTTATGACTCTGCATCCACAGATCATACAGTTACTCATTATATGGATTTAACAATATTGAACCAATACGTGAAGATTTAGAGGAACTATGTAACTCCTGGATTAAAGAATCTAATAGCAGGTTAAAACTCAACAAATCCCCGGCACACACGGATTAACTGCAGAGCTTCATAAGAGATGCTCAAAGGAGACATCTTCGTTACATCAAGGATATCGAAAGCCTAGAACATGGTTCACTCTCCCCGTGAGCACTCGAGGACTCATTCCTTTAATCCCTAAACCACAAAAAGATCAGCTGCTTCTTGATCATTGGTGACCAGTTACTTTATTGCAAAACAATTATAAAATTACTGCAAGTTGCACTGCAAAGAAACAAACTGCTGATGAAATCATGGATGAAGCTCAGTCAGGATTTATCACTGAAGACACAAAATAAAAGACTTGTCATAGACACCATAGATGACCCAGACTATTGGAGGACGATGCTTTCATTTGATTCCTTTTTAAAGCCTTTGATACATTTGAACAGAATTTCATGTTTAAAGCTGATATTTGGATTTGGAGAAACCAAAACCTGCAGCGTTTCCAAAAAATTATCACATGGTTGTATTAAAGGGGTCTTAGGCAAGGATGCCCTGCATCACCATACTTATTTATATCAACCCAAATAAAGTCAGCTGGCAGATGACACTTTTCCTAAAGGACAAACAGCAGTTTAAAAAAGCACTTAATGCCATTAATACATGTTCTAAGCCTGACATTAAACATTAGACAATGTGAACTGGTTCATATAAAGGCCCATATGGAAGCCACTTTATATGACACACCAATAAAAAACTGGGAATTTCTGTACAAAGAGACCAAAATGTGAGATCATCTGGAAACTTCACCCTCATAATCAGATCAGTAGAACAGAGGTTCAGCTCGTGGATCCAGAGGGACCTTTTAGTCAGATCCTTATCCAGACTGCTGTGTACGGCTCTGACTCTGCACGTTCCCAAAGGTGGATTCAGCGTCTTCGATTTTTCAACTCTTAATGTCACTTTTAAAATGAAATATATTCAAAACCTCTTAAAAAATTCTGATTCAGTCTGGAATGCTATAACTCTGTATCTGTAACGCAGCAGGAGGACTGTCTTTGTTATTCACATGTATGAAACATCTCTTTTTCACAAACAGCTATTAATCTGGTCACTTACATATAAACACAATTTATCACTGCATAAATATTACATTGAAAATATTACAATGATATTAAATATAAAAATAAGACACTTTTCACTTTAAAAATGGTTTGATAAAAGGTATGTATCTAGTTAGCCAACTCCTTAATTGAGATGGATTATTACTATCATATTCAGCATTCATATCCTTTTATAAATTTCCTGTGCCTCCAAGAAAATATGCAACTCTTTTTGATGCAGTGAGACTTTCAGCATCTGCTCCCAAAGGTACTGACTGCATCACACCATCCTTTGATCCAAGTACCATTTCTACTGTGACCGCTCAGGAACTCCATCACCTCTCCTTCCTGTATCCACATCTGGAACGACACCTTTGAGAGCTGGGAATGGTCGTGGCTTTTACCTAGAAAGGTCCTGCTGACCAACAAAGTAAGAGGTCATTCAAAATTATTCTGTTGCCCTGTGAAGATGTTCTTAAAGCAGAGATATAAACAGGAACTGGATATTTTGAGGACATTTTGTAGAAACCTAAAAGAAACAGTGATGGATATAAAGTATCCATCACAAATGTTCACACCAAAAACCAAAGTTTTACACATTTTACGCCTGTTTCCTTAATTATATGAACAACTTGAAGCTGAGCCTTAATGTCCAGGCTCAAAACACAATCTCTAAATAAATATTCCCTCGAGCACAGCATGTATATGTTTTTGTTTTGGTTCTCTCTTGGTCTATGTTTTACATGGACTGCCTGCCTTCATTTCTCACATTTGTACGCTTTTCTGTATACTGGTTGGTTGTGTTCAAATAAAGGTTAAAAAAAAAAAAACAAAAAAAAAAACAGATGGCGCATGCGCTCACGAACCGGCGCGCTGACGGTACTTACGTAGAAGGCGAAGATGGCGTCGCAGTACTTCCAGGAGATGCAGGAGAGCTTTAAGAGCAACAGCAAAAGCCGCGAGTTCCCCGCTCACACGGCCAAGGTGCACTCGGTGGCGTGGAGCTGCGACGGGCGGCGGCTGGCCTCCGGCTCCTTCGATAAGACAGCGAGCGTGTTCGTGCTGGAGAAGGACCGCCTGGTGCGTGCTGCTAACATGCTAACGCTAGCCTGGATGGATCAGTAACTGATTCCGCGGGATATTATCATCATCTTTGTCTCTCTATAACAGCCACGAAGGTTAAATATTCACAGTGTAACCGTTTAGAATGTGTTTCCCTCTGCGGACCGGCTCTTTACCTCAGCTTTGCATATTATAGTGAGTTTATCTCATGGCTCATAGGCTCTTACGATTATTTACTTGTTTGATGCTTCGGCTTTAAACCTGATTTAAACATGCGTCACGCATATTTGTTATAGGTCTGTATATTATAGATATTTATTATTTTTCGCTCGTTTACTGACAGAATCCATGTGTGTGCATGAGAGGGAGCCGGGTGGAAAGGTGAAGCTGCAAGGAGCAGAGGGAGTGAAGGTGGATGAGTTTAAATACCTGGGGTCAGCCATCCAAAGAGAGGTGAAGAAGAGAGTGCAGCAGGGTGGAGACGAGTGTCAGGGGTGATCTGTGACAGAAGGAGAGCAGCCAGAGTGAAAGGGAAGGTTTAAAGATGGTAGTGAGACCTGCTGTGATGGTTTGGAGACAGTGGCTCTAAAACAAAGACAGGAGGCCGAGCCGAAGATGCTCAGATCTTCACTGGGAGTGAGCAGGATGGACGGGATTAGAAATGAGTCCATCAGAGGGACAGCTCAGAGTCAGAGAGGCTGAGATGGTTTGGACATGTGCAGAGGAGGGAGGGTGGAGATACTGGAGCTGCAGGCAGGAGGAGAAGAGGAAGACCTCAGAGGAGGTTCATGGATGTAGTGAAGGAGGACATGCAGAGGGTTGGAGTAACAGAGGAGGATGCTGGGATAGAGTGAGATGGAGGCACATGATCTGCTGTGGCGCCCCACCTAAAGGAAGAAACTGGAAGAAGAAGATTTTTTGCTCTGTTATTGGTCTGTCAGTCACATGTGAAACACTAACCTGCAAAGTCAGTTTTTTTTGTTTATTAAATATATGTTTTAGCTGGGTGGTATTTGTGGTAATATTTTACTTGGATATCTTTTCTTAATCCTTTCCATAAAGTGTGAAAGACTACGAGTTATCTCCTGACTCGACTGCTTGTTGGTGTGCTCTGTGACAGGCCGCCCTGCCTGTCTGATGAGTGTTAATGTGACCTGTGTCTCCAGGTGAAGGAGAACAACTACAGAGGTCACAGTGACAGCGTGGATCAGCTCTGCTGGCATCCAACCAACCCGGATCTGTTCGTCACAGCTTCCGGAGACAAAACCATCCGCATCTGGGATGTGCGCACTACCAAGTGCATTGCGACCGTCAACACCAAAGGTAGGCTGCAGGTTCATGTGGGGACTGGAGTCAGATCAATGCTCCATACTGACCTCGGTTTATTTTTTTTATGTGGTTGCTGCACGTGTGTTTATTATGGCTGTAACTCATAGAAAATCCACAGATCCAAATACTCAGCCTGAATGACACTTCAGTCCACCGACAGTCAGGTGGCTGCCTGGGATCATTTATGGCCGCAGCTGTGTATTCATGTCTGTTCATTACATTATAGTCTTTGGTTTAACTTGTAGTTTGCTAGTAATTTCCATAAGTGCACATCGCATGTTGACATGAAATATTTTGTGTGTTTCTGCACAAAATCTTTGAAATATTCCTTTTGGAAGTAAAAAAACAGGCTGATCATGTTAGTCCAAATATTACAGTCACCAGTTCATCTTGTGTTTTGCTGTTAAAATGATGATAGCATGCTGAAAAACACAGTTCCTTCAAACATGCCTGAAGTTTTAAAATGTTTTTTAAAGAATTTGTCTTGTAAGACACAACAGATGAGGTGTTAATAATTATTTAGTTTGTTCAGTTTGTTTTGCATAAAAATGATTAAAAACCACAATTAATGACACAGGAGCATTTTTGATGATCTGCCACGCATGCAGAGCTGCGAGAAGCACAAATCAAGCCATTAAAGAAGTCACGAAGGACCCGAAAATGGCTGCGAGTCTCCCGATTCAGTCTGCGTGTAATTATGAAACCCGAGATTGGTACAGGTGTCATTCTGTTAGGCTGCTCACAGAAAGATGCAGCAAAGTCATAAAAGTGAACTTATTGTGGTGGTGGGATGCCGATGATATCCCATACCTGCCGACGCTCCCATTTTTCCTGCTTTGTCTCGTAAGAACATCTCCTGATGTCCTCTTGTTTTGTGGTGTCTTCAGGGAAACGCCCTCAAACTTATACACACATGTGTGAGCTTTGTGTTTGTCTGAAGTTACCCAAGTTTCCAGATTAGCACAAAACACAGTGTAAACACACAACTCACATTAATGATGAATGAATTTGGTGCAGCTCTGCTTACTGAGAGACTCTTTAAAACATCAGTCACTGTGAGCTGAGCTGTGTGTGCGCGCCTCGTTGGGTTTGTGTGACAGACCTCCTGATCATTAAATCATAAGCAGAACATTGTAAAAACTCAAACAATGCCTCCTTCATGCACTCTTAAATTAGGCAATGAGCTGCAGTCAGACGGAGCTGGACTAACAGCACGTCTCTGTGCAGCGGGCTGTATGACAGATGTGCACCCCGCACCAAAAACACCTGGATACAGGGACGGTAGTCTCACTGGCTGAGGAGAGTCTGCTGATATGACAGCAGGTGCTTTTGTGTTGCTCATAATTAATGTGAGATATGTTTTTTTCCTGTGTGGAAACCACAGAATCTCCTTTAGACCTTTTTTTTTTTTTTTCTTTCTTTCTAGGTGAGAACATCAACATCTGCTGGAGCCCCGACGGCCAAACCATCGCCGTGGGGAACAAAGACGACGTTGTGACGTTCATTGATGCCAAGACGCATCGCTCCAAGGCAGAGGAGCAGTTTAAGTTTGAGGTCAACGAGATCTCCTGGAACAACGACAACGACATGTTCTTCCTCACCAACGGCAACGGCTGCATCAATATCCTGAGGTAGGAAGCAGGCGGAGCGGCACCGGCAGGATTTCTGTGCGGCTGCATTCACATACATGTTCATAAAAAGCTGTCCATCGTGTTCTCCGTCACTTTCACGCCTGCAGAGTGAAACCGAACGGCTGAAGTGTTCCCAGAGCTGGTTCAGTGCTTCAGAAAGGGTTTCTGTATCAGAAGAACTTCTGCTCATTCTTACTGCAAAATGTAACTTAAACACTGGCTCTGAGCAGCCCACAGAGGTTCAGCATTTTCCAGCCAATCAGCTCGTAGGCTCATACTGTATTTATGAATCTATTTTCTTCTATTTTCTGTTGTTTTTTTACTTCATTTTGTTGGACTTAGCTGTTTTACTTTTGGGTGTGTAACACAGGAATTTATGGCCTTCTGTGATCAAATCTATTTTATTCTCTTATTGCTAATTTAGTTGGTAGTGCGAGAACATTTTACTATATTCTTTTACAACTAGTTATAGTTTGACCAACTAGTTAGAGGTAAATTTATCACTAGGGCTGCAACTAACAACTATTTTGATAGTCGATTAGTCATCGACTATTGAAACGATTAGTCGACTAATCGGATTATGAATCACATAATTATGAAATGACACTCATTTAGCTATCAGCTTTTACGTTTTGCATAAGCAGGGCTTTCAAATTGTTTTGGAGTGGCAGGGGGGCATGTCAAAGTACCAGGCGCCTTATGACCGAGACCGAAGCCATGACGGCAGCAGACGATATGAATAGTCACATGGCAGTCGTGAACCAATCAAATGGCTCAGATTGAAAGAACGTAAATATTGTCATGTGCGTCCACATGGCGCTGGATACGGAGAAGGTGGACAAATTTTTTTTTAGGAAAATTAAAAAGTAGACGGCGCAGAGCAGTGGAGTAGGTGGAAAATGCACCTGCCGCCAGCATAATTTGAAAGCCCTGCATAAGGTTATTTAAAATGTGGTAGTAACACATACTTCATTCAAAACTTTTAATCAGGTTTGCTACCGATATAACTTTAACGGTCCATTTTTCCAACCATAAAACAATATATATAGTACTTTTTCGTCCCTGTAAAACAAAGTTGGCACAGTTTCACCAGCATCCCCCATCACTAAACGTGCAGCTGAATGCTATCCGGTCTTTAAGTCGGACATCATTTCCAGGTCCAAATGCTTCTAAATAAACAGCAACGGTATAACCAATGACTGTTCACTATTAAAGATGATTGTAACATACCTTATCAACTGCAGCCATTTCTGCTTCTCTTTCTCATTGGTAAAATCACAGCTGAGTGTGTTTTTTTCGAGTTAAAACAACCAGGGACACAGCATTGCGGAAAATTGATCACGTGACAGTTTGGACCAGGAAATGGAATTCTACGTCATCACTTAACAACCAGATTGCGCATGTGTGAAGCTCGCCAGAGATAGACAGACAGGAAGATGTCTCACTGTGTTAAAAAAAAAAATCACCAGTAATAATAAACGACTATTATCGACAATTAAATTCGTTGTCAACTATTTTTATTGTCGATTATTGTCGACAGTGTCGACTAGTCGTTGCAGCCCTATTTATCACCTTTTAGAGTTTCTAAAAAGTCGTCCTTTTTCCATCTCCTGGTGTATTTGCAGAAATCCAAAGGAACCGTATTTCCCGTTTTACGCCTTCGTCATTAAATAAAGAGGATTCCCTCCAACTCCAACCCTGCAGCTGCTGCATTCATGCTTCCATGAAACGAGCTTGTTTTTCTGTGGTTTGTAGCATTTGATTTTCAGTCCGAGGGAAAATAAAAACATGTTTGTCTATGAAATCAAACGTGCTGCCGTCACTTGGTTTAGATTTTTGACTCGTCTCCACGCCACGCTGCCAAAGGAAAACCTTGCCGGATAATTAAAACTTTTCTTTAAAGGTTCTCAGGAAATCTGAAGTTACTTCACACTGACTCACCTGTTCCTCACCTGGTGTCAGAGCCCTGCCAGAGGATCCTGACCCAGTCTCCCTCACTCTGTTCATATGAATGACTTTATCTAATCTGTGAGGGATTGGGAGCAGAAATAAACGGTGGGTTTGTTTGCAGTTATCCGGAGCTGAAGCCCATCCAGTCCATCAACGCACACCCCTCCAACTGCATCTGCATCAAGTTTGACCCCACAGGGAAGTACTTCGCCACAGGAAGTGCTGATGCGTTGGTCAGCCTGTGGGACGTGGAGGAGCTGGTGTGTGTCCGCTGCTTCTCCAGGTCAGTGCGTGAGCTTTATATCTCATGGAGTAAGTGCAGTAACAGTCTTTTTTGTATTAAAAACACATTCATCGTGATGTAGAATGGAGCCGTTCTGACTTTGATCTCAGACTTCCTTTTGTGTTCACTGGTTTCTTTTTATCGCTCTGATGGTGCAGACTGGACTGGCCAGTGAGGACGCTGAGCTTCAGCCACGATGGCAGGATGCTGGCCTCAGCCTCCGAGGATCACTTCATAGACATCGCTGAGGTAGAAACAGGTCAGTGAGACCGGAGTCAGCACCAGTCCTGTGACTGTCTTTGGATTTAGACTCTTTTCTAATTCTCTCTTTGAATTTGGGATCAGTTCTTCTTACAAATCAACATCTAAATCGTTCCTGCCATTCTGGCTCCATTTGTTGCATTTGAAGTGGAGTCTCTGCCCTCACAGCTGTGAGGCTCCACTCTGTGAATATCAGATGCTACAAATTCAGGAGGGATTGAGTTGAGTGAGCTGACATTTTCAAAAAGATTTGGCCCCTCGCATCATGCAGGACTTCCTCGATAAACCTGGGTAGTTACTGATAACCAGCTTTAGTGGTACCAGGTTTCCACTGACGAGGAGCCGGTCCTCGTGCTGGTGCTGGTTTCAATGAACCGGTGAAACGCTTAAGAACGGGACCGCGTTTCCACTGCGTTTCTGTGAACTGCTCCTTTACGTATGAGTGTGGGCGGGTCCTTCTCTGGACACGGAAGCCGAAGCGCACAAACGTGGGAGAACACGCTCCCCTTTCTGTGCTGCAAATACGTTTTAGGGTCCAAACCAAACTACTGCAGCATCTGTGTGCAGCACAGAGGGAAACACAGACAGCGATTAGAGCAAGACGACAAGTACGCACTTTGTGTCCTTTTGTCTGTGATATGAACTGATACAAAGCAGCAAGTTCAGCCTTAGAGCCCAACCTAATTCACAGCCCTGAATGTCGCTTCGCTTTTCTCCTGTAATACACACCATGCAGTGAAACAGTTGTAGAAAACTTTACATTGAGACAGCAGAGTCACGCCCTTCTGCTGCTTGTGTCACATATTCTTGGTTCCAGACCAGCTAGCTTGCGGTGCTGGAGCTGAACCCGTTTTTCGGCCGACCACCGAGTGAGTTTGCGATGAAAAAAGCGCTGAACAGTTCGAGCGCTTGGCAGTGAAAAGGGCCCGGGTGGATTCATGTTCCTCCCACTCTTACAGACGAGCAGCGTGAACAAATCAAATCTCTGAACATTTTCAGAGAGGAAAATAAATTAATAGACTGCTGATTTTTGTAATAACTGTGGATTAATTTTCCTTAGCATTAAACTCTCTCTCCCTTCCCCTCGTGTCATAGGAGAGAAGCTGTGGGAGGTTCAGTGCGACTCTCCAACCTTCACAGTCGCCTGGCACCCAAAGAGGCCCCTGCTGGCCTATGCCTGCGACGACAAGGAGGGCAAATACGACAACAACCGGGAGGCGGGCACCGTCAAACTGTTCGGCCTCCCCAACGACTCCTGAGGCTTTGGCCGAGTTTATTTTTCTGCTCAGACTTGTTGGCTGGACTGTTTGGGCCCTCCGAGGGCCGAGCACAGGAAGCCTCCCATGGAAAAGGAGAGTCCTCTCCAGCAGCCTTTTCCGACCAGCAGATGGCGCTGCTCCCCAGCGCTTCCTTTGAATACTCTGACTTGAGTCCCCGTCTGTGTACGAGAACAAAAGTACACTGAGACACAGTTTTTATGTAAAATAGTGTTTTGATAATAAAGCTGCTCTCTACAGATGTCTTCTGTTCTGAGCTCTGATAGCTGACGTGTGATTGTAGTTCAATGATCAAAATAATGAAATTCTCTGAGGCTGTTGATATTTTTATGAATACAGCCTGCATTATTACACCTCATTTATTTGCATCTGAGTGGAGGGCTTGGTTCCTGTGGACGCTGACTCATCACAGCGGGCCTGCAGCAGGTACCAGATGATAAAAGCAGCTATACCTGTACTTCTGTACTGATTCCCTGCTTTATTATGTGTCAGCTGTTCCCTATTTTTATTTCTGCATCATGAACAGTGTGTGCATTACCTGATTTTAGGGATCTCTGGAACCTTAATGAAAACAGGTGTTGCTGTTAGCGTTAAATCCACTGATTGTAAAACAGACATCAGCTGACAGCAGTCCCTTCCTGTCTGATCTCCTGTGACCACTTTATTTTCCTCCACCCTGACATACGTACGCAGCGGGAGCCCAGATTTAAGGCTTTCAGCCGGCCCGTGGCAGCTGATCACTCCCCGTCCCCGTCCCCGTCCCCAGAGCCCGAGACCAGCAGGCTACAGGATGTTTTCACCTTAGAGCTTCCTGCCATCTTGGCAGGGGTGTCAGCAGGAGCCCCGCTGTCCCCGCTTTGATTTCAGCCCCACATGAGAAATGTGCCCAAATCCTTCCTGTGGAGGGACGGCCCTCTGCCGCCTCACCTGTGCTCGTCAGTAAATTAACCTCATTATTTTAGATTTCATTTATTTATGTTTTAGGCAAATGGTGGTTTGCTGTGCAAAAGTAACTCAGACCAGCACAAGGAGCAGCAACAGCATCCTCTCAAAGTAACAGCCTGAGTCATTTTTTTCAGAGACCACAAAAAACAAATTTTGAAAATGTGATTCAGGCAACAATAAAAAAGGATTCAGGCCGTTATTTTAGGAACGTGATGATAAGAAAAATGATGACGGGTTGTTTACGTGCCAGAAGTGATCGCTGTTAAGCCAACATGCAGGTGGAAATGATGATGAACCTTTGACACGGTCTCTCACCGTGGTTTCTAACAGGATGGAGTTATTTCATCGTTTTCTATAAAAATCATTTTCTATAAATGGTAAATGGACTAGTTCTTATATAGTGCTTTTCTACTCAGATATGAGCACTCAAAGCGCTTACACAACATGTTTTTACATTTACCCATGCACACCCATTCATACAAGCACTTCCATGATTTATTAATTAAGCTAAGTGCTTTAATTATGTAACATTCACTCACATTCATACTCCGACAGAACCGTCGGAGAGCAACTTGGGGTTAAGTATCTTGCCCAAGGATACATTGGCATGCAGCCAGCAGTAGCCAGGAATTGAACCACTGACCTTCCGATCAGTAGGTGACCTACTGAGCTACAGCCACCCCAAAGCTTTAGTGGTACCACTAAAGCTGGTTATCAGTAACTACCCAGGTTTATCGAGGAAGTCCTGCATGATGCGAGGGGCCAAATCTTTCTGAAGCCAGATTTGTTTTGTGGATTTAGCAAATCCTTCAGAAGAGCTGTTCTTTCAGTCATCCTTTGAGACAATGATGCATTTTTCTCTTCTGGTTTAGCTCTGTGTGTGTGTGTGTGTGTGTGTGTGTGGTGTTTAGAGCCAGGTGCTGATGGCTTCTATAATGAAGGCACAGCAGATGAATGGCACTCAGCTGCTTGGATGTCAGCACAGTCTCATCTGCGCTCTCGCGGCTCCTCTTGTGTTTGAGAGTGCAGCTGCTGGCGTGTCGGCGAGGTCCTTCCGTCCGTCGCTCTGTGCGTTTTCCACGTTAATTGTTAGTGCGGATGTCGTTTGGATGAAGCAAATGTCAGGCAGGTGAAAATGAGAGTGGCCTTTTCATTAATCATAACAGCATAAATGATTGACATAAGACTCTCCAAATATGAAGCCACCGTGTTTGCCCTGATTATAAAGTAGTAGCCCCCCCCCCAAAGGTCTTTCCTAATTGCAGGACACCTCCAAGGCTGGCACGATACCCCACAAGAAACAGCAGATCTGAAAGGTTCTGTCCCTGAAAGCCAGTGATGCATCATACTGTCACTGAACAGGACCAATGGAAGCTGCTAATTGTAAGCAGCACTCCAGGACTGTGTTAGCTTGAGTTGGCTGCTGTTAGATGTTAAGCACCATCTAACATCAGCATATTGTGATGACTTGATGCCTAATCGAGACGTCTGCTTGATTCTTTTTTGGCTCTGTGACACAGTTGTGGCTCCTGGTCATCTGTAACCTTCCCCTCATCATTGATTCAAATGCTAAACTTGCTGTCACTGCTCCATGAGTTCTTGTCCTTGTACTGTAATTAAAGGTTTTCTTGAAATATTGTGACATCCCTGCAGCGGATACTCATGAACGCACATTTAAGCTGACTGCAGCCATCTTCTCTTTGCTTCGTGGTCTGTGTGTGACAGCTACAGTTTGGATGGGCTGTAAATGTACAATCAGACTCAGTGAAACTAAAGAAAATCATGACAGGATTGAAAAATGATCAGTTGCCACCTTCATTTCCAGCACTGGTTACTGCGGGCCACGCCGGGATGCTGATGATCAGATTCTTCTTCTTTCAGCTGCACCAGAGCAGATCCCAGCATCCTCCTCTGTTACTCCAACCCTCTGCATGTCCTCCTTCAATACATCCATGAACCTCCTCTGAGGTCTTCCTCTTCTCTTCCTGCCTGCAGCTCCAGTATCTCCACCCTCCCTCCTCTGCACATGTCCAAACCATCTCAGCCTCTCTGACTCTGAGCTGTCCCTCTGATGGACTCATTTCTAATCCCGTCCATCCTGCTCACTCCCAGTGAAGATCTGAGCATCTTCAGCTCAGCCTCCTGTCTTTGTGTCAGAGCCACCGTCTCCAAACCATCACAGCAGGTCTCACTACCATCTTTAAACCTTCCCTTTCACTCTGGCTGCTCTCCTTCTGTCACAGATCACCCCTGACACTCGTCTCCACCCTGCTGCACTCTCTTCTTCACCTCTCTTTGGATGGTTGACCCCAGGTATTTAAACTCATCCACCTTCACTCCCTCTGCTCCTTGCATTAGGACCTGCAGAAAGCACTTTGGCTCTGCGGATTACAGGCAACCAGAATTCCCAGTGAAGCAGGAGTGGATTCCTTCTTTCTGTCTCAGGTCAGTGTGACATCATGAAAACAAATGAGCGATTTAACTAACAAAGGCTAATTTCATTCATTCAAAGGAAAAGGAAAAACTCTCCTATAAGGATCTTCATTTCAATGCTGCCATGAGAATGAGTACAGCCCAGCACCTTTGATTGAATCTGACCTCTTGGGCCTGGAGTGTTTCATCCCATCAGTGTCCCTGCTGATCCCAGCTGTTACTTATTGTGTCTGAAGGTTGTGAAGAGGGTGGTCAATATCTGTGGGCATGACTGCCTGCGGGCATCGCGAGATGATAAATCAAATATAGTTGGTTTTCCTGTCTTGTGTGAGTGGGGGTTAGCCTGTCTGATCCACACAGAGCAGCTTCATCTGTAAATCTCTGATATTCCAGCTTTGTGGTGCAGCTCTGAAACACAGTTACCTCTGCTGGAGCTGCATGCAAAGCCAGAATTATATATTTAACCTATAAGGGTTAAAAACCTGAAAGACAATATTTTAAAAGTCAAACTGGATTTTTGCATTTTTGCTTGGGCCCAGGTCTCCCCCTGCTCACCCTCCCAGCCCCTGTCAGAATAAAATTTTAAGGTCTGTTACAGGCTTACATATTCTAGATAAAATCGAGGTAAACAGCAGAGAGGAAGCAGAACAACTCTGTAACAGTGTTACACATCACTGGTGATCCCTGTCCCTCATGTCTGTGTAATGAGACGATGAGTCAGTTTCTGATCACTGTAATATTTGATTTCATTAGATGAGTTCAGACATCAGGTCAGAATCAGCTCATAGTGTAACTTTGATTTTCAGATACTGTGGATAGGACGCTGGATACTTCTCCACGTGTCCAGGTTTTTTAAAGACGCTGCACGCAGGCTGAGATGTGCCGAGTTTGCAGCTCTTTGGGAGTCAAATTATTATTTTCTGCTGTCAGACTGAGTGATGTTTCTGTGACAGGCTGCTGAAGATACCATTTAAAACTGGTTCTTTGACAGCTTGTCTTTATGTGCAGACACAACACTGGTTCTTTTTATGCTTGAATGATCCAGAGGTCAGAGTTCAAAGGCTAAACAACCCAAAACATTCCTGTGAAAATGGTCAGCTCCAAGGACCGGACTGAAAATGAGCAAAAAAGCAGCCAATGCCCAAAGAAGAAATATGAGAGAAGCTGGAGAACTGTTGCTCAAGAGCACTTAAAACATTACAAACATTACAACATAGTCTGGCTCCTGGGAAGCAAAATGTGGAGAAATGAGGGGCAGTGCTGTGGCCGCTCAGGGAAGGAGAAAGCTTGGCTGATCTGAATGATGGCAGCACGTAAAGAGGATCCACAGCCAGGCTTCAGTTTGATTTACACAGAAAGAAAACGCTAAATAAACCAAAGGTGACTCAATCAATCCTGACTGGCTAACGTTTCCCACTCTGCCTGCTGATTGGCTCTTTGTGGTCAGGGCAGTCACCACCTTTCTGCTCTCCTCCATATGTAACACCTGTGAAAAGCCCTCACAGGCTGAGGACGCCTGAAATATTAGGCAGCCAGAGGCCTATGAAGATGAATAAAGTAATTATGGCAGTGGTAAACAACAGGCTCTCTACAGCACATCAGGTTAACCAGTTCAAAGGTCTCCGGACGTCCTCCTAGTGTGCCTGAGCTGTGACAGTGATGCAGCAGAGCGATCAGCTGGGCCTGCTCAGGCTGAAGGCAGCGTGATTGTGACTGAAGGATGGCACAGACGGCGGCTCGGAGCCTGAGTGCACCTCTGCTTTGGTAACTCAAACACACTGGGAGTCCCGACCTGTCCTTCTGACTGCGTTTAGCAGTTTAAACGCGTGGAAGGCATTGACTGAACTGCAGCTTTTCCAAGGCGATCGTCGTCTGTCTCATTGAAGCTGTGCTCCGGCATGCCGATCAGTCTATCTGAATGCTTTCAGACCAGGTGTGTGTGTTTAAGCATGCGTGCACATGTAACATGGATGTGTTATGTGTGTATTTGTCCTTGTGTGTGTGTGCTGGTGAAGCAGCTGCGTGCTGAGACATAATCAGACCCACCCGTCCATTTGCCTCTGTCACAACCAGTTAGTCTCCAGATCCATTAAAGGGCGCTTCCGGATCGTTGCTGCGCTGCATCGACTGCACGCTTCCTGATTGATTTCTGGACTTTTGGTCAGATGAGGATCTTAAATGTCCGATCAGTGATAGCTATTTGAAAAGAGTCTTCCACGTCAATCAGCATTATTGAGCCAGCTCACATTCACTGTATTTACAGGGCCTTTGGGATAATCCAGCTTTCCAGCTGATTGCTGTCACATAAACTACAAAACTAGTTAGCATAAAGGGGACAGAGGATCAGAGGAACTGATTTCCCATGTGGGTTCCTCTGCACTATTTGTGAGAGAACAGCTTTTTAATTGGCCTTTACAAGTGTGTCTGTGCATGACAGAGGACTGCCGACAGGTATGTAACAGTGATGGAAGAGGTGTCCATATTGTTTAATAATTACTAATATGGTACTTGTTGCTGTGCTGGTGCCATCAGGAACATACGTGTATTATACTGATTGTGTGTGTGCACACCTTTCTTAAATCTAGAACACGATGTTTGTTCATTATTGATTAATCTCCAGACCTTTATATGATCAAACATGAATTCAAGAAATTAATAAAATTAAAATTCATAAAAATTTCAAATGCCATTTATAAAACAAGTATGAATAAGATACTTTACATTAGAGTTTGGGTCCAACTAAAAACTAAATTAACTACATTAAACCTTTACACAGGCTACAGCTGTTAGAAAGATAAAAACAAATATAAAGGTGGCACATGCAGCGAGAAGAATCGTATTTGGTGAAGCTGGTCCTTCAAGAAGCCTGCAGGAATATTCATGGAGACGTGACGCTCTGCCCTAACTCTGCTCATAACACACACGCATGCACACACATGTACATGCACATGCACATGCACAACCACACACACACACACACTGAAACTGATGATGTGCCAGAGGTGTTCTATTGGATTTAGGTCAGGTCAGTGTGGGGGCCAGTCAGTGGTACAGTATCAGTTCCTTCATCCTCCAGGAACTTCCTGCATACTCTCACAACATGAGGCACCAGGAGGAACCCAGGACCCACTGCACCAGCGTGGGGTCTGACATGTCCAAGGACTTCATCCTGATACCTGATGGCAGTCAAGGTGCCGTTGCCTGTAGAGGTCTGTGTGTCCCTCCATGGATGTGCCTCCCAGACCATCACTGACCCACCACCAAACATGCTGAACGATGTTACAGGCAGCATAACGTTCTCCACGGCTTTTTCACACCCTTTCAGGTCTGTCACATGTGCTCAGGGTGAACTTGCTCTCATCTGTGTAAAGTACAGGACTCCAGTGGTGGACCTGCCAGTTCTGGCATTCTATGGCAATCAGACTCCACGGTGCCGGGCAATGAGCACAGGGTACACTAGAGGACATCTGACCCTCAGTTCACCCTCATGAAGTCTGTTTCTGATTGTTTGGTCAGAGACATTCACACCAGTGGCTGCTGGAGGTCATTTTGTAGCTCTGCAGTGCTCATCCTGTTCCTCCTTGCACAAAGGAGCAGCTCCCGGTCCTGCTGATGGGTTAAAGACCTTCTACGGCCCTGTCCAGCTCTCCTAGAGTAAATGCCTGTCTCCTGGAATCTCCTCCATGCTCTGAGACTGTGCTGGGAGACACAGCAAACCTTCTGCCAATGGCACGTATTGATAAGCCATTCTAGAGGAGTTGGACTACCTGTGCAGCCTCTGTAGGGTCCAGGTATGACCTCATACTACCAGCAGTGACACTGACCCTAGCCAAATTCAGAACTAGTGAAAACCAGAAAAGATGAGGAGGGAAAAATGTGAGTGTCCTCCACCTGTGAATGCATTCCTGTTTGGAGGTGGTCTCATTGTTGCCCCTCTAGTACACTTGTTGTTAATTTGATGAACACCAAAGCAGCTGAAACTGATGAACACCCCCGTCTGATACTTACTGACCTCATCAATATCACAGGAGTTTAATTATCTTAATGTTGAACTCTGATTAAAAAGTGTTCTTTTAATTTTTTGACCAGTGTATATGTATGTATGAATCCTGTCACACCATTAACAGAAATGAAAGTACTGGTTGGTGCATTTCATTGACTTCTTCATTTGGCCTAACAGCTTCCCAGATAATTGATTACCTCATTTAAGTCTATGAAGCAGCTTCATTTAAAGTTCACAGGCCTCGTACAGCAGCTGTGCTCAAAGATTTAATTTCTGTGCCCAGATTAAAGTCATTGATCTGCAGTAAATTACAGATGTGTAGAAAGGCTTAATTGTAATTTGAGGTTTGATTTTTTCAGGGTTTTTTTTTCTTTTTTCACTTTCTTTTATTTCTAATCAGTTCCAATATTCACAGATTTGGATGAAAGAAAGGGGTGTGTTTGATTTGTCCTGGATTATTACAGCAACATGAATTATTACCTTGTATTTTACTCTGTAACAAAACAGAATCTTTAGCTGAAGGAGATCTGCAGAATGAAATAATTGCTTATGTCAAAGTGATCAGCTGACAAACAGAGATTATTGCCTTCTTACTGAGAATTCGTCGTTTAGCATTGGGGCGTAATGTGATGGTGTCCATGAATAAAATTTGGAAGAGCAGAGACATCAGCCTCCAGACCAAATGCAGACTAGTCAATGCCATTGTGTTCCCAGTTGCGATATATGTAAGCGAAACACGGACCATGAAGAAATCAGACAGGAGGAAAATTGATGCTTTTGAGTTGTGGTGTTGGAGGAGACTCCTACGAATTCCGTGGACAGCACATATCACGAATCTCGAAGTCCTGGAGCGAATCAAACCAAACCTCTCGCTAGAAGCCAGAATCACCAAACAGCGATTAGCTTACTTCGGCCACATGATGAGAAGCCGCTCCTTGGAGACAGACATCATGCTCAGAATGGTCAGCGGACGTAGAGAACAAGGCCAACCTAGAACTCGCTGGCTTGACACCATCAAACAGGATCCAAATATGACAATCGCCGAAATAAAAGAAGCTGTACATGATTGACAAGGATGGAATGCTGATCAAACGAGTGACCGAGAATCGATTGCGATTGAACGGATAAGAAGGAAGGGACTGAGAATTAGCACCCAGAATATGTAACTTGTGTTATATTGTTATGTTGCATTTTATATTGTTTATACGCCTTTCTGATATCTTTCTACCTTTAGTCTCCTTTTCTTTCTTGCTCCTTGTCGCTGTTTATCTTATAGTGTTGTATAGAGCTGGTTGGGTTCAGTGATGGTTGCAGTAGGGATTGTCCGGGATTGTCTATTCATATATTCTATGGTAGGGGGGGCCTAGCCTGGGGGCCCTTACTGGATGCATGCCCTGGCTGGGATTTAAACCCCTGGCCTATTGTTCCAAAGACAGCACTGGGTCCTGACATGATTCACCCCTACTGGCTAAAGAGGCTAACTGCACTCCATGAGCACCTGGCAGCACAAATGAACCAGCTGCTAGAGGCTGAGAAACACCGAGAATGGCTGACTGAAGGCTGGATGGTCCTGATCCCCAAGGACCCCCAGATGGGACAGTCCCATCCAACTACCAGCCAATAATCTGCTTCAGTACAACATGGAAACTCCTGTCAGGCATCATAGCAGCTAAGATGAACAATGTGGCTCAATACATGAGCGGGGCCCAGGAAGGAATTAGCAGGGATACCAGGGGAGCTAAACACCAGGAACTAGTATATAGAGCAGTCACTGGAGACTGTAAGACCAGACTGACCAACCTGTGCACCACCTGGACTGACTATACCAGGGGTGTCAAACTCCAGGCCTCGAGGGCTGGTGTCCTGCAGCTTTTAGATGTGTCCCTGATCCAACACACCTGAATCAAATGGTTGAATTACCTCCTCAGTATGCAGTCAAGTTCTCCAGAGTCCTGCTAATGACTTCTATATTTGACTCAGGTGTGTTGAAGCAGAGACATCTAAAACCTGCTGGTCACCGGCCCTCGAGGCCTGGAGTTTGACACCCCTGGATTATACGAAAGCCTATAACTTGATAAGGGCTCTGCCTTAGAGGTAGGGTGAGGTGCTCTGAGTGCTTCTGCATCTGACCCGGATGCTTCCTGAATGCTTCCTAGGTGAGGCGTTTCCAGAATGTGCAGCCAGGGTCCGATCCTGGGACAGATCCGGGACACACTGGACAGATTACACTGGGAACACCTTGGTGTCAGGTGTGGTCTTGGTGAGCAGTGATAAAATTGTAAAGACTTCATGAATGTTAACAAAGATGTGTATTTGCACTTTGCATTTAACATGGAAGGTGCTGAACTATATGAAGGTGGAGACGCGGTACAAAAAGCAATCATCATTTTTCCTTGTGCCAGCATAAATTGAATGGAAAGCAGCATGTGTGCTCAGCAAGCTCTCTTTGGATATATAAAGGCTGAGTTTATCACAGACAACAATGATTCAACATTCAGGTTTCTAATTTGTAGTTTTGACCTCGGGGGACGAGGCGAGAATGATGGAGATTACTGCTTTAACTCTAAGTGCAGGAGTCAGGGCTTTTCTTTCTGCACCGGCAGTGAACTGCTGACAGCGGCAACGCTTGGCTGACTGAAGCAAATGCTCTACATAAAGACAAAAAGTGCAGAGACACATAAGCACTCACGCACCGACACGAGTGGAAGTAGAAAAAAGTGCACAGCAGAATTCATCTCATTTTATTTCTTCTGCGTTCCTGCTGAGTAAAAACACTTTGTTGAGCACGGCAGGTCAGCTGATTGTTTTAAGCCCATCCTTCAGTCTGTTGTGTCCTGCATGTAACATGTTACAGAGTTACACAGACCAGCATCCATGTACGTGGAGCTAATGTGTGTAATCTTATTACTTCTTTCTACAGTATATTTACTATATTTTAATGCAGCTAAAGTGTACAAAGATTTTGTGCACCTGAATATGATTTTAGTCTGTCTGAACTTCCTCACATATATCATTTTTAATAAACTCATTTACATATTTGTTTTTTCACTTTCGGTTGTCAGACAGCAGAACGATCAATAAATCATGACAGCCCATTACGACTTAATGATGATTAACTCATTATCATAACTGTTCTAGAGTCCAGCAGACTCAGTTAATCACCATATTCTATCATTGATAAATAACAACTTCAGTATAAAAAAAATCCATAACCTCAGTCATTAACAACTAAATGCATAAATTATGTTGACACTTCATGTGAAGTTTGCACCCTGCCTGAGTACTCTGAGTAGTAGCTGACAGAATGCAATGATTTGCAAATCTCATATTTTATTCACAACAGAACATAGAAAACTGTTCTGCTATGAAGCCGTGCTGCTGGGATAGCTGCAGGATGTAGTTCAGCATCGTCCTGCTGCAACATGAAGGCCTTCACTGAAGAAGACGTCTCTGGACGGGAGCACGTGTTGGTCTAACACCTGGGTATACCTTTCAGCACTGATGCACCCCCCACACCATCAGAGGGCTTTGAGCTTGTCTGACCTGAGAACACAGCTGTGCTCTCAGGCAGTGGTTTATGGACGCGCTCCTGTCACCGTCTGTGGCTGATACAAAAAAGTTGGACCCGGGTGCAGACACGGAGAAGACAGCGTGAACTATATGCAAAGTCTCCTATTTACAATGAGCAGGTGAGTCTTTAAGCAGGAATCAACTTGAAACATTTATCAGAATAAACAGTCCATCCATCCAGAAACTCAAGGTCACAACTGAGCCGAGCACAGGTGAGGGTTACCCAGGCCTTCCACCGGCCCAGCCAATAACAGCTCAAGAACAAAACTGGCAGCATGTGAACAATGATTTAAGAGCAGGTTTAGGAGCAGTTAAAGTAGTATTTCCTGGATTCTTTGAAATTGATGTTGGAAAAAAGTTCTTAAAATCCTTAACTGGCTTTCTCCAGAGAGCATCGATGCTTAAAAAAACTAACTAAACTATAGCCTTACTCTGATGACTGTCATGTTTCCTTTCATAAACAGCCTGATTTACAGATTGTTTACTGCGACCTCTCTCTCAGTAGTAATGAAGGCTGCAGCAGCAATTTATCTCATGTTTTCTTCTTTGAAGTATTTCCAGCAGTGGAGGCGAGTAAGAGCAGTGATGGATGGTTTACTGAAGCAGGAGCGATGGCTTGTTGGCTGATGATAAACTGAGCTCCTCTCATGACTAATGGATTGATCAGCAGAGGAAGAGAAGGAGGGAGCCATCCAAAAACAAGCATGGAAGGATTTCAGTGCTGTGCCGTGACTCCACTGTCTTTACTTTCTTGTGAATGAATTCATTTTTTCCCCTCTTCCTACATTACCCACAATGCAGTGAGAAAACATCAGCAGCTCTTTAAGGTTAGCTGAACCTGAATCTGTTGTGAAATATCATGTTATGGAATATGATTCAGTCCACTGCGGAATCATATATAATACAACAACAGACCAGATTAATGAGGAGGAAAGGAGATAAAGGAAGGAGAGAGGATTCGAGGAGGATGGGCCCTTCCTGACACAACCCCTGAGGGATTTGTGTCTCCTCTCATTGGGTGGCGCTGTCATCTGGTGTTGGCTCTCACTGCGGTATTGTATCACTTCCTGTTCCTGTTTCGGAGCACAGTGTTTTGCTGTCTGTTAGCTGTTATATCTGTATAACTCGATTTATCTGGATAATAACATATTTTAGTGTAATCTTCACCTACTTTAAGTAGCATACTCTTTGCTGAATCACCTGTATTCACATTACTCACTTTATTTGTTTTTAGAAATTCGCTAGCTTAGCTCAGCTAGTAGCTTAGCCCTTAGCCGACTCACTACCAGCATGGCTTCTTCTCCTGTCTCTCCTGCACTTTCCTGCTCTGGGTGTCACATGTTTAGTTACTCCTCGGCCTCCTTTAGCAGTAACGGTACTTGTAATAAATGTAGTCTGTTTGTAGCTCTGGAGGCCAGGCTTTCTGAACTGGAGACTCGGCTCCGCACCCTGGAAAATCCTACATCTAGCCAGGCCCCTGTAGCGGGTGCGGACCATGGTAGCTTAGCCGCCGTTAGCTCCCCCCCAGCAGATCCCGAGCAGCAGGGAAAACAGGCCGGCTGGGTGACTGTGAGGAGGAAGCGTAGTCCTAAGCAGAAGCCCCGGGTACACCACCAACCTGTTCACGTCTCTAACCGTTTTTCTCCACTCGGCGACACACCCGCCGAGGAACAAACTCTGGTTATTGGCGACTCTGTTTTGAGAAACGTGAAGCTAGAGACACCGGCTGTTATGTTGCTCTCTTATAGTGTCACTAAGTAAACATTATTACTCGACACACAGAGCATGGAGGACAACTTCTTGCTGGTTCACTCATTTGTTTATTATGCTACTGTTGCTATCAGAACCCCTGTATGCCCTAGTGGCGGTCTGCCCCCCTGTGGTAAGTATTGGTAGGACATCTCTAGGTTCATACATCACATATCTCCTCCCCACTAAGATTTGTTGTCAGTAACAAAAACATTTCTTCGGAAACAAACGTAAGACATTATATCCCCCTTTAAACTACATGAGATTATTTCTTTCTTTACTTCTCCACAACATTACCAGAAAATAGGAGAGTTATGTCACAGCTTATAATCACTTCAAATATCAAAACTCAGAACCATTTAACAACATTCTACAAAGCAAACATTCTTAAAAATTCTTCAACTTTTTTTTTTTTTTTTTTTTTTTTACAACATCTTGGAATGTCAACATTGTTCAACTCTTTTTTTTTTTTTTTTTCGTGGTTGTTAAGTTTACTGATCCCTGTAACGTACCGGCGGACGTGTGATCCTCACAGGATATCGTCGTACAGTCCCTGTTGTCTCTGAATGTTCTGTGTGTGTCATTTCTGTGGACTGTGGTGTCTTGAGTGTTTTGGGTGTTTTTGGTGGTGCATGTGGTGTGTGTGGCACTGTATCAGTATCCTCCTTCTGTTGAGGTGTATTTGGGTCAGGTGTGGTTGTCTGAGGAAGTGACAGCGGACAACTCACAGGAAAACTCCCTGCAGTCTCTGGTGGGTCTGACTCGGGCCGAGTCAGCATCTGGTCCACATGACGCTTCCAGACCCCTTGTGTTCCCACATGTACCTTGTAGGACACTGGTCCGGTCTTCTCGATCACCACAGCTTGCGTCCACTTATCCTCCCCCCTCCTATAATCACGCACGAGCACTGGCTCACCAAGTTCAAACTGTCTCTGTTTAGAGTGTAGCTGGCGTCGTTGCTGTTGAGCCTCTTGTGACTGGTGCACTGTTCCAGCCATACTTGGTTTCAGGAAATCCAGTCGAGAACGCAGCTTGCATCCGATGAACAGCATTGCAGGGCTTTCCTTGGTTGTTGCATGGGGGGTGTTACGGTAGGTCAGGAGGAACGTATCCAGACGCTGCTGCACTGGTGTAGTTCCTCTGGAAGATTTCAGAGCGTGCTTGAAGGTTTGCACAAATCGCTCTGCCAAGCCATTGGAAGCAGGGTGGTATGGTGCTGAGCGAATGTGTTTGACTCCATTGGCTTTCAGAAACGTGCTGAATTCTTCAGAGCACAACTGAGGGCCGTTGTCGCTTACAAGACTGTGTGGAATGCCATAGTGACTAAAAAGTCCCCTAAGCACTTGGATGGTTTTGCTGGATGTGGTGCTATCCATGATGTGCACCTCGGGCCATTTGGAGTGTGCGTCCACTATGACCAGGTACATGTGCCCTTCAAATGGACCTGCAAAGTCCACATGTATCCGTTCCCAAGGACTGGATGGCCACATCCACGGGTGTAAGGGTGCTAGGCCAGGGTCTTTCTGCACTCGTTGACATGAGTGGCATGATTTTGCTTGGTGCTCGATCTGGGAGTCGATGCTGGGCCACCAAACGTAGCTACGAGCTAAGCTCTTCATCCTTACTACACCTGGGTGTGCTGAGTGTAGCTCTGTCAGCACCCGGGGGCGCAGTTTGGGTGGCACAATCACTCTCAACCCCCCACATAAGGCATCCGTGCTGCACAGTGAGATCATGGCGGCGCTGGAGATAGGGAGACAGCTCACCTGCGTCCTTTGCAGCTGGAAAACGACCAGTTGTGACCATTTCCATGACACGGGACAGGGTGGAATCCGACATGGTGTGACGCTTGATCTCGGCGTTGCTGACTGGCAATGTGTCCAACTGTGACGTGTAGAACACCTCCACTGCACCTTGTTTCTCACTGGGGGCATGAGGGAGCGGTAACCTTGACAGTCCATCAGCGTTGGCATGTAGGGCCCCCTTTCGGTACTCAATGGTGTAATTGTGAGCGGAAAGCATGAGCGCCCAGCGTTGCATGCGAGCTGCAGCCATGGATGGTGTGCTTTTCACTGGACTGAAGATGGTTGTAAGCGGGCGATGGTAAGTGAGTAGCGTGAATGTATTGCCATACAGGTACTGGTGGAACTTGCGTACTCCAAAGACTATCGCTAACGCCTCCCTCTCAATCTGAGCGTAGTTTTGTTCTGCTTTGCTGAGAGTTCTGGATGCATAGGCGATGGGTTTTCATCGCCATCCGGCATGACATGCGAGAGAACAGCTCCGACCCCATAGGGTGAAGCATCGCAAGCGAGACGGAGAGGCAACTCAGGGTTGTAGTGTGTGAGCACCTCTTGTGATACCAGGAGTGCTTTTGGCTTTCTGGAACGCTGATGCACAGGCTGACGTCCACTGCCATTTCTTTTCTTTGTTCAGCAGTTCATTCAACGGCTTTTAGCACAGTGGCCAGATCAGGGAATAAGCGTCCATAATAGTTTAGCATTCCTAGGAAAGATCGAAGTTTACTTACACATCGCCTGGTGCTGGTGCTTCCACGATGGCACGTACCTTCTCCGGTGACTTGTGGAGCCCAGCAGCATGATGATGTGGCCCAGGTATTCCACGGATTCCTGGAAGAAGAGACATTTCTCTTGCTTGAGGTGCAGGCGTATTCCTCTAGCCTGCTGAGTACTGCATCCAGAGTTTTCAGGTGTGTCTGCTTGTCAGGACCACTGACCAGTATGTCGTCCAGGTAGCAGTGATGTGTGGCCAGTCCGAGGAGCACCTGGTCCATTGCCTTTTGGAACAAGGCGGGCGATGACGCTACACCAAACACGGCAAGCGGTGTGAAGCAGAACAGTCCTTTCTGTGTGAGATGGTCAGCAACTTCTTGGAGCTCTCTTCTACTTCCATCTGTAGATATGCATTAGATAGATCCAGTTTACTGAAGCGTTGACCTCCAGCGAGAGAAGCAAACAAGTCCTCAATACGTGGAATTGGGTACTTGTCGATGCAGAGAGCTGGGTTGATGGTGACTTTGAAGTCCCCGCAGAGTCTCACGGCGCCGTCCTTCTTGTTCACGGGCACCACTGGCGTAGCCCAGTCACTATGCGCCACAGGTGAGATGACGCCAAGCTCAGTGAGGCGTGTCAGCTCAGCTTCCACTCGCGGTCGAAGAGCATATGGCACATTGCGTGGTGGGCAAAATTTGGGTACACTGTTTGGTCTTAGAGTGAGCCTGGCTTTCACCCCTCTCATGGTGCCTAACTTATCGGAGAAAACAGCGGAGTGTCTCTTTAACACTGTCTCTAAGCTGTCTGTCTGTCTGTACTCAATTGCATGTACAGTCTTTAAGTCTCTCCAATTTAGTTGAATGGCTCTCAGCCACTCCCTGCCAAATAATGGTGGAGCATCCGCCTTTACCACATACAGTGGCAAGACAGCGTGTTGCTTGTTCAATGCCACTTGCACTTAACAACTCCTTCTGGTGCCAAAGGCTCTCCTGTGTATGTCTTTAGTAG
The DNA here is from genome assembly GCF_007364275.1 of Archocentrus centrarchus. NCBI lineage: Eukaryota > Metazoa > Chordata > Actinopteri > Cichliformes > Cichlidae > Archocentrus > Archocentrus centrarchus. Next base: position 39,835,175 of record NC_044355.1, read on the forward strand.
GATATCAGTGGGTTGCAGAGGAACTATGCAGCTTTCGTTTGTACAGTTCCCAAGGAATCAATGACACTGCAGCCCCTGTATCCAATTCCATCTCCATTTCTTTCCGTTAACTGTTGGCACTACTGATATGCGTGAATATTTCCCTTTCTGAGACACTGCATACAGTCCCCAAGTCACTGGTCACTATCCGATTTCGTTCCTTCACTTTCACTTTCATTCGCCTCGACGTGATGGATCTTTTTCTTTCTATCTTTCACGCTGCGTTGGTGTGCATGGCTTTCTGTTCAGGCTTAATATCTTTGGTGTTTATGTTCTCTTTCATGACTGCTTTTGATTTACCTCCTGCACATTCGTTTCGTGTGGCCCTTCCTCCCGCACTGGTGACATTCGCGGTCTTTGTACCAGCAGTCATCATCACTATGATTTCCCTTCCCACAGCGGCGGCATTTTCCACCTTGCGAAAACACTGCGTTTACTTTCAGGGAATTACTTAACTGCTGTACGTCGCGTGCTGCTGTCTCTGCTGACACTGCATGTTCAACAGCTTTCTTGAACGTGAGGTTTTCCTCAGTCAGAAGGCGTTTCTGCACAGCTTCGCATTTCAATCCGCAAACAATCTGTCCCTCAGAGCGTCCTCTAGGTAAGCCCCGAACTCACAGTGTTCCGATAGTTCTTGAGCACTGCTACATACTGTGCTACCGTTTCTCTCTCCCCTGATTTCGCTTGTGGAACCTGAACCTCTCGGCTATAACGAGCGGTTTCGGTGTGAAGTGATCTTTAAGCACAGTCACAGCCTGTTTGTAAGTCATTGTGCCAGGTGCCACGGGAGCTACTAAGCTACGAAGCAGTCCATACGTTTAGGTCCCATCACACTGAACAGTACTGAAACCTTCTTAGCCTCATGAATGTCATTAGCCACCACGTAATGCTCAAAACGTTCAATATACGTTGCCCATTGCTCACCAGACTCATCGAAAATGTCCATATGTCCATATATTCCAGCCATCATACGTCTTTCTGGGATTACGTGCACTGTAGATGAACTCGAAGCACTCGATGTCCTTGTATCCACAGATGTAACACTAGCTGCACGCGGGTCCTCCGATGATGGTTGGCTCATAGTTGATCAGCACATTAGCTATCCAAAAACGCGGGTGTTCATTTTGGTCCAAAAACTTGCACAAAGCTGACTTAACTTTCACAGCCAGTCGATGAAAAGTATTCCGAAATACACGACTCGTCGCCAATTTATGTTATGTTGCTCCCTTATAGTGTCACTAAGTAAACATTATTACTCGACACACAGAGCATGGAGGACAACTTCTTGCTGGTTCACTCATTTGTTTATTATGCTACTGTTGCTATCAGAACCCCTGTATGCCCTAGTGGCGGTCTGCCCCCCTGTGGTAAGTATTGGTAGGACATCTCTAGGTTCATACATCACACCGGCGACCTAGTCAAATGTCTTCCAGGGGCCAGCGCAGGCGACATTCATGGAAATTTGAAACTGCTGGCTAAGGCTAATCGTAGATTTGGTAAGATCGTTATTCACGTCGGCAGTAATGACACCCGGTTACGCCAATCGGAGGTCACTAAAATTAATATTGACTCGGTGTGTAACTTTGCAAAAACGATGTCGGACTCTGTAGTTTCTCTGGGCCCCTCCCCAATCAGACAGGAGCGACATGTTTAGCCGCATGTTTCTTGAATCGCTGGCTGTCTGAGTGGTGTCCAAAAAATGATGTGGGCTTCATGAATAATTGGCAAAGTTTCTGGGGAAAACCTGGTCTTGTTAGGAGAGACGGCATCCATCCCACTTTGGATGGAGCAGCTCTCATTTCTAGAAATCTGGCCAAATTTATTAACACTCCTAAAAACTGACTACCCGGGTTGAGACCAGGAAGCAGAGTTGCAGTCTTACACGCCTCTCTGCAGCTTCTCTCCTCCTGCCATCCCCCAAAACCCCATCCCATAGAGTCGGTGCCTGCTCCCAGACCACCAAAAACCAAAGCTAAAATCAGCAAAAAGCTATTTAAGCATAAAAATTCAAAAACAATAAATAATACAGCTTCATCAACTGCACCAAAAAATAAAACAATTAAATGTGGATTGTTAAACATTAGGTCTCTCTCTTCCAAGTCCCTATTAGTAAATGATTTAATAATTGATCAACGTATTGATTTATTCTGCCTTACAGAAACCTGGTTACAGCAGGATGAATATGTTAGTTTAAATGAATCAACACCCCCGAGTCACAGTAACTGTCAGAATGCTCGAAGCACAGGTCGAGGAGGAGGATTAGCTGCAATCTTCAATTCCAGCTTATTAATTAATCAAAGACCCAGACAAAGTTTTCATTCTTTTGAAAGCCTGACTCTTAGTCTTGTCCATCCTAATTGGGAAAATCAAAAACCTGTTTTATTTGTTTATCTATCATCCACCTGGTCCCTACTCAGAGTTTCTGTCTGATTTCTCAGACTTTTTATCTGATTTAGTGCTCAGTTCAGATAAAATAATTATAGTGGGTGATTTTAAGATCCATGTAGATGCTGAGAATGACAGCCTCAACACTGCATTTAATCTATTGTTAGATTCAATTGGCTTCTCTCAAAATGTAAAGGAGCCCACCCACCACTTTAATCATACTCTGGATCTTGTCCTAACATATGGCATAGAAACTGAAGACCTAACAGTATTCCCTGAAAGCCCCCTCCTGTCTGATCATTTCTTAGTAACATTTACATTTACTTTAATGGATTACACAGCAGTGGGGAATAAGTTTTATTACAGTAGAAGTCTTTCTGAAAGTGCTGTAACTAAGTTTAAGGATCTAATTCCTTCATTGTTATGCTCTTCAGTGCCAACACAGTGCAGAGCAGCTACCTAAACTCTGCTCCCAGTGAGGTCGATTATCTCGTCAATAGTTTTACATCCTCACTGCGTATAACTTTGGATACTGTGGCTCCTCTGAAAAGGAAAGCTTCAAATCAGAAGTGCCTGACTCCGTGGTATAATTCACAAACGCACAGCTTAAAGCAGATAACCCGAAAGCTGGAGAGGGAATGGCGTCACACTAAATTAGAAGATGCTCATTTAGCCTGGAAAAAGAGTTTGTTGCTCTATAAAAAGCCCTCCGTAAAGCTAGGACATCTTACTATTCATCATTAATTGAAGAAAATAAGAACAACCCCAGGTTTGTTTTCAGCACTGTAGCCAGGCTGACAAAGTCAGAGCTCTGTAGAGCCGAGTATTCCTTTCACTTTAACTAGTAGTGACTTCATGGATTTCTTTACAAATAAAATTTTAGACATTAGAGAAAAAATTATTCATAACCATCTCAAAGATTATTCTTCATGTTCGGCTGCTTTCAGCACTGCTGGTATTTGTTTAGACTCTTTTGCTCCAGTTGATCTTTCAGAGTTAACTTCAATAGTTACTTCCTCCAAACCAGCAACATGTTTGTTAGATCCCATTCCTACTAGACTGTTCAAAGAAGTCTTTCCAATTATTGATGCTTCAATCTTAAAAATGATCAATCAGTCTTTATTAGTTGGCTGTGTACCACAGACCTTCAAGGTGGCTGTAATTAAACCTCTGCTTAAAAAGCCATCACTGACCCAGCTGCCTTAGCTAATTATAGGCCAATCTCCAACCTTCCTTTTCTCTCAAAGATTCTTCAAAGAGTAGTTGTAAAACAGCTAACTGATCATCTGCAGAGGAACGGTTTATTTGAAGAGTTTCAGTCAGGTTTCAGAATTCATCACAGTACAGAAACAGCATTAGTGAAGGTTACAATTAACAACAACTGGTGTGACAGTAGGAATGTTGTCCCTCTGAAACAATCATGTTCACCTAACCTGGAGCTCCTAACCCTGAAATGCCGCCCCCACTACCTGCCCCGCGAGTTCACTTCGGTCATCTTCAGCGCCGTCTATATTCCACCTCAGGCGGACACAAATACTGCACTATCCGAGCTACATGAGGCGATTTCCACCTATCAGGCTAACCAGCGTGATGCGGCTCTCATCGTAGCCGGGGACTTTAACAGTGCAAACTTGAAAAAGCTGATACCGGAGTTGATTCAACACATCGACTGCCCCACCAGAGGAGAGAGGACCCTAGACCACTGCTACTCTCCATTCAAAGAAGGCTACAAAGCAAAGCCTCTTCCGCCTTTTGGGAAGTCTGACCACACCGCTGTCCTTCTCATGCCGAAATACAAACAACGGCTCAGGCAGGAACCCCCTGCTGTGAGAGAAGTGACACGGTGGTCTGATCAAATAGAGGCCGCTCTGCAGGGTGCGTTGGATTCAACCGACTGGGACATGTTTCGCAGCAGCGCGGGCGGAGACATCGAGGAGTTTACGGAAACTGTTGTGGGATTTATTGGGAAAGTTGTTGATGACACTTCACTTAGGAGGACCATCAGGACTTTTCCCAACCAGAAGCCGTGGGTGGATAAATCTGTCCGCGACGCCCTGAGGTCCCGCACCGTTGCCTACAACTCCGGCCTCGCCTCTGGGAACATGGAGGACTACAAGGTTGCATCATACAACGTCCGCAGAGCGGTGAAAGAGGCAAAACATCGCTACGGCCGCAGACTGGAACAGCAACTACAACAGTCTGACTCCAGGGGACTGTGGCAGGGACTACGCACCACCACGGACTACAAAGCACCACACACACACCCGGTGAGTGCCGACGCTTCTCTGGCTGATGAACTCAACATCTTCTTTGCGCGCTTTGAGTCGGGAAGCCGACAGCCCGCTGCGCTCCCGGCCGGAGGGGGGAGCGCAGTTTGTAGATTACAGCTCAGCATTCAACACCATAGTTCCCTCCAGGCTGGTCTCTAAGCTGCTGGACCTGGGCCTGGGCCCATCCCTGTGCAGGTGGGTTCACAGCTTCCTGACCAGCAGACCACAGGTGGTACGAGTGGGTCACCTCACCTCATCCTCCCTCACCCTCAACACTGGATCCCCCAAGGCTGTGTGCTCAGCCCTCTGCTGTACTCACTGTACACCCATGACTGCGAGGCCACGTCAGAGTCCAACGTCATCATCAAGTTTGCTGACGACACTGCTGTTGTGGGACTAATCTCTCACAATGAGGAGACAGCCTACAGGAGAGAGGTCTCCCGCCTGGAGCACTGGTGCCAGGAGAACCACCTCCTGCTCAACGTCAGCAAAACGAAGGAACTGATCGTGGACTTCAGCAGGAAGCAGCAGAGGGACTACCATCCACTTGTCATCAGTGGTGCTGAGGTGGAAAGAGTGGACACTTTCAAATACCTGGGAGTGACCATCTCACAGGACCTGTCCTGGACTCATCACATAAACATCACTGTGAAGAAGGCCAGACAGCGTCTCTACCTCCTCAGGCGGCTGAGAGACTTCAAGCTCCCACTCAAGGTGCTCAGGAACTTTTACACCTGCACCATCGAGAGCATCATGCGTGGGAGCATCACCACCTGGATGGGAAACTGCACCAAGCAGGACTTCATGGCCCTAAAAAGGGTGGTTCGTTCAGCTGAACGGACCATCAGAACCACCCTCCCCCACCTGCAGGACATTTACACCAAGCAGTGCAGGCTGAGGGCCATGAAGATCCTAAAACAGCCCAGCCACCCCGGACACTCTCTCTTCTCCCTGCTCCCATCAGGCCGGCGTTACCGCTGCCTGAGGACTAAGACTGAAAGGTTGAAGAAGAGTTTTTACCCACAAGCCATCCGTCTGCTCAACTCTGAGCCCTAACTGGACCATTATTGCACAATGTAAATATTATAATTTATAAAAGTGTGTATAGTGTATAGTATATAGAGTATAGTGTATAGTGTGAATTACTTTTTTTTATTTTTATTCTTCTTATTTATATGTGTGTATATATGGTTGCAGGTACAAAATACATTTCACTGTGCATTGTACTGTGTATAACTGTGCATGTGACAAATAAACACTATCTTAATCTTAATCTTACAAATGATCTTCTTACAGCCTCTGACAGTGGACTCATCTCTGTTCTTGTCCTGTTGGACCTCAGTGCAGCTTTTGACACTGTTGACCATAACATTTTATTACAGAGATTAGAGCTTGCTATCGGTATTAAAGGTACTGCACTGCAGTGGTTTGAACCATATTATCTCATAGACTCCAATTTGTTCATGTAAATGGGGAGTCTTCTTCACACACTAAGGTTAATTATGGAGTTCCACAGGGTTCTGTGCTAGGACCAATTCTATTTACATTATACATGCTTCCCTTAGGCAGTATTATTAGAAAGCATTGCATCAATTTTCATTGTTATGCAGATGATACTCAGCTTTACCTATCAATGAAGCCAGATGACACAATCAATTAGTTAAACTGCAGGAATGTCTTAAAGATATTAAGGCCTGGATGACCTCTAATTTCCTGCTTCTAAATTCAGATAAAACTGAAATTCTTGTTCTCGGCCCCACAAATCTTAGAAACATGGTGTCTAACCAGATACTTACTCTGGATGGCATTACTTTGGCCTCCAGTAACACTGTGAGAAATCTTGGAGTCATTTTGACCAGGATATGTCCTTCAATGCACATATTAAACAAATATGTAGGACCGCTTTTTTGCATTTGCGCAATATTTCTAAAATTAGAAACATCCTTTCTCAGAGTGATGCTGAAAAGCTCATTCATGCATTTATTACTTCTAGGCTGGATTATTGTAAATCATTATTATCAGGCTGTCCTAAAAGCTTCCTGAAAAGCCTTCAGCTGATCCAAAATGCTGCAGCTAGAGTACTGACAGGGACTAGAAAGAGAGAGCATATTTCTCCCATATTGGCTTCTCTTCATTGGCTCCCTGTTAAATCTAGAATAGAATTTAAAATTCTTCTCCTCACATACAAGGTCTTGAATAATCAGGCCCCATCTTATCTCAAAGACCTCATAGTCCCATATCACCCCAACAGAGCACTTCGCTCTCAGACTGCTGGCTTACTTGTGGTTCCTAGGATACTTAAGAGTAGAATGGGAGGCAGAGCCTTCAGCTTTCAGGCGCCTCTTCTGTGGAACCAGCTTCCAGCTTGGATTCGGGAGACAGACACCCTCTCTATTTTAAGATTAGGCTTAAAACTTTCCTTTATGATCAAGCTTATAGTTAGGGCTGGATCAGGTGACCCTGAACCATCCCTTAGTTATGCTGCTATAGGCCTAGTCTGCTGGGGGGTTCACATAATGCACTGTTTCTCATTCACCTTATTTACTTTGTTTATACTCCACTCTGCATTTAATCATTAATTGATATTAATCTCTGGCTCTCTTCCACAGCATGTCTTTCTCTCCCCTCAGCCCAACCGGTCGCAGCAGATGACCCCCCCTCCCTGAGCCTGGTTCTGATGGAGGTTTCTTCCTGTTAAAAGGGAGTTTTTCCTTTCCACTGTCGCCAAGTGCTTGCTCATAGGGGGTCGTTTTGACTGTTGGGTTTTCTCTGTATTATTGTAGGGTCTTTACCCACAATACAAAGCGCCTTGAGGCGACAGTTTGTTGTGATTTGGCGCTATATAAATAAAATTGAATTGAATTGAATTGAAAAGTAAGCCTAGATGAGAGCTGAAGAAAGGAAGCACAGGTGCAGTTGTGAAAGGAGATGAGGAGAAGCTGTGCAGACTGAGGGGAAAGTGTCTGGACCGTATAGAAAGATGGAGCGCTTCGTCCCCGAGGCCCCGCCGTCCTGGGCCCCACTGCAAACGTCCTTTATTTTACAGATATTATTTAATCCTTTGTTCAGATTCTTGTTTACACGAATAAAGCATTTTGGCCACTGAGCGTCCTGATATGGACTGAATCTCAGGTTGATTGATGGCAAACAGCTGCTCATCTGTATGAAGCTACTGCATTTTTAAATTCCTTTACTTTGGATCTCGCTGCGGGGGCTGCCTCACTCCTCCTCCTCACTCAGATCAGCGAATGCTTCCTGTGAAAAATCTCAGGCGATACCTCGGAGCAGAGGGGCAGCGTCTCATGACGCCGAGCACTACGACTGCGGTGGCGTTGCTGTTTTGATGACAAGGATTTCTCCAGCTCTATTTTCATGATCAGGTTGTTGGTGTGTTTCTGGACTCATGGGAACTTTGTGAACCACTGTTGGATTTAACAGTGATGCAGATGCAGAAGTGATGACTGTGCATCATGAGAACATGATGAAGTGTCTCCTGGGCTGTGCACAGATGGAGCATGAATTCACAGCACCACATATACAGTGTTTTCTCCATATGAATTATTCACCAATGACTGAACCTCATCAGTTTAAAAGTGACATCTGGCTAATGAAGCTGCTGCTGCTGCTGTGTAGGAGCATTTGTATTTATAGCAGCAATTAAATGAGACTTTTTAAATGTATTTTTGGAGGCAAACAGACCTGTGCTGAAGGTTAGCACCATTGTTCAGTTCAGTTAGACAAAGACCTTGTAACGTCTGGGTTGTGTTCGGTGGTGAAGAGGAGGCGGCGGGCAGCCAAAAAAAACGCACAAGCACACTGGCACTGAGAATTTCAGTATTGCCCTTTTAATAAATGTAATCTTCACAACCTTATGAAGCCCGGTTGAACGGCTGCTACATAAACACACATGAAAACGAGCAGTGTTCATACAACCTGACGGTAAAAAAAAAAGGAAAAGGAAAAGGTCCGCCTCAATCCAAAATGTCCGTCTGCAAAACACATCTCCCGCGCTCTCTACTGAGGAGCGGTGGGTGCACACTGGTGACATCATCTACACAAAAAGCCAGACTGTCGTAAAGAGACATCACAATTACGACTGTTACATATTCCCCCCCGGTTAACAAAAGGCTGTCCTCAGCCGAACACAGCAAAGGCACAGTACATACTTAACGAGCCTCCATACATGGATAAGCCAGGATAAGATGTTGAAACCAAACAGGAAATCTACAGTGCAATATTGAAAAGCTGGCAAACATGACAGTTTCCAACAAGGTGAATGTCAACTTGGACAGATATTGCATAATAAAAATACACTTAGGATGTTCAGGACAATTACAAAATGAAGTTCCCTTTTTTTTTTTTTTTTTTTTCCCCACAAAATTTTTTTCAAATTCTGGAACAGTCAACACAATATGTAAAAACTTATAAACATGAGCTGTATATTAACTCACATAACAGTCATGAAACACCAGTGAACAACAAGAAACACATAACAAATGCAAATAAGGTCACTTCAGGTCAAACCTGTCAGTATGAAAAGGGTTGGTCCACCTATTGACAGACCAATCAGTGGTGACTCTAGGAACACGCCTCGGTCTGAAGTTATAGGAAACCCCAGCAGCGCGCCCATTGTCAGCAGGAGGTGGACTGTTCACATCTGTTCTCAGGGCAGCGTCCGCGGTCTCATGAACAGAGTTTTGGTTCAACAAAGGAGGAACAGTATCGGCATAGTCGAAATCAGTCTCAGTTGGGATATCACCAGAGACCATAGCAGTGTTTGTATCAGCAACATCACAGTCACTAGGTTCTGGTTCCAAAAGAGCAGAGGGCAAGCTGCTGCCTGGCAAACTGCGAGTCAAACTGCAGAAGTCTTTTGTTTTGAGTGTTTGTCAGATAAAGCTGTGGCCCAGGTGTAAAATGGTTGCAGGTTTGCAACATGAAAAACTCCAGCTTTCTCTCCAGTGTCCACTTTTGTTAGACAGTAATTCACATCAGACATCCTCTTGGAGACACGGTAGGGACCTGTGTAAAGGGGTGCCAGCTTTGCTGAAAAGTTGGATGCTGCATCTGATTTGGGTGCGATTTCACTCTAACCAGGTCCCCAACTTCGTAAGAGACTGGGCGACGTCTTAGATCATAGTAATTCTTTCGCCGTTTATGACTCTCTGTGAGAACCATACGAGCATGCTCATGAGCCTCTTGAAGTGAAGCTCTCAGATTCTCCGAGTAGGATGTTCAGGTTCGCCCACTCCTTCCCAGGAGGGTTGAGTGATGAGGTCCCAAGGGAGTGTCCAACTCTCGTCCATAGAGCATCATAGACGGGCTCAGGCCTGTGCTCTCGTGAGGCGCAGTACGCAGGGCAAAACAAATTTGGGGAAGATATTTGTCCCAGGAAGTGTGTTTGTCGTCGACATATGCTCGGATGGCTGTTTTCAAGGTGCGGTTTACACGTTCAGTTGCATTCGTTTGAGGATGGTAGGCAGTTGTCAGTCTGTGTTCAGTTCCAAGTGTCGACAGAACATGCTCAAATAGGTCGCTGATGAAAGGTGTTCCCCTATCAGAAATAAGGTAGGAGGGAGAACCATGTCGGGCAAATATTTCAGTGATGAACTTATCAGCAGCGACTTGAGCTGTGGCTTCTCTCACAGCACTCACCTCAATCCATTTGGAGAAATAGTCCACAAAAACAAGAATATATGCATTTCCCCTTTGTGTGCGGGGTAGTGGGCCAACATAGTCCACACCTGTGTACTCCCATGGTCTTTGTGGTTGGATGGGAACCATAAGACCTGCTGTTTTCCTTTGGGTTGGCTTAGTGGCTTGACACAGACAGCATGAGACGACATACTTTTTCACATCGGAGGTCATGTTTGGCCAGAAGAAACTGAGACGCAGGGCGTGCCAGAGTTTTTGCAATGCCCAGATGTCCTGCTGTAGGGTGATCATGGTAATACTTGAGCAGATAACCATGGAGCGCAGTGGGAGCGAAAGTTAATCTGCTTGAGTGGGTGAAGACCACATTTTGTTTTTGGGTCGAGGAAATATAGGAGTCCATCTTGTATAATGAACTTCTCAAGATCTTATTATCTGTCTCACTTCGTTGGTCGCTCTCCAGCTGACGAAGCAGTGCGCCTGTGACTGGGTCCTCTAGCTGTAGTTGGCGAACATGTAGACGGTCCGACACAATTACAGAAGGCAGAGCGCGAAGGTCCATACTTCCCATCACGGCATAGGGAGGGAGGATATCGATAGGTGCATCCACATCTGGGAGGGGATTACGTGAAAGGGCATCAGGCACCTTATTACGTTCTCCAGGTTTGTGGATGATGCTGAAATCAAAATCTTGAAGGCGAAGAGACCACCTGGCAAGCCTGCCAGAGGGATTGGGGCGAGACATCAGCCACTTGAGGCTGCTGTGGTCAGTGTAAATAGTCACATGCAGACCTTCGACATAAGGCCGGAAATGCTCCAAGGCCCAGATGACAGCGAGGCACTCTTTTTCTGGAGTCGAGTAAGGTTTTTCCGATTTATGCAGAGCACGGCTAGCAAAAGCCACAGCAACATCTCTGTCATCCTCATCTTTCTGCATTAACGCTGCTCCGAGTCCAGCATCGCACGCATCCGTGTGGATGAAGAATGGACGTGTGAAATCTGGAAACTTGAGGATTGGTGCAGAGGTTATGGAACGTTTTAGAAAGTCCACAGCTGTTTGGCACCTATCATTCCAGTTAAACTGCACATCCTTTTTAGTGAGGGCGAAGAGTGGCTCTGCGTGACGGGCATAATCTGGTACAAAGCGGCGGTAGTAACCCGTTAAACCAAGGAACTGTCGCACCTGCTTTGTTGTGGTTGGTACTTTAAACTCAGTCACAGCTCTCACCTTGTCAGGGTCAGGATGAATGCCAGATGGTGTGACACGATAGCCAAGGAAGGTAAGTTCTGTGAGACAAAATTGACATTTGCTCAGTTTCAATGAGAGGCCAGCAGATTTGAGCCTACTAAGGACCTCCTCAAGGTCGATCAGATGTTTCAAAGGTTGGTGATGCGACAACAATGTCATCCAGATACACTGCACACGACTTATAAATCAGGCCGGCTAAAACATTGTTCATAAGCCGTTGAAAAGTCGCAGGGGCATTACACAGGCCAAAAGGAAGGACTCTGAACTGAAACAGGCCGCAATGCGTGATAAAGGCAGTCTTTGGTCTAGCCTCTTCAGCAATGGGGACCTGCCAGTAACCTCGAGCGAGGTCTAGTGTTGTGAGAAACTTCCCTTTGGCTAAAAAGTCCAATGATTCATCCACTCGTGGGAGTGGGTAAGAGTCTTTCACAGTTAACTGGTTTAGACCTCGGAAGTCAACACAGAACCGTGGTTCACGGGGGGGTCTGATCACAATGACCACAGGTGCTGCCCATGGTCCTGACGCAGGTTCGATGATGTTATCCTGTAACATTTTTTGTACTTGGTCTTCAATGATTTGCTTTTTAGCTGGGGAGGTGCGGTATGGTGGCAAGTTAATTGGTTTCGCATCCCCAGTGACAATGACATGTTCTGCCAAATCAGTGCGGCCAAGGTGACCATCAAACAGATCACCGTAATTTTTTAGCAGTCTTAACAGTCCTTCCTTTTCCACAGAACTTAAGTTAGCGTCATCAACTTTTTCATGAAGTGAGAGCTGCGGAGTGTTCTGCAGAGTCATTGTTCCGCATTCAAGATCAGCTTCCACAAAGCCACTGTCACAGAGTTCATCGAGACATGGGGCATTATTGTCCATAATTACGGTTCTGGTTGGGACATGAATTGTTAGAGAAGTGCGAGTCATAAAGTCCATCCCGAGAATGAAGGGGGATGACAAGTTCTGCACTATTACAAACCTTTGATAGACTGACTTGCCCATAAATCCAATGGTCAACCAGGTTGTTCCTAATGGATTGCAGTTCGTGCCGTTAGCCAGTCTTATGGGTGGAGAATTCCACTGAGTCTTTAATGAGGTATTTTTGGACTTTTCAGCTACCAGGTCTGCCTTCACTGCTGAAAGCGATGCCCCTGTGTCTAGTGTGGCTTCCAGAGCTGCTCCTTTGAAGTTTACCTTAACTCTGAAAGGGGTGTTCCATGAAGATTGTGAAGATCCATCTTCGACGTGATTGAGCATAGGTGGTGAGACTGGGTTTGACATAGGTAGTGAGGGCGGAGTTATTGACTGGGGGGAGGGTTGGCCCTGTGAAACACTCTCCCCCCCGGAAGTTTCCCTGCCTCCGACCTGCTGGTTGTGTCTGTCTTGCTGTCCCAGCACCGTCTGGTTCTGGAGTCTGTGTTATCGGATGATAATCTGCAGGCGACACTTGAGGAAGCTCTCTGACGTGTCCGGGAGACTGTCGAGTTCCCTGAAATTCAGTGGAACAGTTAGGGCAGGTGCGGGATGTGACCCCTGGCATTGAACATTTAAAACAGTAGGGTCCACCAACATCTCTACTTTTCACCTGGACTCTTGGTGGCTGCAAAAGGTTGGTGCCGAGAACAGAATGCAGCTCGTGGGCACGCAGCACTAGATCAATTACTGACCTGACAGGTGTCCCATACAATGCCACCCTGTATTTTTCCACTGCATGTTTACAGATGAGGTCAATTTGCTCCTGCTCAGGTGGTGGATTCCTCAATCTTCTGAACTCACTGAGCATGTGGGCTGCAAATGTTGGCAGAGGCTCTTCGGGGTGCTGGAAATGGTCCAAGATGCCTCTCATGATGTTCTCCTGGTTGTCAGCAGGCAAGAACACAGTTCTGAAAAGTTCACAAAATTTGGCCCAAGTAGATACATGAGGACTGAGAACACTAAACCACTTCCTTGGTTCCTTAGCTAGAAAATGTGGTAGTTCCCTCAGGATCTGGGCATCTGTTAGGTCCAATGAGGTTTTATAAGCATTAACAGACTGTAGCCATTCTTCTGGGTGGAGACCACCATCATTAGTAAATACAGTGGGTTCTAATTTAGCCTGGTGCAATGCCGCAGCGAGGACTCTGGTTGTATTGATTAACTCCAGTGAATCTGACTGCGACTGAGACAGGGCCCTATCAGATTGAGTGGGGCCAGGTGCTGGGTTGGGATGCTCTTTTTTCCTGTTATGTTGGCTTTGAACAAATGGAGTGGATGAAGCCTGAGGAAAAGGGTGAGTAATCCGGGCGGCTGGAACTGTAGGGGCTGTTTTAGTGTGTTGAGTCCAGCGCTCCAAAATATTTCTCTGGAGATCCAAAGAGTCATGCAGGCATCGCTGAAGCATGTCCACCTCTGCTTCTAAACTTTGTACTTTATGTTCAAGGTTAGGGGAATTTTGTTTGGTAGCAATTTGACTTGGGAGCAACATAAAGTCTATATCATCACATATATCATTCAAGTCAGGGTGAGTAGCCATAATGCACACTTATCAGAACCCAAATCTGTATAATGTAAGTTGTACTGGAATGAACTTCACGTCTGGTCACACAGAAAAAACCTGAGGCACATAAGTTCTTAACCATAGCAATTATTTGTCTGGCCCCCCCCTTTTTTTTTCTTTCTTTTTTTTTTTTTTTTTTTGTTGAGGCACCAATTTAAGTGATGATTAACGTAAAATAGACAGAAACTTATAACTTGTATGGGTAGAAAATTTTCGAGTCACAACGATCTTAAAACAGCTTTCAACTAGGAAACCGTCAAACCAGTGAAAACCAAGAAACCGTATTTAGAAACACTTAACTGTCCTTATATTATTCCTCCAAAAGAAAAAAAACATCCCACTGCTGAGTCCAATGGATAGCTCACTTTTTTTTTCTTTTTTTTTTTTTTTTCAATCCATTTTACAGTCAAAGTCAAGACTTCTTTTGTTCTCTCTTTATTTATTTTTTATACTCACGGCGTCGGTTCGGTATCTCTCAGAAGAACTGAAAGCCTCGCAGTCCTGATTCTGCACAGAGCTCAGTCCCGTGATAAAGTTCCGACGTGGAGAGACTAATCAGATGAAGCAGCTTGCAGCGTGTGCTCCGCCGATGAGGGGGTTTCCGGTGAGTTCGCTGTGCCTGCGTGCATATTCAGGAACTATGGAAAGTTGGGTCTGTCTCACATCCAGGTAATGCAGGTCTGCTGTCATCCGACGATTTCACGGCGCAGGGCTTCAGCAGGGAACCAGATTATATCCGAAAACGGCGCTGCAGCGGCTCCGCTCGTTGCCATGGAAACTCGTCGCGACTCTTTGATCCACCCGACGTCTGTGTCTGGGCCGGCCCTGGCCTGTTCCCACGAAGTATGGCGGACGATCGCTGCACTTCGACTACCGTTCTGATGTATCAGGCATCTGCTGCTCGAAGATACTGCATTCAGAGGTCCAAGATAAGATGTTCGGGCCGCCAATTTGTAACGTCTGGGTTGTGTTCGGTGGTGAAGAGGAGGCGGCGGGCAGCCAAAAAAAACGCACAAGCACACTGGCACTGAGAATTTCAGTATTGCCCTTTTAATAAATGTAATCTTCACAACCTTATGAAGCCCGGTTGAACGGCTGCTCCATAAACACACATGAAAACGAGCAGTGTTCATACAACCTATGACGGTACAAAAAAATAAGGAAAAGGAAAAGGTCCGCCTCAATCCAAAATGTCCGTCTGCAAAAAACATCACCCGCGCTCTCTACTGAGGAGCGGTGGGCGCACACTGGTGACATCATTAACACAAAAAGGCCAGACTGTCGTAAAGAGACATCACAATTACGACTGTTACAACCTGAAAATAAAAATTTCACATGTCCTATAATAGAACAGCTGCAAATTTACTTTATACTGTAAGGTAAAAACGCTGCACTATTAGAGACAGAACCCCAATAACCAAACAGTTCCCTATAAGCAGCACTTTGTGATGGTGGGTCCAAAGAACAAGAGACCTCCACCAGAGAAGCACAGTGTGTCCTCTGTAAGTCCAACATGTGACTTACTCATTTTGAGGCCAGCCTGCAGACAGCCTGTACTCAGAGCACATTAATTAGGATGCTGCTGTTTTAAGGCATGGGGGTTAATTCAATTACACGCTTGTGTCTGTTTTTTCCACAGAGCAGTTTCCAGCCACTACACACCAGTACAAGGTTCACTTCACTGCTCTTTGCATTTTGATCTCAGACACCTGTTGATGATCTGAATCTTTATCTGGTTTTGGTTTTATGCTGTGCAATTCTAGTTTGCTTCACAAAATGATTGTGTTCAGTCTCAGAGGCAATAAATATATATGTATATTTATTCTACTCTTTCCTAGCAAGAGACGTCCTTTATAAAGTACAGTAATAAATGTGTTTGAATCTCAGAATGGGGCCTAAAGTGCAGTCAGTGCGGAAGCTCCAAAGCTGCAGTTCCTCTGCCGTCCAGCAGAGGCAGCAGTGAGTCAGTCCCCATAGACTGCCATGTTAAAGCTTTCAGCAGAAAACAAACATGTTTACAGCTGATACAGAAACTGCTTTGGTCTCTGTGGATAATTCACCCTTCATAACAGCTGTGCAGGGGGAGGATTTTTCTATAACTCACCTGTCAATAAAGCTGACATTATTAGGGGTGTGGCCTCTGACTGACAGGTGGATGGTGACACAGGTGACTCTAGCTGCTAGTGTGGCACTTGTAGAGTGTATTTTCTTGTATGATCAAATACCTGTCTGCTAGGCTTCATCTCAGCTAAGTGGAGTCCCTGAACTGGACCTCTGGACAGTGTTGGACAATAATATGGCTGCTGTGACTTCATTTGACTAACAGATGTCCAGGAAGGCGGAGCTGAAGTTTGCTGAGTGAAATCTGAGGATTTTATTTGGATGCTACTGAGCAGCAGGTATCTGTCTTTTGTATCCATAGTCTGAATTTGTCAATGTGTGATCCTTTCTACCGCCAGAAAATGGGAACCAAAAGTTGGAGTGTTACAGACCATGCCAATCTTTCCTGTCCAGTCTATGATGAGTGATTGGGGAAGTTAGATTCAACAAATAAAATGTATCAGAAGCTGTGCCTATGTCTGATCTATTCAGAAGACTGAACATCCAGAATGTGTCAATGCCAGGCCAGCAGCTCTGCTCTGTGGTGTGATCGGCTTCCTGCCCCTGACAGTGTTGTACGTGCGTACTGAATCATTTATACAGAGCTAATCTAGCACTGCATTTTTATTACTGATTCCATTTTTATTCTCAGCAGCTTGGAAACTCATGTCTTGATTACATTCAGTTATATGTAGTCTTATTTTACAGCCTAAACTTCATTAAAGAAAATGGGGAGCGGTGAGTTTTCAAGGCTGATACGTGGAGCTGTAGGAACTACAGAGGGATGAAGCTGATGATCCACACCATGAAGACCTGGGAAAGAGTTGTTGAAGCTGGGTTAAGAAGAGAGGTGATAATCAGTGAGCAGCAGGATGGCTTCATGCTGAGAAAGAGCACTGAAGATGTGATGTTTGCTTTAAGAGTGTTGATGGAGAAGGTCAGAAGGAGCTTCACTGTGTCTTTGTGGATCCAGAGAAAGCAGATGATGGGGTGCTGAGAGAGGACCTGTGGGACTGCATGAGGAAGTCAGGAGTGGCAGAGAAGGATGTGAGGGTGGTGCAGGACATGTATGAGGACAGAGACAGTGGTGAGGTGTGCAGTAGGACTGACAGGGGGGTTGAAGTGGGGATGGGATTACATCAGGGATCAGCTCTGAGCTCCTTTGTTTTTGCAGGGGTGATGGACAGGCTGACAGATGAGGTCAGGAGCAGTCTCTGTGGACTATGAATTTGCAGATGACACTGTGATCTGTAGTGAGAGCAGGTGGGGGAGAGCCTGGAGAGGTGGAGGTATGCCCTGGAGAGAAGAGTGTTGAAAATCGGAAGAAGCGAGACAGAATCCATGTGTGTAACAGTTTTTACATTGACATGAACGTCCTTTATGTATTATTTATCCTGTTTTGTGGCAAAAGTACAGAAATTCTGCACTTAAGTAGAAGTACAGATATTGTGTTAAAAATACTTCAGTAACAGTTGAAGTACTGGTTCAACTTCTTTACTGAAGTAAAAGTGTAAAAGTACAGGCTGTGAAATGTACTCAGAGTAAGAAAGTAAAAGTAGCTCTTTGGAGGATGTTTCTACCAGATATTTTTGTGCAAAGCTGAACCTCGTGCTATATTACTGTAATAATAATGTATTACATGAGAATACAAACTTTATTCCAATCTAAATTCTAATGAATGCACTCAGCTTGAATCAGTTCTGCAGGACCTGAGCAGAGAAAAAGAGGGGATTAAAAATAGCTCTACATGATCCAGGGTGACTCCGCCTCATCACCTGCACGCTGGGATTCAGCAGGTGGAGGAACCCTAACATCGGCTGTAGCGGCTCAGTGCGGGGAAAACAATCACAGTCATTTCTATTGTGATCAGCTGACCTGCTGCTGCTGCTCTCTGTGGATGAACTGAATTCAACCAGATGTAACCCAGTATTTCAGAGCTATCCTGGCTGATTTCCACCCCCACACTGACAGCATACAGTTGATCCTGTACTGACAGCATACAGCTGGTATGAAGGTGGGACCATCTCTGCTGCACTCATGTAACCTGTAACTCTGAGCATGAACACCACAGCTGCTCTGCACCAGTCCAACACAGAGCTTTACTGGAAACTCACCACAGTACTGCAGACTGGCCTGCTCATCCTGCACTAAACTGCAGTATTTTCATGCAGCCTCTGAGTAACACAGCGTTAGTGTACCTCAGTGGGTTTTACAGGACGTTTCACAGTGTGGAAAATCATAACTTCACATCATAAACAGATCCAAGATCTGATTTTAAACTTCCAGCTTTAAACTTCCAGGTTATCGGAGCTCCCTGAGCAGTCCTTCCCTTTAAATCTGACCTCTCTGCTTCCTCTGCTTCCTCTTTCTTCCATCTTTCTCCATCTCTGAGTGAACTTCTCTCTCATTGTGGAAACACAGCAGCTGGACCTTCAGCTCGCAGACACACTGTGTGACAAACTGCACACAAACACTTTGTGTGTTTGCTGATATTTGTTGAGCTGATAGAAACGTTGCATTAGAAATGACTGCCATCTAAAACCCGTTACTCCCTTTATGCTCCTCTTCTGTAGGGCTAGCTAGATGCTGAAGTACCGCGACCCCAGCTTATGGACGTCTGCTCCAGAAACACTGTTCCAGATCATTCTGGTCCCCCTGTAACCCCTGAGTACAGAACTATAAATGATGCATAAATTATATGGTTTGAACTCTTTAATCTCTTTGTATGCGATAAGCCCCGGTGATGGAGGATACGCCTGATAAGTAAGCCCGCCGCCTCCTCTTCACCACCGAACACAACCCAGACGTTACAACCTCCAGGGGCCTATTCCAGAAAGCAGGTTTTGCTAATAACTCCGAGTTTGTTAACTCTAAAATGAGGAGGAAACTCGGGTTTTCAGTTCCAGAAAGAGTTAACTCCAACTCTGAGTCAGTTACCATGGTAACAGACTCTGTGAACCTAACCTGGCAGGTTTATCCATCAAAACTCTGAGTATCTCTCTGACTCCGCCCCTCCTGCTGCACCTGAACCACCTCTCTGACACTCCCATTCATTTCCTCATTCATAAAGACTCTGCAAAGCGATCAGAGGAGCAAATTCATCTGCAGACGTTTCTGTTTCTACAATCACTGAAATCCCAGTTAGACGTTAGTTTGTTGTTTTTGTAACATGAAGCTTTTACAGTCGTTCACTCGTCAGGCTGTAAGGACGGAGACAGAGATGATGTCACAGATTTATAATGAGGCAGCTGCAGCTGTCAAAAACTGTCAGTCAGTTCCTCTGAAACATTTACTGTAGTTACTGCAGCATCACTGTTACATCACACTGATCTGGATGAAGCAGCTGCTGACAGAACACACTGTGGATGGAAAAATGTCCGGATCCTGGAGATGATGTGAATGAGTGAAGATGAGGCTGAAATATTTGAAGACTTGAAAACTGAACTAAATGGATTTAAAGTGACCTAAATTATGTCATTTTGAAGGTTCGTTGTCTGAAATTCAGAGTATGAATTTCCACATATTTTCCACTGAAAGTCACCAAAGTCGGTGATCATAGGCTCTATAACCGATCCGCAAACCGTTGTCCGAGTCCAGCAGCAGGATCGAAATGGATCAGGATCACGGATTCAGACGTGATAAGGCCCACATCCAGTTCAGGCTCAGTTATTTTCCAGCTCACCAGTCTGGATCTGTTCATAATGGCTCATCTTCCCGACACGATCTGCATTCTTTAATTAAAATGTCTCATCCTCCCAAAATGTGCTGAATTTTAAAAGGTATAAAGCTGAGACATTTATCACAGCATGTTTGGCTTTACTGGTAAAACTTAACATTCATTACAGACTTGGAAAGCTGCTCTGAATGTTTTCAGCTAAATATGAAACTATGACTGAACTCTGACCTTTAACAGTAACTCAGTGAAACATCTCTGCTGTGGCTGTCAGAGAGCTGTCATCTATCAGCTGATCTTAGATCAGATTAAAATGGTTAAACTGGAAACATTAAAGCAGTTTTTCTGCAAACCTCATTTTTATCCAGTAATGGCAGAAATAATGAAATCCTCAATTAAATAAATGAATAAAGTGAGGTGGTTGCTATTTCCATCAATAGATTCCATTTTTACTGTACAATTATTTAAACCAAATAACCATAAACTGAACTGTCATAAACTGCAGCAGAAAAAGTTTTTATTAACTAAACTGACCTGAGGTCAGCTCCCCCCGGGGTCTGCTGCTGTCTCCGTCTCTTAACACACAGGTCGGTCAGTAAACTCAGTCTGAGCTGTTTCTCCACAGTTTTATCTTCACTTTCTGTCTCCTGCAGTTTGTCCGTCAGGCTCAATAATTAGATTTTATAAATCAAATGTAAAATTAGGATTCAGCTTCATCTGATGGAGATTCAAGTTGTGTAAATGATGACAGCAGACATTATAAAGAAATTATATATTTGATAACAAACTTTTATTCTGTCTATGATGATGTCAGAGTGGGTCAGGCTGATTAAAGTGACTCGTCATGCTCCACACTGACACGTGCGATCCTCCATCCACCGGATGTAAAATGGAGGCTCCGCTCTTTATTTACCCGTTGCCATGGTGAATCCTGGTATCAGCGCTCCATTGATGATGGCTTTCTTTCCCTACTCACACACGCGCTAAATCAGGGTGATCATACTCAGAGTGATTTGAACCAACTCTGATCAGCTGTTCTGGAACAGGAAACTCAGAGTTGCCGATCTCAGAGTTGATCAACTCAGAGTCTGTTTATAAACTCAGAGTTTGTTGAACCTGCTTCCTGGAATAGGCCCCCCTGGAAGAGTGCGAGCCTCCGCAGTGCTTGCAGATGGATAACACAAGCTGACACATCTCTGACACCCAGTTTAAAACACGCAGCCTGACATGATGTGGGCCTTGGACCACAGTCAGTCCAATAGTCTTTGTGGCCCTGCCCACTGAAGCTAGCTGGAGTGGAATTAAATCTGAACTTTTTAGATATTCAGGCAACACAAAGCAGTGAGTAAAGCAGGAAATCAGTGTAAATTATTGATACAGCTCCCAGTGAGCCAGTCTGAGCAGTTGTACACTGGTCTCAAACTACATGACTGAGTCTTTTAATCCCGCCTACATTCTTTCATTAGTGGCAGTGGGTGTGTGACGCAGCCTCGGTGGCACCAGCAGATCCTGCTGGCAGGAAATGTGGGCAGATGTCCTCCACGATTCGAGCGCCTCATCATAACTCGAGCAGACTCTCAACAAAATCTCAACTGCTGATGATTTCAAAAGCCTGAACACTGCCACTTATTTGCTCATTAACACAAAAATAAGTGGGAGCCAACCTTGCAAAAGTGGCCACGCGTGCAGTGATGTTAGTGCTGAGGATCGGCCTTTGAATGTTTTCAATGAGACGCCTGGTGTGAGGATGCAGTCAAACAGCATCTCTAAGACATTAACCAATCAAGAAATCCAAAGATGGGATCTGCTGTTGTTAAATCGATGCACACAGTGCAGACAGGATTAAAGCTGCGGCACCACTCAGTAACCTCTCCCTGACTCCACCATGGATTTTTTGGAGAGGTGACGTGAACGCCATAACTAAGATTTGTATCCTCAGAGGGCATACAGCCTGCAGACCCGGGGAAAGATCTCTGCCTCTGGGGAGTGAATGTCATGGTGATTTCTTTGAACAGTTCTTTTTCCAGCATGGAAGGATTGCACCACATTCATCTTTAATGCCTTTAAAACACACAAATTAAGTGCATAAGTTTGAATGTATTTGACTTTTGTGCCCATGATGAGTGATGGAAACTTCTGAGCACATCTGTACCAGAGGAAAAATATCCTGGATGTGATGTGTGATGTCAAATCTGTGCTTGGTGTGGTTATTTCCATACTTCTATTTGTGTAACAACAGGAAATGATGTGAAAAACTAATATTTGAAAGCAGTGATTTGGGAAAGCTGCAGGTTAATAAGGTGAAATGATCCTTAGCTGGATTATTGATCCTGCATTAAAATGAAATAAGCTTTTTTTGAGCCATTAGCTGCTGCTGTGTGTAATATTTGCATCATTAAAACCTGACAGTGTGCCTAATTTAGTCACTTAACTGGGTAAGAATGGTAAGAAATGGACACCACAACTGTGTATATGATGTTTATTTACGAGCCTAGAGTAATGGCTGTATGTGCAGTGCAGCTCTGATGTTAGTGTTCTCATCAAAAATACATATGAAAGCATTTTGTGAGTTCACTGAGGCTGGATTTTAGGTGCCACGCAGCAGGCAGCACCTGTCCTCTCTGTTTGCACAGGATCTGTGTACATGTGTGTGTGTGTGTATACGTGTGTGTGTTTGCTCAGCAATAAAGGAGGTTGGTAATGACACGTTAACAATGAATGCATTAGTGTGAGGCTTCACCGGGCTTTGGATCAACAGCCTCCAGCTACGCAGGCTGCTCTGAGAGCTGCTGGCCCTGAACGCATCAGCGGCACCATTGTTTTATTATAAAGAAATAAAACAGTGTGTGGCCTTTACATCTGTGCTGTCTGAAACTCTGAACCATGTTCTGGGCATTTATGAAATCACAAACTAACTCCTTCTTGTTATTTCCACAGTCTCAGCTCACAGAGGGTTCGATGACTCAGGACCAGCTGTTTGAAAACTGCAGGCTACTTTCAAACTTCCAGGCTTTGCCTTGAAGCTGCGTGGTTCAGTCCTCTGTCTGCTGCTTCATACACGGACTGTAGCTTTATGCTGCAGCTGGCTTCTTGCCGGCAGGCACCCGTCTCTGTGTGCAAAGCCAGTGAGGTAAGATTCAGGCATCAGAAGAGGCCTCTGTAAAAAGTAGATGAAACCCTGAACCTCAGTGAAACGCTCATGTCTACAGAAGAGAATCAGGGACTCTATTAAAACTTTGAGGGTAAAATCCCAAATTAAATGCTGTACTTCTGAATATGTGCTCACTAATCTGTATGATGACCCCTCAGTGCAGCTTTACTATGAGGCAAGTGTCCAAGTTTGAAAGTCTTTAGGCTGAAGTGGAAATGTTCATTTATCTTGACAGCATCGCCTGGTTCACGTGTGTGTGTGTGTGTGTGTGTGTGTGTGTGTGTGTGGGGGGGGGGGGGGGGGGGGGGGGGGGGCAAGGGGCAGTAACTTTGCAGCCATTTAAAAAGAAACCCGCACAAAGACTGTTTCTCTGCTTTTGCGCTGACGGTCCTGCTGGGAATCTGTCGCCATATGCTCTCTCTCTCTCTCGTCTTGGTGGATCAGAGTGGAGGCTGTGAGGTAATAGTGCGCAAGAGGAGGTGGTGGAGAGAAAGTGTGTGTGTGTGACAGAGAGAGTGGATATAGGACAGGCATCAAAAGAAGGCTTGCCTGCAGACTGGTCGGGATCCCTCTGGCAGACGCATCAGGTTAGTGAAAGCAAAGGCGGCGAGGCGCCGCGGGGAGCCTCTGCTGTTACTCGGTGCTGTTCGCTTGTTTCTTTGAGGACGTGATTTTGCATTTCTGGTGCAGCTCGAATGGTTTGGGGGGTGCTGACACCCAGCGAGGTGCTGCGCATAGCTTTTCAGGCGTGAAGTGCTGGTGTTTTGGTCTCACTGTGTATTTGTCCACACAGGCGGCGACGGGCGGGCTGCTCGCTGCAGGTAACAGCTTCACCTGGTCGGATGCTTTTAGTGCGACATGCGGAAACAGGCGTGCGGGGAAGGCGCGCTCTCTGTGCAGAAATGTGTGCAGTTAAAGGAGGCTTTTGGCACCGGGGTGCTAATCACAAAGGCATGCTGCGGATTATACCCCCCTCCTCCGCTCCGCGGCTTCTCTTTTCTTCCAGGTAAAGGCAGATCTTCTGGACTCCCTCACCGCCCCAACTCGCATGTATAGGTGTGCGTTTGTGACTGAGAGGTGGGAAGGAGGGCGAGGCTGCAGCGGAGTGCTTTTTCCATTTAAAGTCATTGATAAGACAAAGGCAGACCCACGCGCAGCTGGAGGAGGAGGAGGGCCTGGCCGGCTCCGGTTCTCCGCAGTGCCGTCACCAGCAGCAGCATCTCGGTGGTGATGGCCGGTGGAAAGCCTGAATTATTTATAGCAGCCAGCGCATTGATTGGCCTTGTGCATGAGGAGCCAGCTGAGGGGTGCTGTGATGGAGGAAGCCGCTGTTTGTATTCTGGATCGAGGAAATCAAGTCTGTGCACGCGCACGCACGTGCGCACGCTTTTCATTAGTGTTTGATAGGTGGTGTGTGTGGAAACGAGTGAGATACGGAGCCAATCACAGGTAGAGACGTAAGCGGCAGAAACCCTTAAAAGAGCGTCTGCGGTGCGGTTACTCCACGTTTGTCTCACAGCTGTGGAGCACACAATGCTGCCACATTAGAGGCCACTGTGGACTTGTGTCACGCATGTGACTTGACAGGCTGTCCATTTGTAGAAAAAGTTTGTTGGGTCCATGTGTTGATCAGGGTCAGCTGGGGGCGGCCTCACTGCTCCTGGGTTGGTTGTCACGTGTGGAGTGAATATGAGAGCTGATTCTGCAGGCAGCCATGTAAACAGCGACAGTTCTGTTTGTTAGCAGAACGCTTTGTGTTGCGCTACACACCAACAGCCGGCCCAACGAAGGCAAGATGAGTCAAGGCTTCACATGGAGAGCGGTTCAGTGCCAGTTTGATATCCATGTAGCTCACTTTTGTTCTCACATGCTGCTCAGATTACCACCTGATGATGTCAGTGATACACCTGCTCAAAGGAATCTTTTCTATTGGTGGTTTAAATACAGAGGGCATGAGGTGTTCATCTCTAAATGTACTGACGTCTCTATCTGAAGCTACACACACACTACAGTGAATATTTCAACACTGAGGTGAAACTGACTCTGGACTTCTAAGATTGATTTATTTAAATCAAGCAGAAAGGATGTAATTACACCTATAAAAGTCTTTTTTTTCTCCTTCTCACCTCTGTTAACGATCTCAGGACCCCCGTGACCTTCAGTGGGGCCTGATCCTGGGTGGGGAAACTCTGGATTACCTTATGGCATGAACCACAGCTGAGCAGCTGCAGCAGTGAAATAACTGTTACACATGTTTGCATGTGTATTAACTGAGGATGCGCTGATTGTGTTTGTTTCTGATGCTTTTTATAGTCCACCTTCTGTGGCAGGAAACAAAGAAGTCTCATTAAAAAGATAATCGTCTCTCAGCTCAACGTCAACCTGATGCTGCACGACAGATAAACGGTGATGAAAGTCCTCTTATTCACAGGTCAGAGCGAGTCACGCTGCAGACGCACAGCTGCGTGCTCAGTATTAACAATCACATCATGTCAGATATCACTTTAAGATGTTTTTCTTCAGATGAGCACTGTGATATTTTAAATACACGTTACTGATACTTGTTGTACTTGAGAGGATTTTTTTTTCCTCCATTGCTGATATTTGGTGAGTGCATCCATCTTATCGAGAGACTTTAAAAAGATTTTATATTTAACTGTTTTTAAAACATCAGTTTGATTTATTGTAGTGAGATATTGTGAGTTTAATGAATCTGGTGTCAGTCATACATCAGAGTCATAAACAGTCTCTCAGCTCTCCTGTTTGTGAGCTGCAGATAATTAATCTTTCTCAAACAGGTAAACCACCATCAGTGATTCGTCTGGTGGTGGGTCAGGAGTGCAGTGGTGGGAAAGTTTTCACATGAAGTTTTTGCTGTGAAAGTGTGATGAAAGCTGGGTGCAGACAGCCTGAGTGTGCACCGATCTCTCCGTTTGTTCGGCCAGCTCTGCCCACTGCAGATAAAGCATCTCTGCAGCTAATGTGAAGCAGCACGTAGAAAGAAACACACTCAAATAATGTTTTCTCAACATGAAGAAGTTCTACAAATCCTCTGAGCAGGAGGAATGGGAACATTTTGTTCTCAGAGAGAGGTTTGTATCTAAGGTTCGGTGCTGTGTGATCCAGCTCGGGCTCAGCTCCACCGTGGATCTGTGACTGTGCTGACGTGGTTCTGATTCTGGTTGTGAGTTTGTCACTTACAATTGTAAGCTGCAGTGCAATAACACATCTGATGGCAGACGTGTTGCCATTAGAAATCTCTCGTGGCTCCAGCTCAGATCAGACACAGATGCAGCCGTAGATGGAGCAATGATCTCTGCTGCCGCAGCGCCAACCTCACAACAGAGTAAGTGACAACACATCCATTATGTATCTGCAGTTTCCCTAAACTGGACTGGACCAAACGTCCCACAGACGGTTCCTGTGTGTGTTTTAATCTGAGTCCAGATTTATTGCTCAAAAACAAATGTTCCAGCTTAATCCTTGAGCGGCCGCAGTAACTAACTGATCGGGCAGCAGCACATCTCTCCTGTGGCTGCTCAGTCTCGGACTGATGTGATGGTGGTCCTGGCTCTGCTCCGGCTCATGTGAGGGACCGCTGCTTTCAACACAGTGGAGCTGGTGTCAGAGACTCCAAGTTAATTATTGTCTACTCATATTTGCAGAGAAGCACCTTTTATCTGGTGTTGTATGTGTCCCAGGACTCGTAACATATACTGTAAGAGCCTTTCACCCACACTCACGCACAGAACCAGGCATGTGCACGCCCCCCACCCTCTGCCACAAATACACTTAAACTCTGTGGGAAACACTAACCAGCATCATGGAGATGATGAGTGCATCCATTAAAGGGCCTTCATTGTTCCTGCAGGCTGGTGGATGTAAGAGCAGTGATCTGAAAGTGTACAGCAAACACTGAAGTGCATATAAGAGCTTCTCATGCTCTCGGAGTTTCTCATGTGAAGTACTCGGGGGTTAGAACTGCCCTCCTTTCTGGTAATTTGATTGTTTTTTTGCTATCGGGAAAGACTTGTTCCAAGATTGTGATTAAATCTAGTGGACAGTTCCCGTGGAGCAGAGAGATGCTAACATTGCAGTTTATAAGATAAGCAGTTTTTATGCACTGAAATAATAACTTCACATATATATGTAGATGATGTCAGCCACAGGAGCCTGTGCTCATTCAGCATTAGCTCTGATAGTCTGGAACTGTGTTTATATGTTAAAGCACTTCCAAATGAAAGCTGGAGCATATACAGTGGCTAACAGTGAGATCTGGTTTTCACTTAAAAACACCAGAAAGGGGCAAAAGTGTGGAGTGACTTTTAGCTTTTGTTTCTCAGAGGCCATCAGTTTTCATAACCGCCACACCCGTTCAGCTGATCCTTCCAGCATGGCGGCACACACGGGGGCAGCGGCTGGTGCTTCTCCTGGCTGGTGCTTTTTTGTTTCAGAAACACTGGAACAACTCCAAACCTGTCTCACAACATTGCAGAGGAAACTGTCAGAGTGACGGGGTCTTTGGGGAGGTGATAGTGGCACAGGCGCAGATGGTGGCGAGGGCTGCAGAGTGGGCCTGTTAGTCAGGCTAAGGAAGAACCTACAGAGACCACCGATACCAGGCCTGCTCCTCTCCAACACGGGGTCCATCAGCCATAAAATCAGTGAAACTAGCTGCTAACAACTCAGCACACAGCTGCAATATCCTGATAATCATGGCTGCTAGCAGCACGCTTGCACCCACAGGAACACGAGGAAGAGCAGAGGAGGACGACTCTGTTAACAGTCCACGGTGCACTCAGAGTCGGACCATCGACAGTCACCGTTCCCCCGACTCTGGAGACATTCTGTTTACCACGAGAGCTAACAGTAGCACTTCTTACAGCTGTCTGTGTACCGCCTGATGCTAATGTCAGTTTGTCACTGGCTCATCTGCACAGCACCAAGAAACAGCAGCACACGGGGAAACACTGGATCACATGTTCTGTAACCTAAAGCACGCCTACAGGACAGCATCAACAGCACATCTGGGACCGCCTCTCACTGCTCGTCCTTCCACTCAGGAGAACAGCAAAGCCCTGCATCAAGACCGTCACAGCTTGGCCCGAGGGAGCTTTGACGCAGTTACAGGACTGCTCCTGGAGAACTGAATGGATCTGCACGAACATACGCAGACTGGGCTCTTTCACAGCAAAGCCTGCATCAGCCAAGTGGCAGTGAATAAAAACATCGGGGTCTTTTATTCAGAAACCTGGATGACTTCAGAAATACACAAGATCCTCACTGAGCCTGACAGGGCATTCAGGTCAGGGGACAGAGCTCAGTACAGCTCTGCCAGAGCGGACCTGGAGAGGCGGATTAAAGCTGCTAAACTGGCCTACGAAGAGAAAAGTGAAGACCAGCTGATGGACAATAACCCGGATGGGTGTGGCAAGGATTACATCATCTCTCTGACTACAGACACTAGTAAAACATCAGCAGCAGCATCAGATGGGAACTCGCTGTCTACAGATACAGCTGTACTCAGCGTACAGCAACAGGAAGTGAGGCGAGAGCTCGGAGAGGTGAAGCCCAGGAAGGCCACTGGTCCTGGTGCAGTACCTGGGATAGTACTCAGGACATACTATAACGAACTCTCTGCTGTCTTCACCAACAGTCTATGTCTTGCACATCAGTTGTCATCACTGCCCCCCCAAAAATATCTCCAAGCAGCTTGGCAGATTACAGCCCTGTGGCCTTCACTTTGATTGGTGGTCAGAAAAGCCAGTCACCCTCCTTCCCATGCAGGCACAAGCAGAACATGCAAACTCCACAGAGAAAGTCCGGCCTGCAGGTTTGAACCTGCTAACCACCAAACCAGTTAGAGGTGTATCTTATTCATTAATGTGCCAGTGTTTCCTTTTTAATGGATGCATTAAACCCATTGCACACCATTTTTATAGAGGCTATACTGCAGCAAGAAAACAAGGTTAGATTTGTTTTGGATAGATAATACTTATGTCTACTTAAATCGATGCAACGAGAGGCCAAGAAGCCTGCAGGTCACGTTATGGCCTTGGCTTACATTGCTCTACAGCTAGCTCTCTTTTATTGATGATGGACACGCAGAGCCTTGTCCTGGACTTATAACACAATCTCAGAAAGACCCACCACAGCCCATCAAGCTGAGCTGTGATCAGAGGCAAATGATACAGTCCAGATTTAAAAGGCTCTGAGCTGAAAAGCAGATGGAGGACAGATCGAGACAGAAAACAAGCGAAGCACCTGCACCTTTATACGTAGTCATGCAGGTAAAGAAGGTGAGTAGTATTACGTGCTTCCTTCCCTGCATGGATCCTGTGAGTGTGTGAGGAAAAAAATGAATTTCCACGATCAGCACTGCGCTGCTTTTCTGTTCTCACAAACAAAAACTCAGCCAGCATTCCACACATGTATACAGCTGAGCATCGTCGGCTCTGCGCTTTGTGAGAGGTTTGAGTGACAGCAGCGTGTTGGCACTCTCGCTCTGTCTGTCACCCCACAAACAGACCTCTGTACATGTGAGCCATCGCTGCTGATAGGCCATTATCTTGTGTTAGTCATCCTGGCTGCACGTTCACTATGTCAGCTGTTTGTGTGGATTTTCTTTGTGAAACTGATTTGAAGCACATCAAACTTTATGCGACTTGTTTTGTGAGTCTGCGTTCCTGTAACTACGCTCGCTGGCAGTGCTGTGACTCTGCTGCCTTGTTGAGCACCTCATGTAGTTCAGATAGTCAACTGAGCAAAGCCCGTAAGAGCTGGAACTGTTAGACATTTAGCAAAATAGCTAAAGGTGAACTGAAACTGCTAAAAAAGCTTCAGAATGACGGGCAGGGGGAAGAATACCGCCCAGCTGGGATCAGGGAGCCTTCCTTCCTAAAACACGGGGGAGGGGGGCAACAGAAGTCAAAATGGTAGTTATAGCTCATTACATATTACAATTTAATTCAGGGGAGAAATCTTGTATTTATATTAGCATGTTTACACAGTCACAGTTGGCGGGTGGGCACACAAACAACTGAGTGCTGCTTCTCAAAAGTCTGCAAATCGTCCCTTTAGAATTATCATCTGACATTCTTGATGAAACTGATTTATTGTCATATTCTTATTCGCTGACCGATAATCAGCAATATGTAAGAGATTTTTTTTCAATTATATACAACTTTGGCCATTTTATTCACAAAACAAAAAGGTTCTATCTGCAAAATTAAGCTTTAACTTGATATTATAAGGGTCTATTATTTAATATCTCAAAACAGGTCAGAATGCAGGTATAACCATATAAGGGGATGAAATGCACACACGTACTGTCAAAAAGAAGCATATTCATAGTCTAAAACACTGAAGTTCACTGGATACAAATATGCACGTAAATAAAATATCTGACATACCCACACTAAGATTCACCTTCACCTGTGATACTCTGAGTATTTGCATGAAGAAAATTCAATCTGTGTGTGTGTGTGTGTGTGTGTGCTTTGTGTCATGCTTTCACCCTACAGGAGCCTCTCTGCAGGAGTGACTGTATGGCAGAGAGCCTTCATAAAAGATGCATTATTTATAGCCAGCTGTGCACTGAAATCCCTCCACTCACAGTTCTTTATTTAGAGAGAATCTCACTGTTTTCATGCTGTGAGATCTCTCACTTTTCTCCTGCTCTCCAGTACAAGAAGGTGACTGCTCAAAAGGTTTAAGCCCTGAAACGATGCAGGGATTGTGTTTGTGGTCACTGCATCCTGCTGTATTTATTCATTTTATTGTAGTGTGTGCATGACAGCATACAAATCTGAAGAGCTCATCTAGAAATTCCAGGGTAGGTGAGATGAAGGCTGTCGCTCCAAATTTTGAGAGGTCAGAATTTGAAACAGACTTCTAAGCAGTTCAAATGAAAGTCAATGAAAGTCACTCATATGTAAATGGACATCGCAGTTGCATCACCATAGCCAATCGCATGATGCTGCACTGCTGTACCTCACCATGTTTCTGTCAGTGTGCTTCACTGGGGTGGCTGTAGCTCAGTAGGCAGAGCAGGTCACCTACTGATCGGAAGGTCAGCGGTTCGAATCCTGGCTACTCCGGGCTACATGCCAATGTATCCTTGGGCAAGATACTTAACCCCAAGTTGCTCTCCGACCGTCCTGTCGGAGTATGAATGTGTATGAATGTTAGGTAATTAAAAGCACTTAGCTTCATAAAAATGGAAGTGCTTGTATGAATGGGAGTGCATGGGTGAATGTAAACAGGTTGTAGAAGCGCTTTGAGTGCTCATACTGAGTAGAAAAGCGCTATATAAGAACTAGTCCATTTACCATTTACCATTTACTTCATCTGATCTGATTCACACTGAGGACCAGAGGAAGTGCGGTTGCACTGCGAGTAGCGCTCATACTTGATCAGAAGTCGTTTTATTAAAACGCTTTCAGAACAGTCAGATTTCAGTGAAGGCCTTCATCATCAGAGGGGGATGACAGGTTTGCAACAACTCATAGTGTCACTTAGCAAAAAGTCTTCTTCATTTCCAGTAGATTTAATGAGCATTCAGCAGTCCCACTGCAGATGCAGTTTCTGGGGAAAACCTGGTCTTGTTAGGAGAGACGGCATCCATCCCACTTTGGATGGAGCAGCTCTCATTTCTAGAAATCTGGCCAAATTTATTAACCTCCTAAAACCTGACTACCCAGGGTTGAGACCAGGAAGCAGAGCTGCAGTCTTACACGCCTCTCTGCAGCTTCTCTCCTTCTGCCATCCCCCCAAAACCCCATCCCCACAGAGACGCTGCCTGCTCCCAGACCACCAAAACCAAAGCTAAAATCAGCAAAAAGCTATTTAAGCATAAAAATTCAAAAACAATAAATAATACAGCTTATTCTTCTTGCAGCCTCTGACAGTGGACTCATCTCTGTTCTTGTCCTGTTGGACCTCAATGCAGCTTTGATACTGTTGATCATAACATTTTATTATAGAGATTAGAGCACACTATAGGTATTAAAGGTACTGCACTGCAGTGGATTGAGTCATATTTATCTAATAGACTCCAATTTGTTCATGTAAATGGGGAGTCTTCTTCACACACTAAGGTTAATTATGGAGTTCCACAGGGTTCTGTGCTAGGACCAATTCTATTTACATTATACATGCTTCCCTTAGGCAGTATTATTAGAAAGCATTGCATCAATTTTCATTGTTATGCAGATGATACTCAGCTTTACCTATCAATGAAGCCAGATGACACACATCAATTAATTAAACTACTCACCCGCTTTACGGCTCAGGTCCAACAGGCTTTGAGTCTGAGTTTGTACGGCCCTGCACAGCCCATCCACCTGGGTTGGCAGCCTCTGCAGATGTCGAACTGCTGCCCAGATTTTCTCATAGTGATGCTGAAAAGCTAATTCATGCATTTATTACTTCTAGGCTGGACTATTGTAATTCATTATTATCAGGCTGTCCTAAAGCTCCCTGAAAAGCCTTCAGCTGATCCAAAATGCTGCAGCTAGAGTACTGACAGGGACTAGAAAGAGAGAGCAGATTTCTCCCATATTGGCTTCTCTTCATTGGCTCCCTTTTAAATCTAGAATAGAATTTAAAATCCTTCTCCTCACCTACAAGGTCTTGAATAATCAGGCCCCATCTTATCTCAAAGACCTCATAGTACCATATCACCCCAACAGAGCACTTCGCTCTCAGACTGCTGGCTTACTTGTGGTTCCTAGGATACTTAAGAGTAGAATGGGAGGCAGAGCCTCAGCTTTCAGGCCCCTCTTCTGTGGAACCAGCTCCCAGCTTGGATTCAGGAGACAGACACCCTCTCTATTTTTAAGATTAGGCTTAAAACTTTCCTTTTTGATAAAGCTTATAGTTAGGGTTGGATCAGGTGACCCTGAACCATCCCTTAGTTATGCTGCTATAGGCCTAGGCTGCTGGGGGTTCCCATAATGCACTGTTTCTTTTCATTCACCTTATTTACTTTGTTTATACTCCACTCTGCATTTAATCATTAGTTATTATTAATCTCTTTCTCTCTCCCCCTCAGCAGATGACTGCCCCTCCCTGAGCCTGGTTCTGCTGGAGGTTTCTTCCTGTTAAAGGGAGTTTTTCCTTCCCACTGTCACCAAGTGCTGCTCATAGGGGGTCGTTTTGACTGTTGGGTTCTCTCTGTATTATTGTAGGGTCTTTACCTACAATATAAAGCACTTTGAGGTGACTGTTGTGATTTAGCGCTATATAAATTGAATTGAACTGAATAAAACAGCTTTTATTTTTCTAAAATGTTTGGATGACTCTCTGGAAAGCTGAAGGTGCTAACTGGATATTTTTAAACAGGAATTATCAAACTAATATTCAGGACAGTGAACTATTTTTCTCTGTCCTGCATCCCGTTATTGATGATTACTTTAATACCTGGTAAAGCATTTATTCTGGGGTGGCACAGAGGTGCAGTGATTGCCTGTGCCACCTTATAACTGCCCTAGAAGGCAAGATGGCGCCACTGTGTACGGGCTGCCGTCAGCTGTTCTGTGTATTGTTTGCTGTCGCTCTGTTCCTGGTAGTCATCTGCCCAGATGTCTCCGCTTTGATCACCTACGATCGGCAGACACTTCTAAACCTCCAGTTTGTTTTGGTACCAGCATATACTGTAAAGAAAAACTCAACGATTTTTCCTCCACACCTGTCGGATGTACCTGAGAATTTGCGCCGGCTGCCCAGCGCTCCGGTCCCCAACAAACGCCAGAGGAGACGCGGAAAGCGGGGAGGTATCGCGGTGCGGGTCAAAACTTACCTGAGACTCCTAGGTTTGTCTGTTCATTACCCCCTGGATGGTGGTCTTTGCCGCCTCAAGGCTGTTGGGCTGCCTGTGGATTTCGGGCGTCGCTGGATCAGGCCGATTGTCCCACCTGTCATCCTGGAGACTCGGCGTCCCTCGTCCTGGCGCAGGATGCGGGATCGTGGAGGCGGCGTAAACCATGCTAACCTTCGCCTGTTGAAGCGGGCCCCGGCCTCAGCTAACAAGGATCTGGACATCCGAATGGCCCTACTAAATGCTAGATCGTTAGCCTGCAAAACTTTCCTTCTCAATTTCATCGCACAGCAGTTGGATTTTATGTTTGTGACTGAGACGTGGCTTCATGCTGGTGAGTCTGCACCTTTTTCTGAACTTTTACCTCCCGGCTGTTCTTTCTTCAGCTCCCCGCGGATCTCTGGAAAAGGTGGAGGACTTGCTTCAATATTTAAATGCAGTTTTCGCTGTCGTCAGGTCTCGGCAGACCTGTAGGCCAGCTTTGAACTGCAGCTGTTGGAGATAAACTCTTCCCCCTCGGTGCTCTGCGCGGTGATTTACCGACCACCGAAGTGCACGAAGGACTTCATCGGTGACTTTGCTGACTTGCTGACGGGTCTCATACTAAAATATGACCGTATTTTAATTGTTGGCGACTTTAATATTCATGTGTGTTGTGAGAGTGGTCCACTGGTTAAAGAATTTGTCTCGCTTATTGACTCTTTTAACTTAACACAACTCGTGTGTGGTCCCACTCATGAAAAAGGTCACACACTGGATCTGGTGTTGTCTTATGGACTTAGAGTCTGCATCACAGGGATACGTGACTGTTGTATATCGGACCATTTTCCTGTTTTATTTACAGCAGCGCTCCCCAGCTCTGGGATAAATAGAGTATCCTCTACACGTCGTGTGCGCTTGGTTAACTCTTCATGCGCTGCTGATTTTGCAGCTGCTTTTAAAAACTCTGACTTAAGCAATTTGGATTTTTGCTTGAGCCTGAATACCGAGGACTTCACTAACTCTTTTATATCTGCTTGCACTGCTGTACTGGACTGTATTGCCCCTTTTACAACCAAACGCACCAAACCTTCCTCCCAGCCCTGGCTGGATGAGACAACCCGCGCTCTCAGACATGAGTGCAGACGCGCTGAGAGAAGGTGGAAAAAGGATAAGCTCCATGTCTCCTTAGAGATCCTGCGTAACTGTTTATTGAAATACCAGAAAGCAGTAAAATATGCAAAGTCTGCTTATTTCTCTAACATTGTTTCAAGTAACAGTCACAGGCCTCATTTTCTTTTTAGTGTTTTTAATTCACTCACTGATCCTCGCTGTAATGTGAACCAAGCGAAGGTCTGTCCTGCACTGTGCGAAAACTTTAAGAAATTTTTTGTGGAAAAAATTTCTGCCCTCAGGCCTTCATCACCTCAGGCTGAAACAGACTCATCTGCACCTCCTCCCAGCAGAGCTGTCTTTGAGCAGTTTGAGCCAGTCACACTCTCCACACTAAAGGAGGTGATTCACAATATGAGACCTGTAAACTCTCCCACAGACTGTGTTCCGTCTCGCCTTTTTAAAGAGGCTGTTGATTCAGTGGGACCAACTATCCTTGCTCTGATTAACAGTGCGCTTGCATCTGGTTGTGTTCCAGCTGCCTTTAAACATGCAGTTGTACAGCCTCTAATCAAGAAGAAGAACCTTGACCCTGATGTTCTTTCAAATTACAGACCAATTTCTAAATTACCATTTTTATCCAAGGTTCTTGAAAAAGTTGTTTTTAAGCAACTTCAAGCATTTTTAAGTGAACATGGAATGTGGGAAAAGTTTCAGTCAGGTTTTAGAATGCGTCACAGCACAGAGACGGCTCTTTTACGAGTTTTTAACGATCTGCTTTTAACTGTGGACTCTGGTAGTCCTGCAGTTTTAGTACTTCTAGATCTGTCAGCTGCCTTTGACACTGTGGACCACGAGATCCTTCTATCCCGCCTAGAACATGAAATTGGCATTAAAGGCACGGTTCTGACTTGGTTCAGATCTTATCTTACTGATAGAAGTTTCTCTGTCCATCTAGGAAACTGTTTTTCTACCACAGCAAAGCTTTCTTGTGGAGTGCCTCAGGGGTCCATTCTGGGCCCAATTCTTTTTTCATTGTATATGTTGCCTCTAGGGTCGATTTTTAGGAAACATAATATTTGTTTCCACTGTTTTGCTGACGACATCCAGGTGTATATGCCCATCAAACTGAACAGCAGAGATCCATGGGAACCCCTGCTGAACTGTCTAAGTGACATCAAGTCCTGGATGAGAAACAATTTCCTAAATCTTAATGAAAGCAAAACTGAGGTCATATGCTTTGGTAAATTTGACCCCTCAAGCTACTCCTCTGGCACTCCGAGTCATTTGGCTCCTCACTGTCATGATGCTGTGAAAAATCTGGGTGTCATTTTAGATAGTAGTTTTAAAATGGAGAAGCAAGTAAGTGCTGTTACCAAAATCAGTTTTTACCAACTCAGAGTCATTGCCAAGGTAAAACCTTATCTCCCGCAGCAGGACCTGGAAAAAGTTATTCATGCTTTTATTACTTCCCGCCTGGACTACTGTAATTCTCTGTACTTTGGCATAGATCAATCATCTGTGCGCCGCCTGCAGGTAGTCCAGAATGCGGCAGCTCGTCTTTTAACCGGTTTAAAAAAGCATGAACACATTACCCCAGTCCTGTCATCCCTTCACTGGCTCCCTGTCCGTTTTAGAATCGATTTTAAGATTTTATTGCTTACTTTTAAAGCCTTAAACGGACTGGCACCTTTGTATCTGTCTGAGCTGCTTCACTGTCACACCCCTGTAAGAGCTCTGAGGTCATCGAACCAGCTGCTCTTACAGAGGCCTAAAACTAGACTAAAACAGAGAGGTGATCAAGCTTTTGCAGCAGCAGCACCAAAGCTATGGAACGATCTACCTCTCCATATCCGCACAGCTCAGACGATACACACATTTAAATCTCTATTAAAAACACATTTCTTTTCCTTGGCATTTGACTGCAGTGCTACCTCCTTTTAGATGATTGTTTTATGGTATTTTACGGTACTTGTTTTAAACATTTTAATTTTTAATTTTCTTATGTTATTT
The DNA here is from genome assembly GCF_007364275.1 of Archocentrus centrarchus. Lineage (NCBI taxonomy): Eukaryota > Metazoa > Chordata > Actinopteri > Cichliformes > Cichlidae > Archocentrus > Archocentrus centrarchus. The sequence goes on from NC_044355.1 coordinate 39,872,149, forward strand.
ATTGTTCTTAATGTTTTTATTTATTTACTTTTATTTTATTATTTTATTTATTTATTTATATATTTTTATTTTTATTTAGTATAGTCCTTGGGGTTACAGATCTTGTACAGCACTTTGGTCAACGTCGTTGTTTTAAATGTGCTTTATAAATAAACTTGACTTGACTTGACTTGACTTATAACAGAAAGATTTTGTGGTCAGATCTTTTTGGGGGCTCTGTGGTCTTCCTGTGCTTGCTCAGGTTTTCTGCAGCTGCTCTGGTTTCCTCCTGCAGCCTAAACACTGAGTTGTGTCCAAGCTGGAAAAGATTAGCTGCAATGTAACGACAGTGGCAACAGGAGAAATAACCGTCAGTGACATGAAGGTCTGGCTCTGAGGCGAGCAGCTGTGTGAAGTGGGTGATTCTAAATTAGCTGTAGCTGTGAATGTGAGAAAGATACTAATAAATGTGTGTAAAACATGCCACTGAGACTCCAGCAGGGCTATCTTTCCCTTCCATTGCCTCAGATCTTCACATTTGTGATTAAATGCCAGATTCTTTCACTTTGTGTCAGCAGATGGACGCTTTGGTGAGTGTGAGGTGGAAAAAAATGAGCTTTTGGAAGCAGTAAACCTGTGATTATATCTGTGGCTTATTGTGATAATCAACAAAACAGTGAATGAAAAGTAATTCTTGTAGCAGCAGTGACCCTGCTGAGATGAGGCAGGGAAAGCTGTCCACGTTTGCTCTCAACATTGGCCGCAACAAAGCTCCAGATATCCGGAAATTTCTGCTCAGTGGCATTTAGGAAAGGAGCTTTATTTCCTTTAAAAGTGAAACTCACACACACACACACACACACACACACACACACACACACACACACACACACACACACACACACACACACCACACACACACAGAAACAGATGCAGAGCACCATCCTGGGCCTCAGCACAGAGCCTGTTACTGAACCCATGTGTGGTGAGGGGCTGATAGCAGCTGGATGGAGTGTCTTTCATCTTTCTGAAATGTTATGCAGATAAAGCGGCGCAGGCTTCACGCCGGCGAGGCTCAGTCTGTGCTTTCTTTACCAGCCACGGCTGAGCCCGGCTCAGCGAATCCAAGCCACTGCGAGAGGGATGGATACTAGCTTAACACCAGGGACACACAGGGATGCTGTCACATGGAAATAATGAGTATAAACACGAGTCCCAGGGTAGACGTTCAGCTCACTATTGACCTTGTTGCTCTCCTGTGATGATTTTCAGGGCATTTAGTTTGTTGCTGTTTCATTTGGCTTCATTCATGACTCGATAGGCAGAAACCAGGTGACCTTTTCTCGCTTTGAGGCTGCATTCATGGAAAATACATTTCTGTCCCAAACCAGTCTGCACTTCCATTCCTTCTTCTTGCACTTTATTCTTATGTGCTATTTTGTCAGGATGTTTGGGTCATTCAGAAGCTGAGCACTCGTTTAGGCTCACAGAGCTCTCATTCTAGATATCACCATGGCTGAAATGGCAGCAGTATTGCAGTACACCATGTACTGCATGTACACCATGTACTGTAGTACAGCAGTCCTGTTCAGCTACATTGCCTTCATCAATGAGGCCATTTTTGTTTACTTAATAAAAGTTTGTGTCAGTTTGTTGAGACGAACAAGGACAGGATCAGAAAGCTAACAGCTGAGTTATGAGATGGTCTTCATGTGGGATTTGCTGTGCTGATAATTTGTTATTTTTTTTTTTTACCACTAAAGGGGTCACCAGCCACGAGGTTGGGAGTTCAGATATTCAGCACGTATTGCAGATGTCCACAGCAGGAAGCTCCGCATGTTTGATGCCCTTCCTGACACAACCCCATGAATTTCACTGGCATGCGTTCCCTTTGTAACTTCATCTAACTTCAACCAGAGCTCTTAAAGTCAGGTTTAACATCACACCTGTTCTCCTCTCGGGCTCCTCGGGTTTGTTCTAATGTTTTTAATGTAGAGCCTGATGGATTTTCTTATTTGTACTTACACTGGTCCTTGTTTTTGCATTTATTGCTCTTGAGGTGTGTTATTCTTGTATGCATGAGAGCACACAAACACCTGAAATGTCACAAACCGCCAACACAATCAGACACAAGAGGCATTGTGGAGAGAACAGGCTCACAACTCTACTGTTTGCTGAGTGACTCAACGCCTCATTCAGACTACAGGACACACACACACACACACACACACACACACACACACACACACACACACACACACACACACACACACACACACACACACACACACACACACAGTTGTGAGCAGGAGGTTATTTTTTTTTGTTTCCAGGCTGATTTCCGGCCTGTTGGCTCTCTGCTGCGGCAGCCTGTTGTTTCCAGGTGTCAGAGCGGTCATGAAGACACGGAGACCTGCTGCTCTGGGCTTCTCCTTCTCCCTGTAAATGCCTTTCTGCTCTTCCACCAGGCTCCAGCTCCTTGTGTGATACATTTGTACAGGGAGCAGAAAATTGTTGCATGTTTGGTTGCATGTGTTGGCTTTCAGTTAAATCCATAAACTGTACTTTAACAAGACTATTTTTAAACTGCTCTTGCACACACCAGACTGAAGGAAATATAGACGAGACAGAATGAAAGAGATTATGGTTTGTATTGTTTCTGGGAGCTCAGGTTTTTTTGGTTACATTCTCCTCAAAGCCATCATTTTCCCATCTGGTCCTTGGCAAATACCTAATTATGTGTATATCAGTGTGAGTGCCTGTCAGTTGCTTTGGCTAATATTTATTCAGCGTATCAGTTTGTTAAATCTACCGGTCCATCTGTCTGCTCCTCTGGTTATCTCTGTCTACCTGCCCGTCTCTTCATACCTGGCCGGACTCGCTGTGCAGTGGCTGTAAATTGATGACTCATTCTGAGTCACCGACGCCTCCCCGGCTCATTATGAGTCTCGCACCTGTGATAGATTTCACTTTGTTTCCCATTAGGTGACTCACTGTAAAACATTTTCACATTTATTGCTTTTTAATGACCACTCAGACGTTTAATGGACTCTTAGTGGGCTCCGGTCTGCGTGACGGGACGCTGCTTTGACCCCTTTTTGCTTAAAAAATGTAAACTCGTAGTTCTGATTATCTAACAGCAGTTTGAAAGCGAAGCTATGCTGCTTTTCCTCATTTGCAGTCATATATAGTATCACCACGGTTCATGTTCATTTTAAATATGCCCAAAGTTTTAAATAATGCAGGTGATCCTTGTTTGCTGAAAGCCCAAACTTCAGGCTACTCTAATCACGTAGTTTCAGATAGTTTTCTTCTGTTTGTGGCTGAGTATGATGTAACGGGTGGATAGCCCTGACACGTGAGCGCAGAAGTCCCAGCAACCTGCTGTTCATGCCTTCTGTTTACGAGGGCAGCCAGTCAGGCTGGGACTGCACAGCAGCCCGGTGGAAGTAAATAAGGACTTCATGTATGTGAAGAGGCTCTCACAGTGTGCATGAATCAAAGTAATGAGCAGTTCTCCACTGATACATGTTAGGGTTGAATGAAGTTCTGATACATGCAGCTTGTGGCCATACCATCCCGGACACGCCTGAGCTCAGAAGCTAAGCGGCCCTGCTGGGTTTAACTGTGATGGATGGCAAAGCTGTTAAAATGAAGTTCTTCCTCCCCACAATCACCAAGTGCTGCTCACAGGCGGGCGGCTGATTGTTGACGACCCCTGTAGGGTCCTTACCTTACAGTATAAAGTGCTGTGAATTCCTGGCATATAATTACCTTTAGGGCAGCAAGGTGGAACGGTGGTTTGCACTGTTGCCTCACAGCAAGAACGTCCTGGGTTTGAATCCAGCTTCTGTGGGGAGTTTGCATGGTGTCCGCATAGGTTCTGTCTGGGTACTCCGGCTTCCTCCCGCAGTCCAAAGACATGCAGTTAGGGTTAACTTAATCTGTGTTAGCCCTGTGACAGACTGGTCACCTGTCCAGGTGTACCCTGCCTCTCACCCTGTGGCAGCTGGATAAGCCCGTGTGTGAAAGAAAATAGCTGGATGGATGGATACATTAGATTTAATTTTTGATCTATAAACTAAATGAAATTGTCTGAAATTGTATTTGATTACAAAATGAACGACTGTCTCTTCCTCTGAAAGTTAGACATTTGATTTGATCTGTTTGCAGCACAGCTTTAAACCATTTCAGGAAGAAATGTCTGTCCTTGCTGAAACTTATGAACATGTTGAGTGCTGTTGAAATATGCCTGCTGTAAAGACCCCTGCATGTGTGAGAGATGCAGGTCCACAGGTTCAGCAGCAGCAGCAGTCCTCACTCCAACACTTGCTGGTTATTGCTGTGTTGTTGCCCTCTGTGCCGTTTGCCTCCTGAACTTAGCTCTGGAGCCTCTGTGGTGCTGGTGTCTTCTTTTCTTTAGCTCTCATCCTGTAGCTGATGCAAAGTGCCTTTGTTGCCCTGGCAACGACCCTTTGGCACCTGTTGCCGTGGTTCACCGTGTCAGTGTTTGCCAATGGGCGACGGTTCTGGCTGACTTGGGAGAAAAGGCAGCTTGTGCAGCAGCGGGGAGGGTGCAGAGACTGAGCGCGCTCAGTGCATTTTACTGCGTTACTGTGACATGGTGTCTTCACTGTGATGTCTTCGTTGCTGGGCTGTGAGTGCAGATTAGGTTCTTTATTATTATTTGATTTCTTTAACACTGAGAGCAGCAGTGTTGCGCTGACCTTTCATTATTATTGATGACTTTAGTCTCTGAGACAGTCTTCTCTCAAAAATGGACCAAACTTTTTTACCTCCTGCTGTTCCTTAGCTTATGAATATGCAAATAGCTGTCAAATAGTATAAATAAATTAAATAGCCTGTCTGACTACACATAGATTTTCCCTTGTTTTGTATTAATAAATGACAGAAATGGAAGAACATGTGCGTGCTGTGAATAGATGCTGCTGCACACACAGAAGAAACATTCAAATGCAAACACACAACTGCAGCAGAAAAAGGAAAGAGAAGCTCGGGAGCATACATCAGAGGGAATCAGCCGGCTCGGGCTTCAAACGTGAGGGAGGTATAAATGTTTCTGATCTTTTGAGTCCACAAATTCCTTTGTGTTTTTTTCTGGTATGAAAAGGATCACCACGGAATAACCTGCAGCATGGAAACATATTCTCTAAGCACTTATTTCTATGCTTTTTCTCAGACCACAGTTCAGGGTTGTGGGTTCTCTTTGGACAAAGCTCTGTCTCTGCAGTTCCACCTCGGGTTCACGGAGCTTCCTCATCTCACCCTCAGAAACACGTGATTTATTGTTCAATCAGCCATGTAATGAATCACTGTCCACAGTCCCCCACCTAATTAACTGCACCGAAGGTCCCACCTCTCAGTTAAATAACTTGCGCCTGGCCCACGCTGCATCCTCCCTGAAGCAGAGCCGGTTCGCTTTATGCCCAGTAAGTGCCTTCAGACAGAACTGAAGAGATGAGCTGGAACACTGTGCTGGGTTTTGCATTTTCTCCCTTTGTGTTTTGCACAGGAAGTCTTATGCATGTGGGCTTACGCTGCTTTGGCGAAGCTGCAGAAGGTCCTGTTTAACTCACAGCTGTCAGTGTGCTTATCACACTGTACGTCTGTCACAGGAAGTGGGGCAAATCCTGGCCTTAGACAGAAGCTGTATATGACCTGGACAGAACACTGGAGTGCTCACAGTCTCAATTTTCATAAAATGTGACGTTCAAACAATTCAGGAGCTTCTACCTGCTCCTCCTGTCCACAGGGCTGGTGAGGGAATGCCTTCAGGTGAACGACGCTGCACCCGGCAGAAAAAAATACCAATCCAACATGCAGGAATTCATATTGAGATGTCCAGACGGAGTATCTGTTTTCATCCATTATGACTCAGTACGCAGGGATAAATTGATCAGCTGCTGTTCCCAATTTCCAAAGTGAAGCTCTGCAGCAGGGATCCTCAAATCCAGCAGTGATCGATGCCTGAGGCTGGTACAGATTTCACCTCCTTAAATCAGATCTGTCATGATGAACACACTCGCTCTCCATTTCACGGCTTTCCAAACGCTGCTTTCCATGAATCATGCAAAACTGCTGCAGCTAGATGTGCCCAGTGGTCTGAGTTGACTTGTAGATATAGGCATGATTTCTGGGTGATAAAGAATGTTCCAGTGTGCAGCAGACCACATAGTGCTGCTCTGAGCATGTGCAGTCGCCATGGAGGCCTGTGTGTGCTGGACCTGGCTCTTTGACTCTTTGCTCTTCACTTTGAAAGCTGGAGGACGATAAAAGTCTGCGCTGCTTCGTTACAGGCGAGGAAGCTTCCTCAGTGCTGTCCTCAAATATTTAAATAGGTTTGCTGTTTGTGTCACCAATCATATTTAAGCCAGTGTGTGTGTGTGTGTGTGTGTGTGTGTGCATTTGTCCAGGTACCTTGTTTTGTTGAGCATTGGTATTCATTTACACCTTTACACCTCAATTTAACCTTATTTGTTATAAATTGCATGAAATAAAAGCTAAAGGCAGCTTCAGTGTTTGTCTAAGTTCAGTTTCAGATTTCGGTTTAGAGCTATTTATTAGATACCGTTGGTAAATATTTATACACACGTATAATAAACACATATACAAGAATTAAAAAGCTCCATAGTCGGACACTGTTTCCTGACTTCCTGCTGTGTGCGGTGAGTGAGCTCAGCAATGATGTGATATGCATGTGCTGCCTCTGTCACACCGCAGCCATGCGCTGGATGTTTTTAAGCTCTGTATTTAATACTAATCATGTGTCGTTCCTGCTGTCACGTTCACTTCACCGATGAGGGCGAGCCAACAGGGCGTAACTCGATTACACCCCTCCCACACAAAGCAAAGCCAAAAGTCCTGCATTTATTAATCCATTAGCCCACTGACAGTAAATCAACGATAATCTTGATCATTGGTTAATTATATTATTTGTTCCTGCTTCACTCAGACACATGATGTGCAGTGATGTGCAGATGTCACACTGATGCTGGAAAACTGGATCACAATAAAACTACAGTTGAAACCCTCTGACAGTAAACACGACCTAAGCATCATGCAGAGCTCTCCATCTCTCAGCAACATTCATCAGTCGAGCAGGCGGCAGGTGTAGCAACCCTCCCACCCACACAGCACACCGCCGGCCGCTTAGCACAGCCCTCACAACCCCGGTGGAGTAAAGGGAGGGAGGCGCGGCGTGCACAGGAAAAATGGCTGAAGGAAGAAACAAACAGCATTCATGCAACTCGTTATGGCTTATGTTCTGTTCCTAAACTCTGTGACTGTTTCCTGCATTTATCATTTTTCCTAACAGTCAGTTAGGTCACAGGTTATGCTGCAGGTTCAGGTGTGTATCAGTTTTGGACCGGACTTAACAGAACTTCTGTTCACAGTGAGTGCCTTCTAGTGAGTGTGATTAAGCCCAAACTTTGACCCCAGCTAAAATATCAGAGCTGTTTTTAGATTTATTTACATTTATTTTCAAGTATTTATGGAGGATCTATGACCATAAATACTTAAATACCATAAATACAGTGTTCACTGACTCCTTTGGACGCCTCACGGTGCATAAACAGTTCTTTATCTTTGGAGGCGTTTCCGTGCATCTTTGGAGAAGCGGGACTTCAACCTAGATCTGCCCAGCAGAGCAGACAGCCAAAGCACTCGACTGTCCATGCATAATGTAGCATCCCTCCCTCTCAGGACGTCTGTCCTGTACAAACAGGAACGAGCACTGTTCTGCACAGCGTGCTAATTTGGTGCGTCATCATTCTTCCCCTATAGTTGGTGGACATGTTCATCTCAAGAAGTGTGCAGTTACTGGGCGAAGGAAAGGTTTGCAGCTATTTTCTGTCTTCAAGCAGTTCAGCCTCAGCCTCCACTGCTGACTTTTTCTTCTGTGTACAAATCTGTGTTTGATTTTCTTGCTGTAAGGCTTTTGTTGTCTGAATTTTGTCCTGCTGCTTTCAGTGTGGTGTGAACACAGTTTTAGTCTTCTCGGGGGAAATCATCCAGAACTTTCAGCTTTGCAGGAATCAAAAAACATCCTGATCGTTACAAATCACTTGAAGGCAAAATTCAGAGCTGCTGGTCTATGAGGAAGTAAAAGATCACATGTTCACAGCAGTATTGGATACTTGTGTGAAATGTGTTATAGCAACCATATGAATACTTAAAATGTGAAAAAAACTGATGCTGCTCAAACTGCTCATAACATAAATGAGCACCTTTAGTTCAGTCATGATACATGAGACTTTATTATGCTAATCACTATCTGAACTCCCCATCATCAGATCAGTGCTGAGGAGCACTGATCTGGGGGGGGGTGTCACATGCTGACCAGAACCTTTTGCAGCTGTTAGCAGGTGACTGCAGCTTGAATTAGCACCTGTGAGGCCCACAAACTGAACTGACTCTGAACTGAGGCAACAGAAGCAGCTTTATGTGTTTTCTGTGCATCATGTTGTGTGACATCATTAGAACTGCACATCTAAATATTTAGATTGTGTAGCAGCAGCACCACAGCTTCCCATGTATCTACCGCAGCAGGATGGAGGTGAAAAGCAGGTCAGGAGAGGTCCAACAGTGAGTGTCTGCAGCCATCTAAAACACGGTGGGGGATGCATTTCAGACAGTGGTGTTAGCGATTTTATCAAAATTGATGGAATTATGAATACAGAAAATACCATCAGATTTTGGTCCAGCATGTAACACCATTTGGAAAGAGTCTGCTTGGTAGCAGCTTCATTGTTCAGCATGAAAATGATCCCAAACACACTGCCAGTGCAGTAAAAGCATCCCTGGATAGAAAAACACACATTGTCACCCTTTCCTTTCCTTTCCTTATTTTCATTTTACTCTTACTTCAGCCACACAACACCAAGACAAATGGACAAATGCTATGATGGTAATATATAGTGTGCTGCTTCTCCTTACAGCCTCCATCGCCTGAGGGGAGGAGGCAGGGAGGTATGTCTGGTAGGTAAGGAAAGCACCCAAAATCATTTGAGGTATACACTATATTCCCAAAAGTCTTCACTCACCATCCAGATCATTGAGTTCAGGTGTTCCAGTCTCTTCCATGTCCACAGGTGTATAAATCAGCACCTAGGCATGCAGACTGCTTCTACAAACATCAGTGAAAGAATGGGTCGCTCTCAGGAGCTCAGTGAGTTCCAGTGTGGTACCGTGATAGGATGATACCTGTGCAACAAGTCCAGTCACTACTAAATATTCCACAGTCAGCTGTTAGTGGGATTATAACAAAGTGGAAGCGATTGGGAACGACAGCAGCTCAGCCATGAAGTGGTAGGCCACGTAAAATCACAGAGTGGGGTCAGAGGAGGCTGAGGGTCATAGTGCACAGAGTGTGTAGAGAGCTTCATGAATGGGTTTCCATGGCAGCTGCATCCAAGCCTTACATCACCAAGCTCAATGCAAAGCGTAGATGCAGTGGTGTAAAGCACGCCGCCACTGGACTCTAGAGCAGTGGAGACGTGTTCTTTGGAGGGATGAATCACACTTCTCCATCTGCCAATCAGATGGAGAAGTCTGGGTTTGGTGGTTGCCAGGGGAACGGTATCTGTCTGACTCCATTGTGCTGAGTGTAAAGTTTGGTGGAGGGGGGGTTATGGTGTGGGGGTGTTTTTCAGGAGTTGGGCTCAGCCCCTAGTTCCAGTGAAAGGAACTCTTCATGCTTCAGCATACCAAGACATTTGGGACAGTTTGATCCTCCCAACTCTGTGGGAACAGATTGGGGATGGCCCCTTCCTGTTCCAACATGACTGCACACCAGAGCACAAAGCAGCTCCATAAAGACATGGATGAGCCAGTTTGGTGTGGAAGAACTTGACTGGCCTGCACAGAGTCCTGACCTCATCCTGATAGAACACCTTTGGGATGGATTAGAGCGGAGACTGTGAGCCAGGCCTTCTGTCCAACATCAGTGTCTGACCTCACAGATGTGCTTATGGAAGAATGATCAGAAATTCCCATAAACACTCCTAAACCTGTGGAAAGCCTTCCCAGAAGAGCTGAAGCTGTTATAGCTGCAAAGGGTGGGCCCACATCATAATAAACCCTCTGGATTAAGAATGGATGTTACTCAGGTTCATGTGTGTGAAGGCAGACGAGTGAATACTGTTGGCAGTGTAGTGTATGTGATATCACTGGTATATGGTACATAATGGGGTTCCTGGATTCACTGTGCTTAAATAAGAAATTGTTGCTCGAACTACACGTGGTTCTGAAAATGTAAGTACACCCCATAATTCAGTAGCTTGTAGCAGCATTAACCTATAGTAAGTATTTCCTGTGTGGCTTCATCAGTCCGTCACATCACTGTGGAGGAGTTTGGTCCACTCTGCTTCACAGCATAGGTCCCCCCACAGCATTCAGTCAGGCTGAGGTCTGGACTCTGAGGACTGTTGCAGCAGCTTCATTCCTGCTGCTGTGTTTGGATCAATGTCCTGTTGGTGACCCAGTTTGCTCCAAGCTTCAGCTGTGGGACAGACAGCCTCATATGAGCCTGTAGAATACTTTGGTCTACAGAGGAGTTCATGTGCTGACAGCTGGTCTGAGGTTATTGTGCTGATATGCTTCTGGTGCATTTGCACACCTTTATATAGGAGAAACCAAACAGCAACTCCACAAACACAGTTTAGTAGAGCCACCTCAACAGGACCAGACTCAGCTTTAAACCTGCACTTAAAGGAGAAAGGACACTTTTTCAAAGATGTCAATGTTCAATGGACCAAGAAGACAGATGGTTTGAGAGAGGAAAGGAGGCCATCTATGCCCTCTGAGAATGACCATCATCAAACAGAGGTCGTGG